>NW_010973420.1:519342-549863 GCF_000737465.1 Haliaeetus leucocephalus
TGGGGTGGGGGGGGGGGGGTGTTGGTGTTTTGCAGGGGGGTTGGGGTTTTTTTTTTCTTCCCTTAGTTAAATTGATACCGATTCATGTTTGTGGGATATTTTTCAGTAAACATTAAGCTATAGCAGATGATGGTCTTTATTACCCATTCTTCCTGACAAGTGACACTAAGATAGAAATCAATGGTTTCCTGTAGCAAACTGGAGTGTTTGAAAATGGAGAGATTTGTCCTATTGCTTTCCATTGTGAATTACTGAAGATTTCTTCAAATTCCTCCCCATCTGAGAGCATGATAGGCTCCTGTAGCTTTAGGGTGTATTAGGGTATAGAGGATTCATGCTAAATATGTTTTTTGGTACTTCTTTGTTTTCTTCCATTTCTAACCCAGGTATCAGAGCTCTCTCAAGAAACACTCTTTGACACACTGTGCTGTGCTTTTGCTTGTTTTGAGCAAGCCTGGGCTTTGGTAGGCTAGGCACTCCCTACCATTTGGACACATTTTTCTAATATACAAAATTTGAACCCTCATCTCATAAGTAAGATGTAGGTTGCTTAAGCAAATAATTCTTTTTAGTAGGTCACAGCCAGCCAGCCAGATGTACGGATTATTTTGTTTTGTTCCCACAAGAAAGGTTTATTTGGATCTCAGCAGCTCTCTGCCTAGGCAAAACTGGGAAGCTGAGTCTTTGTATGACTATTCTGTCTTCCCCTCCCCAAAATCTATGAATTACATATTTCACTCTCAAGTTTTAAGACAAAAAGGGAGTGGTTGACCTGAAATAAATAAATAGATCCAAGTTTAAAGTTGAATCTGAGGCTTGAATGGCAACAGAATGTTAATAAAAAGATAAAAGTATAATCTGATGTTGGAATACTCAGAAATTCTCAGAGAGGTGCCAGCCTTTGCTGAAATTCATCCATAAAATTTATTCAACACTAAATTCAATGAAGTACTTGCAGACACTTTCTGAAACCCCTTTTTTTTTTTTTTCTTATCCAAGGCAGCATCAGGTGAGCCAAAAGTCCACTCTTCAGGTCTCCTTATCTGCCACTGCATGATCCATTATTTACTGTTCTTTCAGGGTGAAACTTTAAAAGGATTTGAATGGAGTTAAATGTCCAAATCCCATTCAGTTATGTACTTAATCAGATTCTGGGGTTTTTTTTTAGATAAAGGATATCATGTTTCCTTTTTATTCTGCTTATTGACTTCATTGGAAATACTTGGGTCCTTAAGTAATAGGGTCTAACTGCAGAATCTGTTCCCAAATTAATTTTGTGAAATTTTCGTCCATATCCATCTTGGTTTAGTAGGTGGAGATGTTACGTGATTTTAAAACAGAATCAGGTTTTTTTGTGATTGAAGCTGAACATCGCAAAAAAAAAAGGATAACTTCTTGCGTTGCCACTCTTGTCATCTATAGCTGAATATATACATGAAAAGTATTCAGAGGAAATCTTCTGTTGAATGGAATGGCATGAGTTACCAGCGTTACAGATATTGGGTATCTGTTAGTTGCTGCTACATCGTTTGACAAGGAGAGCAGTAGGGTGGCTCACTGGGAGTGATGGCTGTTCCTACGGGAACATCCCTTCCTCCCCGTCTGCAGCCTGGCATCAGTAGAAATGGTCAGCCTGGGCTTTGAAAATGCACAGCTGCATGTGTTAACTGCCCGGGTGTTCCTGGTAATTAGTTTTTTAGTTTATTTTGATTACATGTACAGAAAGATGATATAATATATAAACTGTTGGTAAAGATATATGTTATTTTAATTAAGAGGCTACATACCCTGAGGAGGATCATGCGGAGTTAAGATATTGGTCCTGAAATATTAGAAAGCAGGGAGAGAGGACCTATGACTGCCCTACCCCACCTAACCTGAAAGAAATGCAAACTGTTCTTGTTGCACCTACGTCGAGCCAGAGCTCTCTGTGTGGAGAAGCGGATTCCGCTTCTCTATGTTTTCTTCTGCAATGAACAGTTGGGTTTTCTCCTTGAAAGGCCATGCTCATAGGTTAGCTGTTCCACATCTAGAACTGAGCACTTTTCCCAGCAAAAATGTTAACATTTGACAGAGATTTAACTTGATTTATAGGTTACACCTGCTCTGCCACTCATTCCCGATGAGAGTCTAACAATGCGCAGGGGAAATGCAAGACCAACACAGAGCTGTTGGGCATATTCTCCTGCTCCCCTGCTTGGTTTTGGGGTTGGTTTGGGGGCTTTGTTGGGGGAGCGGGGTATTGGAGAGTGTTGGAGACATAGAAAAGCAGAAGATTTATGGGAAACAGGAATATTTCAAGGTATTTTTGACTCATTTGTGAAGCTGGCTGCCTGAAGAAAAACCCGATTATTTGTCTTTATTCATTTAGTGTTTTGAGAGTTAAGGCAAAAAACATAAAAGGAATAATTTCAGAAAAGAGTTATTTTGCAAATTGAAAATTGGCTGTTTCTTGACTATTGCCTTCAGAGTCACAGGATATAAAGGTAAGGTTTGCAAAGGTTAGTAAAGAAAAAGGGAGATTTGCCCTATGTATGGCTGAGTTCATGTACAAACTAGTATGCTTATTTTGAAGTGCAATGGTACTTAGAAATACGGTAGCCCTAAATTTTCAGCTCAATTTTGCATTAAGACTAACAACTTCAAAGTATTAGTTAGTCCAAGGGTTGAATGGACTGTAAAATGTAAGAAAAATGTCCTTAATGAAGAGCTATAATGTAATTCTTTTTCAGACTGAATTGTTTTTCTGTGTCCTTTTAGGGTATAAAGCCAGCAAGCTTTGAGAAAGTTACTGATCCTGAAATCAAGGAGATAATTGGGGAGTGCATTTGCAAAAATAAAGAAGAAAGGTTTGTTTCAATTAATCAAGTTTTGTATTAAATAATGTGTATGCAGGTGTTTCAAAGTTGTCTGTGGATTTTTGTTCTGGCCTCTGGGTCTCTCCTGTGCAAGAGAAAATGCAGAATGGAACTGCAAATATGAATGATTGCCTGCTTTCCTGCCATGTAATGTCAGGATAATTGAATAAATGCCATCGTTGTGTCTCTCAACCTCTCAGCTTCAAAGAATAAGGTCAGAAAGCATCGTTGTGGACATGTGAGCTAGTGTGTTCTAGCACATTCTGGCATAGCTGTCCGTAAAAATCTCACTCAGGAGGTTCTGTGTGGAGCATCACGTGTGGTGGAGGTCGACCACGAACGTGACGTAGTAGATTCACCACAAGCTGCTGTAGCAGATTCCATTACTCATTAGCTTCTGGATATGGAGACAAATTGTGCCTAGTTTCCAGCTTTGGTTTTAAAACCTAATCTTCTTATGCTGGCCTCTCCTAAATGAGTGTGTCTACTGTTCAGTATTTCATAACTTTCACAAATAGAGTTTTTAGGGACCTCAACTGACTACCTAGAGGGAACCTCTTTTCTTAGTACTCTTTAGGCTCAGATACTCAAGGAAAGTTGAGCAAAGCTATAATCTGCATTTCTGTACATACTTATGGTGTAGGAATATAGCTGACGCTTTGTGAAATAGGAAACGTCATTTTTTCAGCAGTCCTCAGTAACACGGGAAATACTGTGTCTTTTTGCTAAGACGACAAATTTGTTATGGATGAACACCAAACATACTGTAAATGTTTTCACCTTCAACAGCCGTTTCTTGTCACAAACCTCTTGCAGCATTTGAATATTCTTTATATCCATTGCAGATACGAAATTAAAGATTTATTAAGCCATGCCTTTTTTGCTGAAGATACTGGGGTAAGAGTGGAACTTGCAGAAGAAGACCATGGTAGGAAATCCTCTATTGCCTTAAGACTCTGGGTAGAAGATCCTAAGAAACTGAAAGGAAAACCCAAAGATAATGGAGCCATTGAGTTTACTTTTGATCTGGAGAAGGAAACTCCTGATGATGTTGCACAAGAAATGGTAAAATAAACTTCTCCTGACAAAAATGTATATATATAAAGTAGTGCATAAATATCAAAGGACAGCAGGAACGAGTCTGGTAAAGGTCCTTCCACTTAAACTGTTCCAGGTGTCTAGTTTAAACAGTTTGCATTGATTTTAGAATGAATGCTGCAAGAAGGGGGTAAATGGGGAAGAACTAAGAACTGAAAACTATTGTTTACCAAGTATGAAAACAGATTCATGAAGTGGCATTTCAAATAGCTTAGGAACCATAGAGGTCTTTTCTACTTTTATATTTTGGAAACTCTTCTGCCAATTTCTGTTAGCTGTTGAATGTCTTTAAATTTGTTTGGAATCTGTTTAGTTTCAGACAGCAGCTTGAAATAAATTAGAAGAGTTCAAAAGTTCAATCACAAAATATTCTGCACTGAATTCTTCAAAACACTTCTTTCCATCTTTTCTGTTGATGTTGCTTAGGAGGAATGTAGATGAGGAAAGTATGTGGTCAGCTACTCTATCACCAAACATAAATAGGAAACTAGATTCAAGCCCACTGCACGGAGTTAGGAATAAGCTTTGGATTTTTTAACAGATAGGTTTAACTTGGTGAATTTCTGTATCTTCATAACTTACGGGGTTTTGTTAGGAAAACTATTCTGTGTTCCAGTTTCACTATATAGTCCTTGAACTCATATTTTAATGATGTCTTCGCTGCAGTTGTTTAGGTTTTCTAACGTCATGGAGACAGAATCAGTAAGCACCGAGTGAAGGGTCTGAATTTTCGTGCGCTTGCAGAAGTGTTCCTATTATAATCTAAATCCCAAGGGATCCCATTTAATGATGTTGTCATCACCACTCCTGTTCTTCTTAGGAGACACTCATTTTGGTAATGTTGCCTTACTGTGCTTGGACTCATCACCAGATACTCCAAATTTAGTGGGAGAAATTCAGGCTCCTCTGTCTTCTTGTCATTAGTTTGCAGTAGGTCCAATATTTTTCGAGCAATGTATTGTTACAGAGCTCATTTCATTTAAAAGTTGCTCTGATACAGTTACTTGCTGTTATATTTTGCTTTTAAATATTCATGGAAATATTTGGAATTTTGAACTTCTGTAGGTTACTTGGCCCATAGTTGTGATACTTTGTTTTGAAGAGGAAATAATTCTTGTAAAAAGTGTATTTAAAAGGATCACTACCAAACTACTGTGATACTATACCCTTTCCCAAATAACTTTAAAACCTGTGTTTTACTATTACATTAACAGTTACCTAAGTGACTGCATATGAAATGCTTTCAAACTTGAGTCTGTTGGGGGGTTGGGCAAAGGGGGACATTCATTCCTAAATGTCTTTTTCTAGCCCTTATGAATTGTGGAACACCAAAGCCATGTGCTTTCATCAATTTGTGTTGGTTTATGTGCTGTGGAAGAGAAGAATGCAGGAGACCTTTTGAGTACAGGGAATTATTTATCATTATCGATGGGTTTGCAGTAGTCAGGCATTGCAGCCTGTCCAAACGAGGTGGGCAAAAGGAACTTGAAACGTTCTGGTGGGTTTGCAACCTGGAGTTACCTTTCCCAACCAGCGGGTACTGTAAAATAGCATGTCTTCATTAAACTTTAACCATTCTTTATATAGTGATGTAGGAATAAGAACTGTTTAAAAAAAATTGTTATTGTGGCAGGTTTTCAGTGCCTTCCCATTAAGCTTTGTCATGAAGAATCTACTGGGCACGTTAGTACCGTACAAGGTTCTCTGGACCTATGTGGTGGTTCTCTCGAGTAACTCCCTTCTGTCGTTAGCATTTGCTGGATCATCGGTTCAGGAATGTCAGTAAGGTCTGAGGGCATAGGCAGTGGAAAATACCCATATCCATCTGCAGCAGTATTTTAAGCTGCTTTGCAGCTATTAATTTTAAACAGCAAAAATCTAAGCTGTAAAACTGTCTCATGTTTGGGCAAGAGCAAAGAAGGAAAACTTCTAGATTTCCTCCATGTATATAAGCGCTTCCAAATCTGTAGAATATGCATGTTAAGAATCTAGGGAGAGCAGACGAATCTCTGGTGGGTCGTTATTAAACTAAAATCCATACCCTGTGCTGTAGGAGATTATGCAAACAAATAGAACAAAGATGAATTTCCATTTTATCTGTTGAGCAGTTGAATTCTGGGAAAGTCTGGTCCCCTTTTCAGTTAAATGTGAACAGTCTGCATTTGACTCGATAGGCTTTTTCTTTATAAAAAGTCAATCAGTACTGACTGACATTACCATTTAAGAGAAGTTAATTTGGGACAAAATTCTGTTAACATCTTTTCCTTCATGACTTGTGATATCAAGCACAGCAATTTGGGACACTGTGTATACTGGAAAGGTTAAGGCAATAAATTCTGATTTAGGGGTAGTATGGTTTACTCCAGTTGCATTCCTCAGAGAACACTTTTCAAAGGTGGTTTTTTCCTCTTTTGACTATTCTGTTAGTCTTTCCAAACAAACCAAAAAAAAAAGGGAACCTATCTGCAGTTAAACTTGCTCTCTTCTTCTCAATGGATGTTAACTGGTGAACAAATTGACCCAATATATATTCATGTCTTAGAAATACATATTATTGTTTTAAAATGCATTACGGATAGAATTTTTCTTCAGAAAAGCCCCCATCAAGCTCCTGAGTTCCTGTTCCTGTGAGGAATAAATTTGTAATTCATGTTATTTCAAACTGTTGTTTTCTCTGTTAGGAAGAGATTCGAGTAATACGTGTGTGTGCACACGTGTGCGTGCACGTCCATGCACACATAATCTTGCTAAGTTTGTGCCTCCTCTGTAGATTGACTCTGGATTTTTTCATGAAAATGATCTCAAGATAGTTGCGAAGTCAATACGTGACAGAGTAGCGTTAATACTATGGAGAAGAGAGAGAATTTGGCCTAGGATGCAGTCAGAGGAACGTCGGGACTCGGAATGTCTGGAGAAGTTGAAGACGCCGCATGCACAGCAGGTCCAGGTCACCTACCTTTCTCACACTGGTCACCATGTCCTCTCGGAGTCGGAGGAGCCTGAGGCGGACCAGCATCCCTTTCAGCAAAACCTGCCCACCAGCGTCACGTCTGTTGCATGTAAGTCTCATGTTGGTTTTGTGAGCACACAGTGATGAATGTCAGAGGGTAAATAATAATATAGTATAATATAATCTGAGCTCAGCAGTGAGATGAGCTGCTGTGCATGTTTTTGCACAGTAGGTCAAAGAACACAAGTGTCTCAGATGCATAACAATTTTGAAAGAAATAAAGCTTCAAGAAAAATTGAAAATAGAGATAGCTCCTCCTTCAGTAGCAATAAATGCAGGAAACATAATATATTTGTAAATGGAAAAGCAAGCAGACCTGCTGCTAGACACAAAAAATACGTGTTTTCTGTGCCAGGTGGTGGGATCAACACTAAGTTTGTGTGAAACACAATTTCAGAGCCTGCAGAAGTTGAATTGGCACCAAAGTGGTCAGAGCAACTGGTGGCTTATTCAAATGATGTTGGCAATGTGGAGATGTTTATTCAAAAGCAGACCTTGCTGAAACCAAAGTGCTGCAGTTTCTTGTGTTTTGCGAGTCAAGTCTTGATGGCTTGTGTGAAGTTTTTTGTGAAATTTGTGCAAAGGTCTACAACAGGAAAAAAAAAAAATCCATCTCTGAATGTTACATGATGTAATTCAAGATTTCCCTGTTTCGTGGGAAATATCAACTGTGGTTCGGTCACACACACTGAGAGCACCAGACCCTGTGGGTTGACACTGCAGTTGTTACTGGGGTCCTTAGGTCGTGATGCAGGTGCTCTCTCTGTTCCTCCAGGCTCTCGATTTTGTCCTGACCTCATGGCATTGAAGCAAGGGGGTTGTTTGATCTTCGTTATGGCAGGGCAGAGTAGGTGGTTGCTCTTGTTTGTCCAGGCCCTGCTAGCTACAAGCCGATGATGTGCCAACTCTTTACATTCAGCTGGGGGCTGATTCAAGAGTGATCGCTGGGCTATTTCAAGGCAGCTGGATTTATGTCTCCTATTTTAATTTCAAGCACTGATTTTAGTCTATCTCTGAATAAGAAACTACCTGTCTTTGCTTGCAGAGCTTGTTGTTTCTTTGTTTTATTTCTGAGCATCAGACTTCTCTCCAGCAAACAGCAAGGCATGAGGAAGTAGTGGTTTTATTTCCCTAAAGTAACATATCCCTGTCTCTGTCCCCTAAAATCAACCTTTGTTACCAAGTCAAGCTCTGGTCTTGAAATCTTATCTATACTTTTAGACATCTTGAAGGAAATGTTGCCAGATATTTTTAGCTGGGAAGATTTGAAATTTTATGGGAGTGCCTTTTTTTTCTAGCCAGTTTTTCTGATAAAATCTGATATATGTATTTTGCTACTAAACCATTATCATAATGTTTCTGTTTTACTGTTCTGGACTTTTATATAAGCATATTTAAATTAAAGATGTATTATCTTTAGCAAAGAGACAGCTGCTGCTTTAATTCATGTATTGTATAAATTGCTATACAGAAGCCTGCTTTGAATACTAAAATAACCAAGCATGCCTCTAGAAGAAAACAAACCTTTACAAGATATGAGAAATGGCCATATTTGCATAACACTTAGAATACTGCAGTATTTACAAAGCTTTTTTTATGAACCTAAATTGATCTAATTTCATTTTTTTGGATCATATACTTACTTAATGCTATCTAATTCCTTTGAGAAACACCGTCATTATGACTCTCTTCATTTCCAATGGTACGATGAGGCTACTTGTGCTTCCCATGGTTCTCTTGGACATGAGTTGGCAGAATTTTATACTAAATATAAACCCCACAGTTTGTTTCCTACTCCTCCTCAACTTTTAACCAATACTTGGTATTATTTGACAATTCACTATCAGATGTCTTCGAACGTTTTCTTAGTGATGTTAGCCTTAAGACCTCTATAAATTAGTGTTCTACTAATTCATATAATCTGAGGTCAAATATAAAAACCTAAATTAATAACTTAATGTGTGTAATGCATGTTGTTCTGTAAAAATCTGAGACTGACTCACAGCTTTTACTTTAGCACTCTACCATCATACTCTTTCTTTTTTTTTTTTCCCCCCTCCTTTGAGGTCTTGAATAATCGTTTGTAATAAAATGGAAGTGTATATGTGGCACAAATCCCTGCCTTCTCTAGAGTAGGGCCATGTTGATTCTTTTTAGAAATGAGCTGAATAAATATAGAGGGGAGTTCAGTTTTGCAAAAAAACAGTTGGGAGAATAGTTTGCGAGTACTGAGGAGAATGTCATCTCAGGTGCTATTAAAAAATAATTTGTTATTTAAAAGCCAAATAAGTAAAACCTTATTTGGAATATGGAAAAAAGAGAAGATGGAATGTGTCAGAAAAAGAAATAGCATTTAAACTTAACTGTAATTCAAGCTGGTTTTTTGTAACTGTTTACAGTTTTCTTTCAGTTTTGAATTTTAAATCTCTGTTACAAGCTCTTTGTCTTTTGGGTACTTACAACTACAGTCTTGATTGTCTCATTTCATTTCTCAGCTGAAGAAAACAGTAGCTTATGCTCAAGAAGAACTGGGTACCTGTACTTTACAGGCTTCAAAATTTGTGAAAAGGCATTTTTAAATCAGTAATACTCAATGGTACAGTTTTATTTCCATTGGACAAAACATATGATACTTGCCCAGTACCTGTAGCTGTGCAATTCTGCAGGTAGCTGGACAAACACTCTGCATGAGAAACTCTGACAGAGCTCTAAATGGTACTCCTAAATCACTGCAGACCTGCAAATTTTTTGTTATCTGTTCTTCATCTTGAGATATTGCTACATACTCAAGTAGGGTATGAGTTGCGGAACTAATAATGCATACAATATAAAGAAATTTGTAATTTTCAGTGCTGCTAATAAAAGATGTTGTCAAAGTCAGTGCATTTCTGGGAGATCTGACCCTAAAAGACTCTATGATCTGCTATGAACGTTACAATTGGGGTTTCCTTTCATCCTACAAAATCTATAAACATCTGCAATTCTTAATGTCAACCTTATGCCCTTTAAAGGAAATATCAATGTGCCTAAAATACCATCATGCAGAGAAATCCGTGGGGATGGTTTTTGGCTTAAGAGAAGCAGTGTGTGCCTTTTGTGGAAAATAACATTTGTGTTGTATAATTTATTTATATAATGGAAAGGACTAGGTTAGTAAAAATGCTAATTACATAAGCCAGTGTTGACCTTGCTCTAAAATCATTACTTGAATGTTTGGAGTTGTTGAGCTTCTAATAAAAAAATGCTGTTCTTTCAGCCGACAGCACATTTGACAGTGGCCAGGGGTCCACTGTTTATTCAGACTCCCAAAGCAGCCAGCAAAGTGTCATCTACTCGTCTCTGCCTGATCCAGTCCCTCCTGCTATCCAGCGGGTGTACAGCCCACCTCTGAGCGAGAGCCAGGCTGTGCCCCATAGCCTTCAGCAGCTGGGGCACTACCAGCAGCCCTCAGGAGTAAGTCTAAAGCGTTTCGAAATAATTTTGTATCCCAGATCATACTTAATGGCTCATTTATACTCTTGTTTTCAGCACGTACGGATTCCAGGGCTTGCTTTATATATTCCTCAGTCACCTCTATCGATGGTGACTCGCTTAGTAATACGTTTCTAGTTGATCTGAAACATGCGCTTAGATGGTGTATGGCTAGCTAGATTTGCCATTCTGAAGAAGTGCTTCACTGGCAGCTGTCATACTTTCAGTAAAAAAGCTTCTTATCAGTCCATTGTTGCTGAACTACATTAGTAGCTTTGCAATTATTGGTTTTAAACTCATGCATGTAGTTGAGAACTCTTCTGTTTGTTTTTGTTCGCTGTTAGTATAGCCACACATTATTATTCCTTTGTTTGTTCAAGACTCTTTTGGGTCTGATGTTTCTTCCAGCTGTGACAAAGGTCACGCATCCAGTCCCTGCCTTTCTGGCTCTGGGTTTGGATTTAATCTTGCACAGAGTCAGCGATGTATATCCATTACTGAGGCTCCAAAATCAGGTGCTGGTAGCCCAGTCAGACGTTCACACTTGCTCCCGTTTTTGTGCCGTTATGACCTTGACCAAAAGCAATTAATGGAACTACTGGTGCAAGAACAAACATATGCAAGCGAACATAAATCTTCAGGTGCTTCCAGTGAGAGGTACAACACGAACTTCAGAAGCTGTGGCAGCACGGTGTTCCAGCTCCAGCTTGCACCCAGCCCACAGGACAGGCAGCGCTCACGCTGCTTTTCGCCGCCACAGCGACCCTGTCGTGGCTTTGACTCCAAAACCAACGTCCTTTCCCCAAGACCTGGGTGAAGAAGACACGTATGGGCAGACTAGAGAGGAGGTGGCAGGCTCGTCATCGCTTCTGGTGGCACTGGGGACCTCTGCAAACCCTACAGAGCTAAGGCTTCCTCAGCAGTCTCATCAGACATGCCTAGCCTCCTTATTTCAGTCTGGCCAAAATCAAAACGCATCAGAAGTCCTGATGCTTGTTGAAAGTGCTCGCTCCCCAGGTGGCCAGCTCCCAGAAAACTTGGTGTCTCAACCTCTTCCCTAAACAAGCAGGCCATGCGGCAGAAGTTTAGACCTGCCTCTGTTACATGAATCTTTACAATACATAATTAGCCAAAAGACCGGTACTTCTCCCATGAGATCTGCAAGAGTTACAGAAAACATTTTGCCTTCTGAACCCTCCGATGGCAGAGAAGCCAACGTGCCTGGATGGTCCCATCCCTGTTGTAAAGTCTGCGCTGGCAGAACACCGCTGGCAGAGAGCAAGCTGGTCACTGCAGCTACCCCGAGCAGTGGAAGCAACCTGCCTAGTAAAAATGACAGTGATGATGTGGTAGGATAATTTTTTTTGTTTCATCCTATTTGACTTCAGAGAAGAAAAAATAAAATCCAGGACCAACGGTTTTTTCCTGCTCGATCCAGATTTACCCTGTGTACTTGGGAAGCACATCATTTTCCCTGGTTTTACCTTGTATTTTCCAAAATGCCTGCAAGAAATTAGGAACTGTATTTTGTGAATGCATTGAAACATGACTCCATTTACCTGAAGGAAAAAAATTCATCCTTGGCATCTGTAGCCAGCTCCCTCCACTGTGGAAACCACCTTTCCTATGTGCATACGTCTCCTGGGATACATCCTTCCTCGTTTCTTGTTCACCTGAAGCACTAACTAATTTTTTTTTTTATTAAATTGAGCTGTACAGCATACTCTTTTAGAGCAGACTCATTCTTTCCATTGATAGGTTTCAGTAACTTTAACCTAAATGCATTACTTCTTTTTTGTGATTGAGGGTTTGGAAAGATCATAACCTTTTATTCATGAGCAAAATATTTCTCATAGGTTTTTATTTTCTGATGGGGTTTCCATAGTTTTTTCTTCCTGCAATAACTTGGGTAAAAAGTTCCAAGGTTTGAAAATCTCAGCACAGGAAACAAAAGTCTGACTCAAAACCTTCCATTTTCCAAGGAAAAAAAAAAAATTCACTATTTATCTGGGAGATTATTTACCAAGATAATAAGCACATAACTGGAGCTGTATTAGTTTGGGGTTTTCTTTAGGCTTATGAGCCTCAGTCTGACATTCTGTTTATTTTTAATTTATCTACTTTGTTTGAGCTGAAGTTTTAGAGAACTGCTGCTGTTACAAACCTTATCTGAATTTCCCCCTTTTTTTTTGTTTCCACTTCCCCTGTGGTTTTCATTTGGTTCTCATATCTCTATATGTTTTCTTAGCATCTGTTTCAAGTAAATTACCTGCTTTTTTGGAAGATAAAGATTCTTTATGAAATTATAAAAATCTCTGTAAAGATAAATTTCTGTTTCACCCACTTAACACCTTGTTGTTGCTGTTGGTATATTCTCAGTCACTGTGTATGCGCTTTCAGTAGTTTTACTGCTCTGCACGCTTGCTTCCAGAAAGAAATGCAATGCAGTTTGTTGTTTTATTTGGAATTTTCTGACTTTTTCCCACATTTTTAGATTAAATAACTTTCCATTCCTTGCAGATAATTTTTCTTTTTTTTTGATTTCCCCCCCTCTGTTTTGAACCAAGTACCGAGTAGACTGTTTACTTGCAATTCTTTTCTTGATGAAGAGTCGCAGAGGCTCTTAACGCGCGGGTTGCTCTCCTCTAAAGCAGTGCTCTCCCTCCCGCAGCCTGGCCTCCCCGCGGTTCAGGCTGCGCCGGCGGTGGTCTCCCAGCGGCCCCAGCACTACCAGGAGCCGGCCATGCCATTCCCCGTCGTCCAGCCCACCACCGTCTCCTCCCTGCAGCTGGGGCAGCCGCAGCCGGCGCTGGCCGGCCAACAGGTGAGAGCTCAGCTGCTGCCGAAAAGCGCTTTTCTCCTCCCGTTCCTTGCCCGTGCTCTGCTCCAACCCATGCCCGTAGCAAGTTTGGGGCATTTGAAACTGCTGAACTGCCACCTGAGAGACTTAGGGATGGGGCAGAGGTTGTTGGGTTTAAGGCATGGAAGAGCAACGAGCTTGAGGACAACTGTTGGGTGGTACCTTGGAACATCTCAATGCAGTTTGGAATTCTCTTCCGTTGCGGCTTAACAGCATCGGCTTGAAACCTTGCATTGATTTCAGTGTACTATCCTTAAATATCAAATAGTTTTTTATTAATTTTGCGTTATTATTTGGCACCTCCTTTCTAAACGGTTAGAAAGAGACTCTGTTGCCTGGTGTCAGTTGTCTCCGAATCCTCAGTGATGCTGCTTTTTGAGTTGTGCACGCGTGTTAAATATAGCTCAGTATAGGCACCCAGCCAGTAGCTTTATCTTCCAAGGGAAGAGTCTGTCTCTCTCTGAATTGTCTCCAGATAGTAATTCTTTGTGCATTTTGAGTTATCGAATTCCCCCCAAACCTGTGTCCCTTAAAGGTATTTACAGAACAGCTCTCAAGCAGCAGAGGGGCGGCTGCGAAGGCTGCGATCGCCTCCTTGTGCAGAGGAGGAGGCAGCCTGGGGGGAATGTAGCCACGGACCTGTACGCGTGGTAATTCGTGGCTCTTTTCTGTCATTCTACTGAAAGCTTGGCTTCCTTCGGAAGAAACTGTTGACGGGGCTGGGGAGTGTCTGTATACTTTGTGACTGGCATGTATCATACTCCTCCAAACTTCTTTAGTTATCAACGTTTCTCTCACAGATTGCCCCCCCCCCCCCTTTTTTTTTTAACATGCCCTGTTCTTCTGAAAGTATCAGTATGGGAACAATGTAATTTGGTCTCATTGAAAACCATATGCTTATGTGAAGTTTTGTCATATATCGGGGTTTTTTTCTAATGGGCAGGGATATTCTCATGGTTCTCTCCGCCAAAAAATTTTACACTTATGCAAATTTAGGACCTCATCAGTTGCACAGATCTGTCTAGTGGCCTTTGGAGCTTTATGATGACAGTTCAAAATCTGTTATTTGTTTTCCCCCGTGAGTAAATGCTGGTTTGGAATAGGATATTTGCCCAACTTGCTCAATTTTTCACATGCCCTTTCCTCACAGTGTTGCTGTCTCTTGAAGTAATTCTATCCCTGATAGTAAAAGGATTTAGTAACTAGCCTGTCTTTGTTTTCTGATCTTGCTGGGAAGCCCTAAAACAGACTGACGTTTTACAATATTATTATTACAGAAATAGGTAAAATGATAAAGCTTCTGTGCAGAACTTCCCAGAGCACCTGTGTGCCTCAGAGACAGAAGTGGGTCTGGTGTTCCCAGTCTCCAGCATGATGCCATGAGCAGGAGAGATCTGCAGTCTTTTGTACATGAATGGTAGGGCAGGTCAACGAAAGAATGGGAAATGGGGGTGAGAAAATTCATCTGTCTAACAGAATGAAATGTGTTGATCTTGTATGAATATACACTGACGGGTCAGACACATGGGATCAATGTTGCATCTCCTCTTTTTTTTTTTCCCCCCCAATTTGGTTATCTGTGCATTTATAGTGTTAAGGTTATAACGAGGCAAAGTTAGCGTGATTCATTTGGATATTTTCCCCTCCCTACGCCTTGTGCAATTCACAAGCGTTTCGTAAAACACAAATTCAATTTGAAATGGAGGCTTTCGGCTGCTTAGTTCCACAAGCGCAGTCCTTCTGCTTTTCATGCAGTGTCCTCTCAGGTTGAAGGTGGGTCGAACAGCCTGTGTCCGCGTGCTCAATCTGCCGTTATCTGCGGGCAGCCTGTCTGAGCTGCAGATTAACCTGGCCAGGGACGCCGCGATACCTGAGCTGGCTTTGGGTGCTGGCAGGGGCGATCGGCTCCAGCCCGGCACCGTGCGCGTGTGGCTGTCCCGCTCCTGAGGTCGGGCTGGGCCAGGCAGGAACTTCCCGTGTTGCAGAGCTCACGCTGTGGGACGAGTGGGGTCCGTCCCCCCATCTCGCTGGTGTGCTCTGTCTCCGCAGCAGTACCAGCCCAGCTCCTGCTGAGCCCTTGTTTGCATCGGCGCTGCCGTTCCCTTGAGTTTGGGATTTTAATTGGGTGAACGCCCCTGCTTTCCCAAAAGCTGGAATGGCAGAAACTGCAATACAGAGCCATGTCATTGGTTTTTTTTCTTGAATGTGGCAAGCTGAATACAGAGGCAGGATTGATAAATGCTGCAGGAGCTGAGCTGGTGCTGTGCAGAGTTCCTCAGTGCCGTCTCCAGCACGTCTTGCACTGCATGTGGCATTCCGTGCCTTCAGCCCCAGACACTCCATACCAGCCGCCAAATGCTCTTTTGTTCACCGATGCTTGTATTGGAAACTTACCAGTCGTGGTTGAGTTCTAGCTGTTTAAGGGTGCATGGCATCTTGCTTCCTTGATGCATCCTCTACAGTTTTATTGTATTAATACCCAAAAACTGGTTGAAGAATCCTGCCACTAAAAAAGCGCAGAGCAAAATATTCTGATGCTGATTTATGGTGGAAGTGGCGAAGATGAAAGATAAAAATGCTTGGCTGTTCATTTTAAAGTTACCTTTTGACCATCAGGCGTGGTGTTAGGTTCTATGGGCTGCAGAGCCCAGGTGAAGCAATCAGTCTTGTCGTCCCAAGGTGGTCAATCCAGAGCCAAGCCGGTGCCTCAGTGCCATGCTTCTGAAATAGAAGATGTTTTTTAAAGTACTTTCAGCATTAATTAGAGGGACTGAAGAAGGAGGTACCCGCTAGCATGGAAAATGTGAAAGTTTGTTACTGATTCTTTTCAGCTTTAATGCAGCTTTTTATTTCTGTTCTACTGTATAAAATCTGGCAGGCCAGTGGAGCACTGTTTTCCCTGGAAGGGTAAACCTGCTTTTTTGGCTGCCACATTGTTACTACAGCACCTCAGAAATAACTGGGATCCAGCTTTTACTATAATTATTGTGTTTTATTCATGTCTCAGATAATAAGTGTTGTATATTTCAATGTCTGCTACATTATGTAGTCAGCTTTTGAATGCCAAGATTAGCTGGGTATAATCTGCATAGTAGGAATCTTTGAAGTTAGTAGGTGGGGATTTTACAGGGCCAACTAGAACAATCTCTGGGATTTAAAGAGTCTGAGTCATTACAAATAACCTTTCCAAGACAGTTAGAACTTGTCTTTTCAGGTAATGTATCTTGCATTTAAATGTGTTTTAAACATAGGCTCTTGTACAGTGTTTAAATTAGGAGCGCCCTTCTCTTCTATAAACCGTCCCTACTCCGAGTGGCAGTTCTGTTCCAACTGTGTGGCTTGAACTGGAGAGAGTAGCAGGTGGCTGCGTCCAGTGAACTGGTTCTTTCGTAATATTCAGGCTATAACATTTTTTATTCTTCTTTTCTTTCCTAGCAGCAACCCATATCCCAGCAAGCTTCTCTGCAGCAGGTGCTTGCCAGCCAGCCCGTTTGCCCAATCCAGCCTGCAACCCATCTGTTACCCCAGTATCAACCCCAGACCTCTCAGGTGGCAGCTAGCAGTACACCACTAAAACCCCTTCAGATTTCAGCTGTGCCACAGCTTCCACCGGTGGCCCCCTCCCAGGTAATATCTTTGAAAACTGTGTGAATACATCACTTTGAGTAAAGCTTTCCAGCTAATAATTAACATGATTTGCAGTTTTTGTGTGGCTATTTTGAATGCATGCTGATTTAATTAGTCCATAAGAGTATAGCTTTTTCCTAATTCCTGTATATTTCTTTACTATTTGTCTTTGGTGAAGCAAAAATCTCCTTTGTGAGTAATCCTGTGTCATGCCTAGAGAATCCAGTTAATGGCAGTTACAAAATTGCAATAACTGCATTTCTGCTTTTTTGTTGTTGTTGTTTTTTGGGGTTTGGGGTTTTTTTGCACCTTCCCCTCTGGCATACTCTCTTCCCCATCCCTGGCTTAAGAGCATGAGAAGTTGCCCATTTTTTTTCTTTTTCTGAGCTCCTGACTTCACCACTTTCCCCACCCCCCTCCCGCCCCCCCTCCCTAGCTCTCAGCCCTGTTTCTGTTTTCAGTACCAGGGACGGACCCTTTCCTTGGCCTGGAAGGGTTTGTTGGTGCTGTTAGCATGTTTGCTAGTGACAGCCACCGTGATGTGAAGCAGCTTGCGCCGAAGGGAAGAAGCAAGCTGCTTCCACGATGAAAGGGTAGTTACGGTCTGCTATGTCACTGGGAGTTTTGATTGCAAAAACCCTTTTATGGGATCTTCCGTGCTGCCTGGGTTGCAGCCAGCCTGTTTAGAGACAAGGGTTTTAAATTGTCTTACCGAATTTTGCATGACAGAGTTTTGCATTTTGCCTGGTCCAATTCCTTTTCATTTCTGTTAAAATGAAAGCAACTTTTAATTAGTATGTTGCTTGAGGGCTTCAAGCTAGCGTTAGAAATAGTCCTAAGCTTCTAAGGTATGAAGACGTCCCCCCCGAAAGGAAATTTTTTTCTTTTACTAATGATTTAAGCGTAAATCAGAGTTTATTGCTGTTTATAAACCTCAGGAAATGAATGGAAGTGATTAACAAACAGACATAATTATCATCATGGCGCAGGTGATTTCTACGTACTTGTATGGCAAATGAAACTACTTTGTACCATCAGTGAAAGCACTTGCAATTTATGTGATATTATATTTTTTTCAGATTCCTCAGTTTCCTGTCATTCCTGCAATTACTCCTCTGGCAGGACTTGACAGCCTTCCTCCAAACCTCTCTGATATGCCTGCTGCAAACGTGCCCCCCATACCTGCTCCTTCTCAGTATTTTGCTCCAGCCGTGATTTTACCCAGCCTCCCCATGAACCCCACTCTGCCTATGGCACCAAACTCCCCTGCCCTCCCCATGCAGGCAGTCAATCTTCCTCATACCACCGTGGCTTCTTTGGTCTTGCCCTGCCAAACGATAGTGCCAAATATGTCGGCTGCTACGATACCGCTGCTTGCCGTGGCTCCGCCGGGAGTGCCAGCGTTGCCACCGCATCACGGGGTGCCCCAGCTCCCCCAGCAGCAGATGTACCAGACCACCTTCCAGCAGATCATTCAGAGCGAAGCGCCCTCTCCCCATCACGCGCAGAGCACGCAAGCAGTGTCCCAGCCGCAGCAGCCTCCTCCTCCTCCTCCTCAGTCGCTTCAGCCAAGCGTAATTCATCCTCCAGAACAGACTCTGGCCGCGCCTGGGGCTGGCCACCAGGTAATCAACCCACCGGGCGCGGGGCCGGTCGCTGCTGGACCGGAGGGTGGTTCCCGAACGCAGGCGTTCCCGGGGCTCGCTCCGGTGTAGACACACAGCAGGGAGGTTTTCTTGACCTTGCTCTTAGGACGTTTTGTTAACTTCTTGTCCTCGGTCCTGGAGGTGGTTGCTGGAGCTGTGAGGTCAGGTGGAGCGGGTGAGGTCTTAATCCAGGGACAGGTGGATATCAAGGATATAGGGAATAAGCTAAGGGGCTTTGGGAAGCGAGCTGACAAGAGCGCTTCTTGAATTCCCTCTTCCTTCTCCCGTCTCAAATACGAAGGAAGCGTGAGCTGTCGTTCCGCTGCGGCAGGAGAGCCGGCAGCCGCCCAGCCTCGCTGGTGCCTTCGCGCCAGGCTGCGCACGACGCGTAGGCTGTTGTACGCTCGTGGCAAAATATGGGTGAGCTGGTAGGAGTGATAGAGTTGTTTTGATGTAGAACTGCTTTAAAACAGTAAAGGGAAATGGCCGTTCGATAATGACTCCAGAAAACTGTGTGGAAGAGGTCTATCAGACAAGAACGGATTCTAGCTGCCGACCCTTTCCCCCTTAAAAGAAATGAAGCATACAATGGAGCTTCCAATATTAGCAGTATTTACAAGAGAACTGGTTCAGGACTTGTTGACAGAGTCTGTAAATACTTCTATTGCCACATCCGTGATATGACAACATGAAATGCATCCTGACCCAAGCAGGAGAGCGTGCTAAATCTGTTAATAATAGCATTCTTGAAAATCTGTGTTCTACTATATCACTTTGCTGTAACATATTGATTAAAATTCATAACATCCCATTTCAACCTGCCGTATCATGGCATCTTCAAAGCAGTACATCATTTTAAAATTTCTCTCTTCAGCCGTATTTCTGGTACAGAAATACAGTTTGTGAAAATGTAGGCAACACGGAGCCCGAGACAGTTACCGCTGAGCTCATTAGCCATAATGTTTCCAATGGCTTTAGAGGGAATTGCATCAGGCTCATTACGCACAGCAAGCATGGCAAACACCAAAACTGGAGAACTGATGATAATCCCAAACCGCCCTGACACAGTGATTATCTATCAAACAGGTGTGGAAGAATTGCACAGTAATATTTTTAGGATAAAAAAATAGCTATTACAAACGAGATGGACAAGTGCAGAGACATTGTTCTGTGTTTTAAAGTACGTTCAATGGAGAGGTATTTCTGTAAATAAAGGCTTTCCAGTGCTGTGCATTTTTGGCAGGTGATGTTTAGCACCTCTTGAGTTCAGTTTTGCCCAGGTAAATTATACATTGAAACATTTTGTGAATTTTTCTAGTTATATAAGATTTTTTTTTTTTAAAAATTCGCTGCTCTTCTGCAATGTGCACCGCAGTTGCTATTCTAACAATCTCCACTTAGGCAGTCTTGTAACCATTATGTGTTGGAAAGCACATTGCGTCCTTATTTTTATCCACATTAGAACCCGGAATAATAATTTCAGCTCATATCCAGAATCTGCAGAGAGCATGCAGTAACGAAATTGTGTGGCCTAGTTCTTGTCTGAGTCTTGATTTTTTTTTATTTTTTTTTTAATCTCCAAATAGTCTAAATCTCTAGGTGGTGATACTTCAAAAAAAAGTAAAAATTAGGCAGAGTTATACCTGGTACTAAAAAGCCTTTTTTCTTCCATATTTTCCTTTCTTTTCTTTTTCCTCTTCCTACAAGCTCCGTCCCCTTGGAAAAATACATAATGTACCTAAAAGGAGAATGTTCTGTTCTTAAATGTACAACTCAAAAGAACTGTTATGCAGAATAACAACATAGTTTCTAAGGTAGTTGGCATCTAATCGCATCGGTCCAGTTCCCACCCACAAAGCGCTTACGCACAGGAGTTATTTTAATGCACTGGAGAAATCCACTGAGATAGATGAAACTTCCTCTGTGTGTGTAACACAAGGAAGCGTTGGCAGGATTGTGGCCTTGGTGCTTAGCATGTCAAGAGTTAAGCTGTGTCTTAAATGTTTAAACTAAACGGAAAACAGTGTGTTCCGTAAGACACTGGTATGTATTCAGTAAAAAAGAGTTAACTGTGTGGTCTATACCAGCTACCGATTCTACATATATAGAGGATTTTTTTAAAAATCCTGATTTAGATTATGGGTGGAGTATATTTTTCTCTGCATGGACGTTGTGGTAGGCTTGTTGAAGACAGAGTAAATTATTCAGGACAATGAATTCATAATCGAAGATTTTAATTTCTTGGCAGAATACGTCTTTGTTTCTACAAATTAAATAGTGCTTAAGCAATACGCACATTGTCATAATTATATATGAAGAACCCTTAGATTTTTTATTTGGTTGTTTCAAAGCAAGTTTAAACTCATTGAGTAACCTTTCCAAGCAGAGACCACACAAATAGTCTCACTGCAGAATTATAATCCTTTCTCTGTGAACTCCGGTGGCTTTAGTACCTTGTCATGTAAGTCACAAGCACTCTAAGCAGAGATTTGTTTTAATAGCTGTCTGTTGTGTTACAGCAGATTACTGGACACACTCAGTATGCTTTGGAAGCTGGAGCCCAGGTGCCCGTGCTGCCTGTGCAACCTTCAATAGTCATGTCACCGCCTTTGCAGTTGCAGCCTGAACTGTTGCCTCCCCGCGTCGCTCCAGAAGGCATTTCACAGATTCATGGCAGCCTTGCTACCGCTAGTCCGCCTGTCCCCATAGATCACGGTCTGCCTCTTCAGCCTTCTGCTCTGCTGCAGCTTCAGCCCGATCTTTCCCAGCCGCTGGGTCAGCAGCTCCCAGCTCCCTGCTCAGCCGTCCAGGCAGTCGCAGAGACATCTCAAGAGGTAGAGACGTTTCCTCTGAAGTAACTCACCAGCCTCACCTTAACCTTCTTACTTACTCCTTGGTGAAATAGTGGGCTTATTTCACAAGGGAGATTATCCCCTCTCACCATATAGAGCCGCTTGTCCAAGATGCTGGCGACGCTGGGTCAGCAAATAATGGGCTATTTCAAATGAAGCTGGAAACTGCATGTTGTACCGTGTGAAATGTCTCCCTGAAGGAATGAGGCAGCAGGACTAAGTACCTCTTTGTCCATAGCTGAGTGCAAACAGAGAGATAGAAATTACTTTAAGTCCTGGGGCGGCGGTGGGGAGGGGGGTGTAAGAAGCTGTTCTGTAGAGTTTCATCCATGTTTTGTCCAGTCTTGTTTTAAATGTCTCAAGCACTTGTGCAACCAGTCATCATCTGCCTTAAGAAACTGCTTCATAATCTGATTCTTCACTATGTAGAAGCTCTTTGTGCTCCTCAGTTTGAGCCTTATTCCCATTTCATTTAGCGTTGTATCCTCCTGCATTACCTGAATTCTAGTCTAGCCCTGGGATTTTTGTTTCTTCAAATATTCGTAGGCATTCCCAACTTTCAGTGGTCATATAAGCAAGATACATTTTATTGTTTTACTTTATCAAACTGTCAGCTCCTCCTGTCTGCTGTTTTGACTTTTCTTTCCACTCCCATAATTGTGTAACCTTCAGTCTTGACAGAATGTCACAGAACATTTCCCTCCCTTCAACTCTTCAACAGATATCCATACGCAAAGCAAAACAAAGGTTTTGGCATTTGTACTGGATTTCAGTAAATAAGCCTGATTTGTTTGCCACTTCTGAATGGAAATGTCCCTCAGCAATTGTGCTTTCAGAATTGCTCCTCTTGAGGCTCTCTGTTCTGAGCTACCTTTCCTCCCAAAGTAACAGTGTCCATCTTTTCAAACTAAATCTCTTCTGTTTTTACCCATGCTTTCATGCCCTTGCCGCATGCCTTGACTGCGCAGTGCAGCCTACGAATTTCATTAGAGGTACAGCTTAACTCCTCTTCCAGAACGTGTTCAGTAAGGATGCTGCTAACACTAAAACTAGATTCTAGTTCCCCCTTTTGCCGGTCCTTCTAATGGCAGCCTAATTCTTGTCAAATAAATATTCGTGCTGTGAGGCAGAATGTTTCCTGGTGAATTTCTGTATCCTGTGGGTTAGGTATAGCAGAAATGGTAGAACCTGTCTATAGTGCTTCACTTGCAGAATCCCCACGTAAAGCCTGGCTGGGTCAGGCGTAACCCTTACTCAGGGTATTTCTTCTCCAGCTGCCTTTTTTTCTGTATGCACAGCTCATGTCAGGTTCAATGCTGATGCCAAAACTACAGCCTTCAATGCAGGGTCCATCCCATTAGAGATTCTCGAAATATGAATAAACCTTGTTACTGTGCAGTGTGATATGGGAGCTACAAGTTATCCTATATTACCTGAGAAATCCAAGCCCACTGAGGCATATGTCTGTCCTATCACTTCATCATTTCCCTAGGAACATTTAACCACTGTTTTGCTGACTTCATTCTCATATTCCATCCATAAGTTAACTCCCTTCTCTCTTTCAATTTAAGGAAACAATCCAATATCATAGGATAGTCAAATTCATCAACGTGCTCCCCATGCTGATTTTATGACATATATTGCTAAGGTTTTCTTGGGTGTAAGAGGAGTTTCATAGCTGTATATATTTGAAACACTGCATTTCGTTGCCACTCTGCCATAATGTTTTTATCTTTTCTCTTTTGTTTAAATGTGTGGCAGTACTCACATCCAAACCAATCTGAATTGATCAGGCAAATGAGATTTTGTAAGGCACTTGATCAAGTGGATTACTAAATTTTAGATACATTATGTCTGTGTTCTCACTGTTCATTAATTTTGCAGTTTTATTGAAACTGCAGTCAAGCTTGGCATGGCATATGTGTGGCATTATAAGCAGCGAGTGGGGTTGACTGGTTAACCGCTAAGCTTTTAACTCCAGTCTACCAACTGCTTTGGTATTAAGATGTAGTGATGACAGTCAAGGGGCTTGTTTCTAGCTGTGTGTCTACAGAAGGATTTTATAGACATATGGTTGCAAATATATCTATAAATTTATATAAAATTATATATACTTATGAATATATTTGGGGTGTGTGTACATACATATATGGTTATGTACATGCACAGGTGTGTGTGTCTGTGTACATATATAGTAAGTTTGTTATGGTAGGGCCAGTAGCACCATCATCACAAATTCTGTGAAAACAGGTCTACCTGATGCAAAAGTCACGCTGTCAATGTCTGTCCTAGCATTGCAACCAGGGAAGAGGGAAGATTATAGGGAAAATTTCTATTGTGTAGAGAGCAAGAGGACATGGTGTGAGGGCGGTGGTTTTAAATGATGAATTTTCGTCTTTTATTTGTAAGTTCCCCAGAAATTTTTACGATAAGCCAAATAGAATGAAAATACTTAAGATACTTCAGGAAACTAAACCAAGCAATGAAGCAAAATAGCTTATACTTTATATCCATTCATAAATAAAATTAGGTAGGTGCTGATGTGGATTTGTCCTGCAATCAAGTTTTTCCATTGCGGTGAGAACTGTTTTGTTTCTTTCAGCACCTCCTCTGCTTTAGAGACAGCGGAAGGGAACTAGCAGATCAGTGGCTCTGTCTTAAAAAGTGGTTGTGCACAGATACTGATGCTTTGGACAGAAGTAATGTTGGGAGGGTAAAATGGGACATTTATTTTTTATCGAATTCCAAGAACTGGTTGAACAGAATGGTTTAGGTTTACTGGTGTCTCAACAGCAAAGCCTTTCTTAAAGGTGTTTTTCATCTGCCAATAAAATGCATTTACTTAAATGACTTTTTCTTACATTTTAGGAGCAGGCAATACAGGACAAACTTCAAACTCTGTCACAGAGCTGTGAAAGGTATCATTATAATCTCTTTGGCATAAGAAATGTTTTCTTTCTGGAGGCTGTTTTTCCTCTCTCTCTTTACAAGGCTGGGCCAAATGCCTGGCCTTTGCCTTGGCTGAGAGAAGAGTAGCAGGAGCTGACCAGAAGATGAAAGGGTGCACGTCTAGGGAGAAAGCTGCAAACGTTCTGTGCGCAGTGTGCCTATTTTGGGTCCCCCGACTCTTTTAATTCTTCAGTTTGGGTGCTGCATCCTAGCCTTGCTGTATGTACAACAGCTTTCATTTCAGCGTGTAACTTCTCTCTTTGAGATAACTGAAGCGGTACAGTCCCTGGTTTTGATGCTGTTGAATTTGTATGAAAACATGCTACGCTAGTATAACTGGGTATATAGTTTATTCCCTCTTTGGGAATAGCAAGGGTATGCCTGTATCACCTGTAATCATCTTTCCCCAGGTACGTTACGGGGAACGGTGTATCGGTGAGAGTTGTGTGTTGAGCCACTCAAAAGTATCATTACAACAAGTGTCAGAACACGCGGCCAAAGCCTGTTCTGTGGTTTTGCAGTACACGAGCTCACACTCGAGCCTAGCCGTGCTGACGGAAGTAACGATAAATAACTCCCAGAGCCAGCTCAGCACTCCTCAGAAACAGAAGCAAGTTTCAGTTTTTGCCAGCCCTTGTCTGCCTGTTTCTGTAGTCAGAAGGAGAAGGGGAAGCAGCAGGGTTTGGTGGAAGCAGTGAGGAGGAGTCCTGGAGAGGAAGGCTCGCTGCTGGGCTGGAGAGGGGCTGACCGGGGGCAGCGGCTGCTGCTTCAGGGGCAGGACTGCCCTCCCCAGCCACCTGCTGCTCCCATGCTACAGCTCCTGCTTCAGCCCCAGCAGTAAGCCAGATTTTTCAGTGGTTGGGTATGGATAAGGTAGATATGAACAGTGTGCGTTCATAAGCAGCTGAATGCCTTGCCTGTTGCAGGAGCCAGCACCGACTTTGTCCTTATTGTTTATAAAGCTTTGGTGTTAGGATTTTAGTGACCCTTTTCTATTTTCCTGAACAGACAGGATGAGTTAAGTTCATGAACTTTGAAGACACCTCTCTCTTACTGTTTTCTTTCTACCCCACCAAAAAAGTTAGCCTGACAGAAGTCAATGCAACCCTGCAACCTTAAAATGGAACCTTTTTTCCCAAGAACTTGCTGCTTTTAAATACCGTGTGGAAAGTGAAATCTAATTTTTTGTGACCATAAGTTAGTTCTGGCTATAAATAAGTTAGACAAAATGACTTCATTTTGTCTATCTAGTCTGTTGTAGAAAGGCACACCAAATTTTCAGTCATCTTTTGAATTCTAATTTGCCTGTTCCACAATTGTGTTTGAAAAGCTGACGTGACTGCAGCAGCACGGAGAGCCTGTGTCAGCACCCATCTTGTAGTCGTAGAGGGAGATCTATAGGTAACTCAGTGCTGGAGCTGGGTTGTGGTTTAGTAGAGCGGAGGGTAATGGCATGAGAATCAAATGGCTGGCAGTTGCAGCAAAAACGTGATCTAGCGTATAGCCTGTGTGCAAAATGTGTTCACTTTATGAGTTGCACATACAAGGTAGCTGCAAAGGGAGTAGAAATAAGCTGTTCTGTGCAAGTAGTGCAGAACAAGAAGTAAAAGCCTTAAATTTAAGAAAGGGATCCATAAGTTAGACTTAAATTCTTTTATGCCTGTGTGGCTAAATGAACACGGGAATAAATTGTCCAGGAAGCTTATGAAATCTCACGGGAGCTTTGTAAGATCAGCTTACATAAACCTCTGTGAAGACTGGTTTACACAGAGCTGATCATACCTTGGGGTAATAAATAGGCCAGATGGGCTTACAAGGTTCCTTCCTGACATGGTTTTTATGAACCTCTGAAAATTTCCTGCAAATTACTTGCATGTTGAAGTTTTCTGTACATGTCATATTACAATAAGGTTGTTAGCAGCTTCTGTTTTGGCTGCTAAAAATAATACACTGTTGCTGGCTGGTCATCTGGGATATTGTGGCATAAAACCTTCTTTCTGATCCTTGAGAACTGCAGGGAGAGGAGAGGCAGGCTCTTATGGGATACTGTACCGACTTCTCACTCTTTTCCTTCATCTCCAACAAACACAAACTGACCCTGTTTAGACCTTCTGCTGTGAGTGCAGACAGGCAGGAGTTGAGAAAACTGGACCTTAGAAAGTCAGGAACTTGTGCAGTTCAGGGAGGGACTGTACAGATCCCTGAAGTGAAGGGATTAGGGGGATGTAGTGATATATTAAGAGTGATGGGACTTCCCCTGTGGTATTGGCAGAAATGTTAACAGATCATTTCTTGGTAGATGTGGTAGCCAGAGTACATGCCTGACTTGGAGTAGTTCCCTTTACTTACTGAGCATCTTTCAGTAGCTGGCTCAGTTTGGGCCAAAAGAGTGCAGATGTGCACTTCTTTTTGCAGTCTCTGTTGTTGTGTATCTTACCTATGCATAATGCCATCGTGTGTGACGGTGGTTTTATTTTGTGGTTTTTCTTCCTTTCTATTACAAAGCTACATGAGTCCAGATGTTGCTTCAGGTAAAGAGATGAGTGACAGCTTTGAAGGAGCAATAGGAAGTGGAAAACAAGAAGGAAAGTCTTCGAAGAAACATAAGAAATCTACACGCGCTCGTTCACGCCAGGAGAAGTCCAGCAGACCAAAACTGACCATATTAAATGCAAGTGCAACCTCTTTGAAGGTAACTTCAGGATTCCTTTGGCTTTGCCACAAATAACTGTTGTTAATCTTTGCCTGCAGGTTTGTAACACGGGTGATAAAATGGTGGAGTGCCAGCTTGAAACACACAATCACAAAATGGTGACTTTTAAGTTTGATTTGGATGGTGATGCACCAGAGGAAATTGCTACCTACATGGTAAGACTTGGTGATGCAGCTGCCTGCCATCTCCTAATGCACCAAGTTGCTTCAGCCAACTTATTCTCGCATGTGCTTGTTCCCTGAGCTTTCTGGTAGCTGTGGAACAAGGCATTAATCTAAACATTACTGTTTTCCTCTTTATTTTGATGTGGCCTTGTAGGTAGAGAATGAATTCATATTGCAGAGTGAAAAAGAGACATTTATTGAACAAATGAAAGATATTATTGATAAAGCAGAAGATATGCTCAGTGAAGATACAGAAGGAGAACGAAGTTCTGATCAGGGAACGAGTCCCCAGCAAGATACCAATAGACTGGAAATGAACGAGGTAAGAAATGTTAAGAGCCAGTTACTGTAAATTAGTTTTACATCCCGTGTTAAAAAACCCAAAAGTTTCTTAGCTAGAAAAATAATGCTTTTACTCCATTAAGGTTTAGGATATGAGTGCTCCTTGGAATGATGCTTCTCTTGCATTGATATGAGGAAGTTTGTTCTTCTATTTTTTTGTTGTTGTTTGTGTTTTTTTTTTTTAACAGGAGAAGCGGCAGTCTCAAATGAAGACACCCGTGTATCAACAAAATGGTAAATGTGCCTTTGAATACAAACTTAATCTCAAGCTTTAAGGCAGTGATGAGTTTATGCAGAAGTTTGCTAGATTCAGGAAGAAATGCACTGGTTACTGGTGTTTGGAAATAATCTAGAAATATAACAGTGGTCCCTGCTGTTAGCAACCTGGAAGATCGCAGGGCTAACCTGGATGAATCTAACATCCGGGGATGTTTAGGGAAGCCCTGTGTTACACAAGTTGATAATCAGTGGTGGAAAAGTCAAGAAGGTACGGGCAAGCGTACTCTTTTCACAACAATAACTATGTTTGCAAGAGAAAGCTAAAAGGTTATGTTTGCATTGGTAATTTAGCTGAAATTTCTAAGCCATAAGTTTTCAGCTACTTTGGTATTACGGGAGGGATCTTGGCCTTGTGAACACAATCGTGTCTTATGAGTTTTACAGACAAACTGAATGGGAAGGCAACTGGCCTTGATTCTCTCTGTAAGTGTGTGATGGTGGGAAAAATGAAACCTCTGCTGAAGGAAGCATCATTTCCAAAATTCTTGTTACTGCATGTGGCGCTGTGTATTTGCTCGATGCTGACAGGGGAAGAAGGATAATTTAGAACTTCTTTGACAACTGCAGAAACTGGGAATCCTTCAAACTAGACTTTCTGCTCAAAAAATCTGGTTTATTTTTTGGCCTGTAAACATCATAAAATTTTCTCAGTACACCTTTTTTAACATAACAACTGTATTTCTACTAATGAAACTTACAGAGTCTGTATAGTTCTGGTTTGCCATTTACATGTGCCAAGCTTTGAGATAAGATGTGGAAGGAAATATTAGCTAGAAAACTTCCAACATGGAAGAGTGTCAGAGTTTAACCCCAGCAGGTAACTGGAAGAGCGTTGTGGTTGAACCCCAGCCAGTAACTAAGCACCACGCAGCTGCTCACTCACTCCCCCCACCCAGTGGGATGGGGGAGAGAATCGTGGAAAAAAAAAAGGTAGCACTTGTGGCTTGAGGTAAGAACAGTTTAGTAGAACAGAAAGGAAGAAACTAATAATGATAACAACAACAACAATTAAATGACAATAAGAAAAAAAGGATTGGAATATACAAAACAAGTGATGCACAATACAATTGCTCATCACTCGCTGACCGATGCACAGTTAGTTCCCGAGTAGCAATCCGCCCCCGCCAGCCAACTTCCCCCCAGTTTATATACTGGGCATGACGTCACACAGTATGGAAATACCCCTTTGGCCAGTTTGGGTCAGCTGCCCTGGCTGTGTCCCCTCCCAACTCCTTGTGCCCCTCCAGCCTTCTTGCTGGCTGGGCATCAGAAGCTGAAAAATCCTTGAATTGGTATAAACACTACTTATCAACAACTGAAAACATCAGTGTGTTATCAACATTCTTCTCATACTAAATCCAAGACATAACACTATACCAGCTGGTAAGCTACTGGAAAGAAAGTTAACTCTATCCCAGCTGAAACCAGGACAAAAAGTTAAGCTGGATTAACTTTACAAAATTAACGAATTTTTCATTGTGAGAAAACTGTCCAGAGTATGGTTAATAAAATTTTCATGTATGTAACTATTACCCCTCTAAAAGTATGAACCCTTGAAAATAAATTTTCAAATAACTTGAAATACACGGCAGAATCGGGAGGCATCACTGTCTCCCTTCCAGAAGGGATGAGAATCAGATTAGGAGCCATTGATTTAATCTTGGCTAGTACTGCAGAAGTTCTAATTTTCTTTCTAAACATGGAAATTAAGACTATGTTTTGAGAGATGATCTGGAATGAATGGAAACTTTTGTGTTTACTTTTTATTTCCTTTTCATCTCTAGTTTTGCATACTGGAAAAAGGTGGTTTATTATATGTCCTGTTGTGGAAAACCCCACTACCGATGCACCAGAATTTTCTCCACCCGTACCTCAGAGTACACAGCAGTCTGAAGGGCCAGGTATTTACAAACTTTATAGAACGTGTTTTCTTCTCTGAAGCTGCCGTGTCACCTCTCTTCTATTCTTGCCTGACTTAGCTGTGATTGTTTCGCTTCATTTAGTTGGAGGAAGAAAATGATGAATTTTGTTAAGTCACGCATCTTAAGTATGTTCCTGGTATAGAACCAAAGTAGGAATGTTTATTTGAGTTTCAGGACAGTCTCAGTATTTTAACTCTGCCTTACACTGTAAGGTAGCCGAAGTTCTAGTCACTGATGTTTTAATAAGCAGTGTCTTTTCAGTGAAATATTTTTGCACAACCTGCAATTTTGGATTCTAATTTGACTTGTATAACGGTTGTTTTCTGACCGGCGGCACTAACGTGTTACGGGTAGATGTGATTGTCGCTGCAGCTAGCCAGGAGGTTTTGCAGTGACCTTCCTTCGTTCTGTGCGGCTCCTGAAAAAGTCAACCCGATGTTTGCGTTCCTTCTAGACCTGGAGCAGTCGGACGATCAGCAAGCGAGCTCCGCGGTGACGGATCTGCCTGGCGCCTTAGCTGGTCAGCAGCTTCCCCTACAAGCGGGCGTATGCGACAGCCCCGTCGGAGCCTCTCCAGCTTTGGCCCAAGTCCCCGCCACAGCACCTTCCGCCGGCTTACCGAGCCAGGCGGAGTTCCCAGCTCCGGCGCTGCCGGGACCCGCCCCGAGCGCCGGGGAGCCGGCGGCTGCCCACGGCGGCCAGCCGGAGTATTCTCCGCTGAAGGCGGCGA
>NW_010973420.1:550042-574754 GCF_000737465.1 Haliaeetus leucocephalus
GGGCGGCCTGCCGCAGCAGCAGCCCGGCACCGCCGAGTCCGACGGGGAGGGGCCGCCCCGGGTGGACTTCGTGGACAACACCATAAAAAGCCTCGATGAGAAACTGCGCAATTTGCTTTACCAGGAGTACGTTCCTACTTCCTCTGCCTCGGCGGGGACTCCCGACACCTCTGTCCCACTAGAACAGGGCGACGCTGAATTTAGCTTGCCACCTTTTCCCGAAGACCGGGTTCCCGCATCGGCGTCGGATGTGAGAGAACAGGAGAGAGGCCAGGAGGCGAAAGCTGCTGCCGAGGCCCAGTCGGTGCCGCTCGCCCCACCCGAGGTCTCGCCCTACCCAGCACCGGTTAGTCCAGCGACGGCTCTGCCCTTCATACCCCCAAATCCGGCTGTTAAGCACAGCTCCGAAGCAGAGCTCAGACCCGACGAGCCTGTGGTAGGACACGTATAGATTTCTTGCTTCAATGAACATCGTTATGTTTCTGCTCCTGGGTATATTGCCTTTTGGCTGTTGACTGCTTTCCAGCGAGAAGGTCCTCCTAAAATTTTACTGTCAGATGCGTTCTGACTCCTTTTACGTAAATGCTTGTTAGTGAAAGCCAAACTTTTCCTTCGGGTTTAAAAGTGGTATATCATCTTAATTCATTCTCCTCCTCTTGTGTCCTGTTTCTAAAGCAGGCAGAAACATGATGATTTTTTTGTAGTTTACAAATGTAAAACACAAGGGGTATAGTCATTCAAGTTCTGATGAAGACAGTCATGCTTCAATAGGAAAGTTGTTGGTTTGGTTTTTTTAATATAAATTAATGTCAGTGATTATAATGCCCGCCTTCCAAGTCAGTCTGAATGAAATAAACACTTCAGGAGCCTTTGCTTTGTTCAAGTGCTGCAGCTAAGGGAAGACACTCCATGGGTAGAAGCTTGCTCTGCTTCCAGTAATGATTTCTTTTGTCTTCTCCTGAACTTGGCAGAGCAAGACTTCACTGGGAAGCATCTAAGGAAAGCTGGAGCAGGTGGTCTGGGTCATTATTTACTCGGTGTCTCGACTGTGCACCTGTGTTGCATTCTTTCAGATAAAATCCTGAGTTTATGAAATTCAACAGATTTGCAGCCCTTTCTGCTAGAAGATCAGTGCTACTTGAAAAGTAGCATTTCTGGAGATGATTACATCCCCACTAGCAAAGAGGAGGCTGTTCCGTGTAGTGCCAGCTGGATGAACTGTATCAACTGCTTGAAAGATGCTGTATGTTACAGGAGAGACAGCTGCGCTTGAGTAATGCTTTAAAGCATATTGTTTATAATGATAAATTACTTTCTACAGCAGATAAAATTCTCTCTCTATGAAAGGTGTTAGGTCTCGCCAGTAGTTTGAATTTGTCCTATTAAAATCTGTGCCAATAAGAAAAGAGACACATAGAATTTCTGAAGACAGACATACAGAGGAATAATGTACGGTCTGGCTGGAGAAACAAACCAGAGCAAAACCCAAACTGATATATATAATTCAGTGCCTGTTTTTCAGTAACTTAGGCTGCAGTTTCCTCTGTGACACTGCCACTGTTTTTTCTTCCAAAGGTGAAAAAAAAATGTAGGAGTTGAAGGAAAAGCTAGAAGGCCGCCTCCACAGACACTATAAAATAGTTTAATATTCCACAATAGCGAGAGGGAGAGAGAGGGAAGGAGAACGCATTGCCTTTCTGCTTTGTGCGTGAGACTGAACTTCTTTTTCTTTTTTCTTTTTACCAAAAGTTTGAAAAGTCGGAGGTCACCGGCATCAGTGCTCATTCCTCAGAAGCAAGAGGTGGGTCAGCAAGCAGAAAAGGTAATGCTCCTTTCAGTGATGAATGGCAATGATGCATCTGTACTAGTATGTGGTCCTCTTCTCTGGTGTCCCCTTGCTGCTCATCATTCTGGTTAACTGCAGAGCACTGCCCAGCACAAGGCATTGCCAATCCTATTTGTAATATAACTAATATTAAACATCTCAGTTCTGTCAAGCTTCCTGGAAAGAAACTGCCTCACAGGCATATTTTTTTTAAACCATAAATATATAATACATGTCTGTGGTACAGGTATAGAGTATTCACATGGAAGGCTACATTCCCAATAATAAATTTCCAGTGCCCTTAAAAAGTCCAAACAGAAAGTCCATTGGATTTTCGGGGTTTCATAAAAACATGTTGACAAGAATAACATGATTGAGGGTAGCCCCTGGGGGGAAGCCGGTAAGATTTTCAAGAAAGTCCCACAGAGAACTAGTAAAGAGTACTTTTCTTTCAGTACTTGTAGATAAAACAGCACTTCCTATAATAACGTAGTAGGAGCCATAGTAAGAAACTGGGTATTTATTATGCTCCATTTACCTGTCTTGCAAGTCATGGGAAGTTTTAAGGGCTGAGGAACCCAAAACTGCTCCTGCTCTCCTGGGTGGGGTTGGGGAGGGCTTATAATATATATTTTTTTGCGATTGTTGTGGCAAAGCTGGCTACTGGGTTTGTGCGACAACGTAGATCAATCTTGTCCTGGTGGACATAGATCGTCCACTGTTTTTAGGTCAGTGTGAGAGGGGAAAGCTTTCGGTTGCCTGCATTCATCTGTCTCGCTACGGACAAAGAAGAGAGTGTGCAAGTGGAATGTAGCACTCTGTAGTAAAATTAATGTATCTTAGATACCATCAAGCAGTGATGTATTTCACCATTTCAGAACTATGAAGTGACAGATTTTTGCCTTATGTTCACTCTGTGCAATGTGCCATAAGAAAGCAGCTTTCTGAAAAGCTTGCCTTTGTTGGTTTAACTTCAAAACCAGTGTCCAGGTCATGAAATAATAGCGTCTTGATTACTGCCACTGATATTTTGCTTCTTGCGTGCTTCTGTTGTCTGAGAGGCTGTCTTTTGAGCTTGTAATTTCCACTTTCAGCAATGTGCATTTAACTTCATTTCAGGCACTTTTAATTGTTGGTGTCGGTGTCTGTCAAATGAAAGGTGTGAAATACCAGTCCACCTGTGGTCAGCTGCAGCATTTTGTATGCACACATAGCCAAGTGCAATTACTTTTTCGAGACATCAAGAACACCTTCCAATGTACCATGCAGATTTCATTCTTCTTCGGGTTTTCTACTTAAAAATTTTCAACTGACTAATGAAATTCTACACTCCTATTATTATTTGAATTCGCCAGATCAGTAGATTGAAGAGAGTGCCTACCCGCAGATATTTTATATTGTCCTCGATATTGCCTCCTGCATTATAGATCCTGTATTACAGAGATTGGCTATTTAAATTATTCTTCAGTGCTACACTTTTTCACACTTCAGTTTATCACAATAAACATGTTGTCTTTTATTATACTAAAGCATTCCAGACATGAATTTATATTTTTTTTTCCCAACTTGTAAAACAGGTTCAGCTGCAAGCATCACTTCAGCTCCTGCTGCTACAACAAAAGGCCTCCTTCAGGTAACCAGAAACTAGGAGCAGTTTTATGCTTGATTGTTACAGTTACTTTCAAAATTAATCTCCATTATTTTCTCCAGGTTGCACCTACACCATCAAGCATAACTAAACAGATGGAAACTTCTAAAAGGAGCGAGAAGGCAAAGACTATGACTTCGTCTGCACACACAGATAATGTAACACAGATATCTACAGCAGATGGGGTGATAAATAACCTTCAAAGGGATGACTCTCTAGACTCTGGTTCCTATGGAAAACAGGCTGAAACTCATGATAGCGGTACACCAGCCAAAACTATTGGCAGGTTTTCAGTAATCAGCACGCAAGACGAATTAACTTTAACAGCGCCGCACTGCTTACGGTTCTCGGCACCCCCAGATGTCTATTTGGATGAGCTACCTTCCAGCCCTGATCTGAAGACAGCTGTCCGACGGGTGCAGACAGCCTCTTCTGTTGATGTCCTCTGTGACCAGGGTTCGAGTGATTCTGCTGATGAGCCTTTCCATCGTCAGACGGCTGCTGCTGCCCAACTGTCCCCCCCAAGCAGTAGTGCAGCCACTGACTTAATTAAAAAAGCAGCTGCTTTTCTGCAAAGATCTGGCAAAGCTAGCTCGCCAGGCCTTGATTCACCTAATGGGCAAGGAACAAAAATTCCTACCATCAACATAACATCTTTCCACTCGCAGTCATCATACATGAGCAGCGACAACGACTCGGAATTTGAAGACGCAGATATGAAGAAAGAATTGCAGAACCTGAGAGAAAAGTATGTTGTGTTTGCAAACAATGCTAGGGAAGCTTGTGTTAAGATACCTGGGCAGCATCTCTGCATATCATCCTGTGCAAATATGTGGTTTTCATAGCTGTGATGAGTAAACTGGTTCTGGGCAAATTAGGCATTGCTAGGACCTTCCCCCAAATGTCACACTGCATCCTTTTATGCATCCCTTTATTTGTCAATTCCATTTAGAAGAATAATTCAATAATAACTTTTTTAAACCCCCAAATATTTCTGCTGCAATATCCAGTTTCCTTACTGAAAAGCTATGATGATATGTAGCAAAAAATAGAACTTGTAATGGATGTGATAGTAGGTTCCCACGTGGACGCTATTTGAGGTGACATAAAACAATCTGGATGCCTGCGTAGACAGCTGCTGTAGTGTTCTCTTTGTGCCCTCTCTGCAAGGGTGATTTAGACTATCAGATCTACAGACTCATCACTATTCCCATACTTGCTTTTACAGTAGATAACCTAGTATCTATTAGGCAGGTAAGACCCTCGCTTCGCCTCCCATCGGATCTCTCATTAAGTCATTGGTCCAGTCTCAGTGGGAGGCTGGGTGAGCCTGGCAGGAGTCTGTCGTGCTGCCAGTCCTGAGAGCTAGCTTCTTTAAATTTGAATGTTTTCTCTCCTGGTGGATGAAGGGTAAAAACTAGCATTAGATGCTAGTTTAACCAGAATCTTAAACTTTATTTTAAGGTATAATGGTTTTATTGAATACAGATGGTGCACCTTTTTAAAACAGAACTACAGTAATACAAAACCTTTAAACTGACTTTGTGGCATCATGAAGTCTGCATTATAAATAAGGTAATGATTCATGTGCTAATGGCATTTTTATGGGAAACACTTTTGGTTTTCTTCATGTTGAACTTCTTCAAACTGATGTACATGCCTTGAGACTTAACTTTTTTGAAGCAACTGGTTTAAAGAGAGAAATTCTGGAATAGTTTGGAGTTCCTGTCAGATCTCATGTCAAAATCAGTTGATTTTACTGAGGATGTTGAAAATCTTTTTAGCTGTCCAGGGTTCTGTCTTATAAACAAATATTTGAGAAGTCAGTCACCACTTTTGCCACGTAGATTGTTATAATTTCACATACTTTTGGATGAGCAGTTAATTGTTTTATAATCAAAGACTGTTTTGTTTCTTTTTTTTATAACTAATTATGCTGTCAAGATGTGATGCTATATCAAATACATCACTAGCAGGGTTTGGTTTTTTTTTATGTTTAGGCATATGAAAGAAATTGCTGAACTTCAGACTCAGCAGAAGAATGAGATAGAGGCACTGTATATTCGGTTAGGGAAACCCCTTCCTCCCAACTTGGGGTTCCTTCACTCAGCCCCACCAAGCAGCCGTCGCCGAAGAACCAGCAAAAATAAATTGAAAGGTGGAAAACTATTAAACCCTCTGGTCCAGCAGCTCAGGAGTGGAACATCAAGCACAAGTAGGTACACTAGGTTGCTTTCTATATGCACGTTGTTTGTGTTGGTTGTGGTTCTACTGTGTAATTGCATGAACTGCAGGAAAGGCACTGAATTTTTATTGGTTTTAATACTATAACTCAAGTTTGCATACTGCAAACTGTTTCTGAAGTGAGCTTCCTTTGGGACAGGCTTATTACAGCCGCCCAGTGCTGAACCATACATACCTTCTCTGTATTGGTTACAATGCTTGGCAGAGAAACAATACTCCACTTTAATTTGGAATACAGCCTGGTTACATTTTCTCTTCCCTTCTCCAAATGCAATTTATTGATGTTTGTATTCAATTCTTAGGTGCTGTTATCCTCTATTGATTATGTGCTGTATCTTGTTGTTGTTTATTTTTTCCTACAAGATGCCGTATAGATAAGATCGGATTGCATTTGCTCCCTCAAAGGGCGGGAGGTAAAAACAGTTACCAAACTGTGATAGATGCTTTGACCACCTAAAGTAGCTTGAGATTTTTCAAACAGTAGTACAGTCTTGAGTCATTATCTCTTTGGAAAGTATGAAGATATAATTCAACTGGGAAATGTTGATATACCCCAGTACCTATTTCTTCAACAAAATGTAGAATAGAATATGAATCATTTTTCTTCAACTCGGTTCATGCTGCTATTTAGAGGAGCAGCAGCACTTCCAGCATTAGCCCTGTATTTCAAACCTGGTAGCTCTTGTTTTCAAAGTCACTGCTTCACAGGTCCACTTCGAATTTCATTGCATCAATCTTAATTGTAGACAGAGTGTTTTGGAGGTTTTTGCTTTTAATTAAGGATTTCAACTGAGATAGGAAAAAGAAAGACATTCAGAGGCAAGATATTCTGTGATCCATGTTGAATCTCAGTATTCTTGCCTACAAGAACTGAAGCGATGTTCAATGCTGTATACCTCTTTAGCTGCTGCTTGGCTGACATGCATGGGGTTTACTTCCTTCCCTTGTGATGAGATACTCTGAATGCCTGTTATCCTTGTTCCATTCATTTTCCAGTTTGTTCTTGGGTTCTCTCTAGCCATTTTTCCCCTCTGTCTATTCACAAAACCCATGTCTGTCTCCATTCATGGATCTTGGCTCATATCAGTGTGCTACCCCAGCCCAAAGAATTACAGCTTATTTCTGCATAAAATGTCCCAATTCTCCTTTTTTTTTTTTTTCTTTTTTCTCCTTGTTACCTTCAGTTAGAGAACAGAAATCTGCTCAGTCAGACTGCTACTTTGGTGCATGCTTTCCTTCATGCATTTCTTCTGTGTTATTTTCCAGTTTTTTGAGGCACTGTGTAAAGTTTGCATTATCTTTGAGAATCTGTATTCATGCCTGAGTCTTCTCATCCTTGACTATGTAGATTCCTCATTTTTTGGCCTTCCTAGGTCCTTTCTCAGGGATCAAGGGCAGGCAGTTTCTAATACAGTTACTGATGTAATTGTCATTTCCACTGTTAGATGCTTTTGCTGATGAATCCATGTAACAAATGATTACAAAGGTATTCTGGTGGTAAAGCCTCTTTACCCCAGGATATCCATGTAGATAGATAGATAAAATAATAAGTTCCTCATGTCTTTGCAGCAACTTTTTATTTCTCTCCATTTGCTTGCTTTCACCTTTCATGTTTGAGAGCAAACCTACATGCGCTGCTCAGCCGTTCTGTGCATTCATCCTCCTACACAGGCACTTCTGCAGCTCTCACTTTATTTCAGCAGTGCTCCTTGTGAGGTCCTGACTCCAGCCTTTCTGAAAAATGCAGAAAAGAAACTGTAAAAATCAAACCCACTCCATAAACTTCTAGGAGAAACTGGATCAGCAATAGTATGTGTAGATTGTTTTCTGGTGCAGGCTACCTGTAAAGTCTGCGCCTCATACAGTACTTCAGAATTGTAAACCGCTGTTCCTCTTGGTGGCAAAGTAACGATTATTTTTAGGTGCTGACTTTTATGCAGTGGTTTCCTAGCATTTGCCATTGCTTGTATTTTGTTTGTTTGCTCTTTCAGGTAATCTTTCAGACTCTAAAGACTCACCCCACAAAGAAACAACTAAAACTCAGCCTGGATCTCCCGAAGCAGCAGCGGTAACTTCCCCTGCATCAGCCACCTTCGGGAAGGCTGTTCAGACACAGCAGCCGTGCTCTGTCAAAGCCTCTTTGTCTTCTGACATCTGCTCCGGCTTAGGCCCCGAAGGAGGTGACGTGAACGCAAGCTCTGGCCAAGGTGATTTTTTCATACCAGCTCTTCGGCATGTCTTCCAGCACATGCTAAAATTAGTTCGCTTCCCTTATGCTTGAACATTTTAGGAGTGGATTTCACTTCTAGTGATATGGGAACATAAACCTTTGACAATCTAAATTACTGGCTTATCTTTAAAAAGATCGTTGCAGTATTGTCAGAAGAACAAAAGTAAAGCGTCTTACCAAGTGTTAAGACTCAACGCTCAAGAGGGCATGCTAATTTTTAGGAAGGAAATACCTTTGATTTTTGCCAGCAGTGGCTTTATACTGACACCTTTTCTGGAGTCTGCCTTACAGATTTCTGAGAAAAAAAGAAAGGAAAACTAAAAAGATATAGAAGGGTAGGAGATTGTTTCCTTTGGTTCATGTGGGGCTTTCTTTTTTTAGCCCCTTGATACTGGTAGACCCGGAGTTCCTCGTTATAAACTACCAAACCATCTTGGTCATGAGGTGAAAAAAAAAAAAGAAAAAAGGAAAAAAAAAAAAAGGCAAACCAAAACCAGAGAACTAAGTTATGTTTCCTTTATCTAAGGGGTTAGCTTTGTGCATGATTTTGGAGTCCCAGCTAAATGACTGTAGATTGGCTGTGTTCCCCAGTCCCGACCTCTGATACTTCTGTGTATTGCACACCTCCGTAGGCTTTGACTGATCTTGTTGCCATGCATATTGGAAGTTATAATGATGATTAAAATACCTTCCTCTCATTGCACATCCTGCCAAACTAATCTACAAAATATCTATCTGTTCTCTTCTGCTGTTATTGCATCCTTTGTGTATGGTCAATTAACTTACTCCTCTTTGGCAAAGTTAAAATGGAGATGTGGATGTTTAACTAACAAAGCTGATTTGACTGATGGTATAGGACATCTGATCACAGCTACTTGTACTTTATAAGTGTCTTTGTTTTCTTCCCTTTATATTCATTTGCAGGCTGGACGGTTTTCCACCAAACGTCTGAGAGAGTGACCTATAAATCTAGTAGCAAACCTCGTACCAGATTCCTCAGTGGACCTGTGTCTTTGTCCATCTGTTTGTATTTGTTCTTTTGTATTTTATCACAGTCCATCTTTCTTTTACCCCTTTTTCCAATTCCATGTTTTATATCTCTAATATGTTTGGCAGGATGCCCCTTTTTCTGACCCATCTTTTCTTTCTTTTTATCTTTCTTTTAAGTAATCATCATGAACACACCTTATTTATATTAATTTTTCATATGAAAGCTTTTTTTGCACTGCTTTTGGCTCGTGCCTGGGCACCAAAAGCATGTGTGGAAGATCTCATCATTTATTATTATAGCCTTATGGTAAATTTTACCCTGGACTTATCAAAGCTTTTGTACGTTATGTGATTTATGTTGAAGTAATTTTATTTGCAATGTGGCAAATATACATGTCTGCTGTCCCGGTTCCAGCGACAACAAAAAGAAATCCATCCTGTAGACGAATGGTCTCTTTCACACATGTTTGGACTATGAAGACATGCATGTAGCAAGCTGATACAATACTAGAAGGTCACTGAAGGGTATAACTTCCATACAAGGGCTGTATTAACACAATATACAGTACTGTTTATATCCACTCTGTTTTCTTTAATTTTTTTTCCCCGCTCTTTGCATGTGGAAATGCTGAGACAATAGTGCTCCAGCTAGTTCTTTCAAAACCTGTTTTCTAGGTGGGCTTTTCCCCATGCATTCACTTTAATTACTTTAAGTGAGCAGTTTTTTATATACTCGTAAGCAGCAGAAAGAACTGGTTACTCCAAGGGAGAGTACCATCAACTTTTTTTGTGTAAGCTGATCTGGCTGAAGCACTTTACTCAGTTTATTTTCTTATGACCTTATGTGACCTCAGAGATGAAGTCAATTAGCAGTTCATCAAAGCATAAATAAGTAAAAACCAATATCAGATTTTCAGATGATACTTTGAAATGGATTGCTAGGATCCAGTATTTTTTGTTTCAAATAATTGTGCACCTGCTATTTGTACCCTGTTTGTATGACTTCTAAAGTAATTGGCAATTCAACCAAATGATATCAAGCTATTTAATTAAAAAATTAAGACCTTTTTACCCAATCATATATGCTGCTTTTTAGGCAAACAGATTTTGCTTGTACAATAAAGATATGTTGTGCTGAACAGGTACTATAGGCCACTTACATATAACATTAGAAAGGCTAATAATGTTCTTGAGAAAATGTTTGGTTAACTAACTGTTCATTTGCATTAATATCAGATCTCCCATTGGAGTTCTACATTGCTCATCATTATCCAAGTGGTACAGATCAAAGGCACAAGACCACTCAAATACACTCCTCCTGATTTTATGAATAAACAATATTTTAAGAAAATAATCTTGATTTTTTTTGTTTGAGGTCCCTAAAAGCCCAAGCGCTCAGGTTCTTGAAAACTGATGTTTACTGCTCGGCATACTGAATTTATTATCGTGTGAGTTTTTAACGACTACTGAAGTCGTGAGACAATTTTGCATTCAGGGATTTTTTATGAGAACCTGAGGGGAATTCTCAGTTCACAGATTTTCCCATTTGGTATTATAACGGACACAGTAGTTTCTTCCTCTGCACATGTAATTCCCAGAAGTCGTTCCATTAATCTTTCACAGAATTACTATTCAGTAGGATGCAAAAAGACTGGGAGATGGCAATTAAAAACCAGCATATTAAAAACGTTTGGGTGCATGGATATTGTGAATGAAACCAAGGGAATATGTAAATCCTTCAAATCGTGAAGTTTCCCGATGCTTAAATAACTCGGCACGACTAATTGCTTTCTGTTCTCAGCCCATATGCTCTCTTCTCGGTTTCTTCTGGGCGAAGCGTTTGGAGAGGAGGTTCGCACTCCCCCATTTCTGAGTCATACGAGGAGATGGACTGAGTTTCAGGCACTTAACCCTGACACATCCGTCCAAAGTCACCGCTGCTCAGGGAGCGCAGCTTAGTTTCAAATGCTGCCTGTCACTTGAGTTGCTAGACAGTTTTCCGCAGTGGAATTACTGGTAGGTTTTGATGGGGGTAGGAGGTTATTTTAGCCGATTTTCCCAGTGAGTCCGGGGGGTCGGTAGGGTGTATGTGAAGGAACGCAGATGGGCCTGCGTGCAGCCCCATCGTTCCCCACGGGCGGCTGGGGCTGGGACTGCTGCGGGAAGGACAGCCGGCCGGTGGTTCCATCAGGCCGGCGTCCAGAGCCGCCGTGACCGTGGCCCTCAGGAAGAACAGCGCTAGACGATGCTGCCGCTGGGAACGCCAGCTAGCTCGTGCTCCTTCCCTCGGGAAGGGACGTAGGTTGGCCCGGCGCGCAGGCAGAGCCGAGCGCTCGGACTAGGCGCGGAGCGTGGTTGCGCCTTCGCCGCGCCGGAGGCGGGGGAGCGAGCCTTGGAGAGGGGCCGTGAGCGAGGGCCGGCGGACGCGGCTGGGACGCGGCTGGCCGGGGCCGGCAGCGCGGTGCCGCGTCTGGGCGGTTCCGCACGTCGAGGTTTCCCTGGGATTTTTTTGTTTGTTTGAGAGCCGTTGGGATAAGTTGCGCTGGATTTTCAGAAACGCTCTGAATCTAGGTGTTTGATTAAGGAAAACCAGCCCTCTGGGGAGCCTTGGATGTTCCAGCATGAGGCCTGTACTGTGTTAGCAGACGAATTAGCAGCACGCTTTTATAAAGAAACGTTCAGATGCATGAAAGATAGTTTTACAAATATCTTGCCCTGATTACAAGATCCATCAGACTTGGAACACTTTCACAGTGTTCTCCAAGAATTGCATTTTGATCTGTTCCCACACCCAATGTTGACTTTTCCTTTGTACTTTCCATGGAATAAAATATTTTTGATGGGCTTCAGCATAATTTTAGCCCGAGCTTCTTCCCTGGGTTAAATTGCAAGGGCATCTTAGGGAAGAGTGCACTGATTGTGAATTGGAATTTTCAAAAGCTCCAGTTGGCTTAGACTTGTAATCCTCTGTAAAGCAATTTTTGTCAAGTCTGTAGTAATTAATATATTGTATGTGTATATGCAGTTATGGAAATGGTCTAACAATTTATTGCCATTTCAATTTTATTTTAGCTTTCAAGCTTTTTGGCAGCTGTTAGAGTGCAAATATGGGACAGTGAATTTTTTTCTGTCCTGTATGATATAATAGCTACTTAATTTCTCAGATAAGAAATCTGGAATTGGAGGTAAAACACTCTGCTGAACTTTTGCAGTCTTAGATTAAGTCTTAATTATGATTTATCTCCTTAACTTTACAGCTATTAAACACCTTGATTTTAGAAGTAATACAATTAAGCTGGTGAATTCGCTTTACCGAGTGCATTTTTAATTGAATTTGAATTTAAAACCAATCACAGCTGATGATTGTCAGTCCCTGCTTCAGGCAACATCACCACTTAGATAATGTTTCTCATCTCCCAAGCAACATGCTGGAGTGATACGGTTTGGAAGAAATAGCTCTCTTTTTGGTGATTGAGTCTCCTGTAATATTTTCCTTAATGTTGGCTCTACTCATGCGGGTATTTTGTGAATCTGTCTAGTATCACCGTTCTCTGTCGCTTCCCCACACATATGGGGGCCCCAGGTTTGATTTGGCACCTGAGGTGCATATAAACTTGTGACTCGGTTTTCAGGAAGCGAAGGGGTTGGTGATTAAACTTCTTTACATGCATTTGAGCACGTACTGTAGTCAGCTGCCTGCTTTTATTTTTTGCAGGCAGTTGCTTTTCATTTGCATACATATTGTGCTAAATACTACCTATTACTACATGCAGAAATGCTGCAGAATAGTCAAGAAAATAGCATTCTAGTATTACTGCCACTGATGTTTCCGTAATGGGAGTTGCTAGCTAACTTTGAGATAGGCAAGGTAAGGTATATCTGAGGGAAAAGAGGGGAAAAATTTAAAAAATGCAACGCAGATTGTTGAGTTGTGAATGTGACTTGTATTTGTTATCTAGGCTTTGAGATGAGAAACTACACTTGGTCATGCTTGCATAAGACATTACTGTAGTCATGTCCTTCTGATTTTCCTGGAATAGAAACCTCATTAAACTATATGAAATAATAAGAAAATCTTTCAAAGCAATCCTTCTGTTCCTTGTCATGCCACCCATATCAAAGCACAAACATGTCTTCTCCCTTTTTTTCCTCCCTCTTTACTTTCTCTTCCTCAGTCTCTGACTGATGTCTCTCCTTTCTCCTTTGAAGACTCATTCAGAGCCTATGTCAACCTGGACCTGCAATCTCCGAGTTTAAAGCTGCATTTCCGGCACAGTAACATAAAATATCTACGCTGGTTGGCTGTAGAGAAAAAGTGCATCCATCCTGTATCTTGCTTTTTGCCCCACTCTCTGATTTTGCTCATGTTTTCAAGTGCTTCTTCACAATAAACTTGCCATGCCCCATGTCAGATACTCATCTCCTCACCTACCATAACAATATTCTTCTTACCAAGTCCAAAATACCTTTCAGGAAATTTGGCACTCAAATAGAAACAGTGCTTATGTCTGGCAAGATCTGACAGTCAAGTAGGGTTCTCGGTACACTTCTGGCACTCTATCTATCCAACAGAATATGTAAAATCATGATGAAGGATGTAATGAGATAATAATGAAAAAAACACATAGTTTGGTTAAATGAAAACTCAGCTACTCTGCTGGATTATTTTTCTGCACTTGGACAAGGCATAAGGGAAACTCATTCAGGGTTACTTTCAATTGAAGTTCAGAATCTCACATTTAGACACAAATCCTACTGATAAAGTATTTGGAAACAATTGGCCTCAGACCTGCAGAACAATGTATCTTTTTGGACTTGTAAAACAGGACTTGTAGGTTTGTTTTACAGTTTGTCTTTGCAGCCAGACTAGCTTGACTTGTTCCTGAAAGCATTTTTGGCCTCCTATCACAAACTGAATTGACATCATTTCCTGCATAAATAGAGTAGGAATCAAAACCTCCTATTAGGAAGCCAAGGCAATTTGAAAAAAAACCAAAAAAACAAAAAACCAAAAAAAAAAACCCAAACAAAAAAAAAAACCCCAAACAACACCAAAAATAAAATCCCAACACCCAAACAAAACCCCCCAAAAACCAAACAAATGCATCTTTAATTCATGGGACCTTGCTTTTGGCATGCTATTGTACTTCTCAAAGCTTCTGAATGGCTGCACATTAAGAAAGGTTTGAGCTGTCCAGTTATTTAGACTTCCTTTACTCACCTGAACTGCTGACTTTGTCTGTCCTTTCTTGCATAATAACTACTTTTTGATTGCTTAAAAGTACAGAAGCTTGTCCGTCAGATTTGTTGTGTTTAGTCTTACCTAATTCTGTATGTCTTGTATTGTTTTACCTTGTAGGGTCCACCTTGAAACGACTATGTCTAGGCAAAGATCACAGTAGTAGTAACTATCCCATTTTTGTTTCTCAGTATTTCCTTCATGGCATGGGATGTTTTTTGCTTTTTTTTTTTAATTGTTTTTTACTAAAAGCTAGTTGTTTAATAAATAGAGCTGATGCACTTATACTGATATGAAATTAGACTATAAATTGTGATACTTTCATAATAATGCATGTGCTGTGATGTCTTGGGAACCACGCATGCTGCAAGACAGTTGTGGTATTCTTTGTGTGTGAGACTGTGCACGCATGCAGCAAGAAAACTGGATTCAGTGTTTGTCTTTCTGAAATACACACCTTTATATGACTGCAGTTCTCTGCTGGAGGAATTTATAGCTTAAAACTATCTTGTTCCTGTTGAGCTGCATGAAATATTAATCACTAATTGAAGAGCTTTCCTGTCAAAATACTTATTTTTCTCACTGGTCCCTTTCCCCAAGCAAAGGAAAAGGAAATGAGCAGTATTCACTTAGAAGTTATGTTGCAGGTTGAATGCATGATCATTTAAAGGTTATTAATGTATTTTATATAACCATAGGACTAAATAGTTTACTCGGTTTCATTGGCTGGTAACTGATTAACAGAAAAAAGAAGACTGAATGTTCATGTCTGCTTAATATAGTGATTTTACTACAGTTCTATGAACTTTTTGCTTGGAGAGATGGTCTTTATTTCAAGTCTTTAGCTATATCAAATATGTTAGTTGAAAAGTTACTTTATATTTTCTGCGTAGGTCAAATTTAAGCACCTTTGGCTGCTGTTCCTTGCTGGTCTTGCTGTGTCAGACTTGTAGTTACCAACACATAAAAAGGACAGATTTTTTTTTTTTCCCTAGTTCTAGAAATAAGTGAACATATAAAATTAAATCTCTGTCAATACTCTTCCTGTCTGCTTTTATCTATACCAAAAGTTCTGTATCTTTATCTTTGTCTCCAAAACTCACACACCCACTTATGTCCTCCTCTCTCCTCTTTCTTCTGTACATTCATGGTCCTGATGGGGTTTTTTCCACCAAAATATGCAGATGGCAGAGTAAACGGTGCTATCATTGAGAGAGATTGTGGGTTCCCACAGCCTTTGAGGCGTAGTAGCCAACTCTGCTTGTAACCTATATGACAATTATGTTTTTCCAGGAGGACAGTAAACTTATGCAAGTAAAATAAATGATAAATGCATTTTTTAAATGCATGCAGTTTAAGTAAGTAATACATCCTGCCTCCCACTCTCTCATGGTAGTCTCCTCTGACGAGACTTCGTAAGCCTTAAGTTGTCAGTGTTACTGGGACTGCATTTGTTTCTTCTCTCTGAGTCATTAATTTCACCTAGAGAGAAGGTGTGGGCGCAACAGCTAGTGGCTGAGGTAACATAATGTGATAGAAAATATGAACACATTGGACTTGGACCATTTCTTTAAGCAAAGGTGTTCTGTAGGAAGGAGGGGGAGGGTTAACAGTCCGAAAAGCCGCCATTTGAATTGCAGTAGATGAGAAACTGTTTGAGCAGCAAAGTGGTGAAGCAGAGATGCCATCGTCAACTTTCTTTGTGTGTGATTTTCCAGGATCCTCAACAAACAGTCTTGTAACGTGTCCTGAGCCCCTCCCGCAATCAACCCTGCAGGTTCAGGCCAACAACAGTAACAACAAGAAAGGGACGTTCACAGATGATCTTCACAAGCTGGTTGACCAGTGGACAAGCAAAACTGTTGGAGCTGCACAGACAAAACCTTCCTTAAACCAACTGAAGCAGAACCAAAAAAGGCAAGACATGGAGCCAAAGGCTAATCCCATGCAAACGCAGAATGAGACATGTGGAGTAAGTGGCACTCCTTGAAGAACATACCTTTTGCTATGTATCTGAAAGCCTTTGCAGAACTCAGATTTGGAGGAGGACATAAACTAAAGTTGCTTCAGATAGATGCTTCCTATAAATGTCCATCTCTTTTCGTTAAGTACTAAACCAGATTTTTTTTTTTAAATTGTCTTTTCGAATAATCTTGAGGGATATATGGGCTGCAATATATATATATAAAAAATATATATTTTTAAATTGCGAACTGCTTATTAACAGCAATATACAGCAATACTCATACCATTAACCATATGTTGCTCAAGTTTTAACTATTCCTAAAGTTTTCTTCTTTTTTAGGTGTAATATTAATCTTCCTTAGCCAGAACAGTGGCTGCGCTGGTGGCTTGGTGGTAGTGAGCCTTTCTTTTAGTGGAAGTGGAGTGAGTACTGTGCTGAGCTAGGGGACAGCTGGATGTGTTTCTGACCCTTGCTTGTTATACTGGGCATCTTTGAGGCTCTCTGCCTCATGAAAATACCACCTTCAGAAATGCTGTGCAAGTAAACTACAACAAAATGGAAATTGGAAGCACCCCTATTCATCCCCTCTTATTTTCAGTTGCAGGAAAAAACCTGAAATTGCGACGTGCATTCATGTCTGCATTCGGTGCTTGTTTTCATGGCTGAGTGATGGTATGGAGGCAGGCACAAAAACTAATGAAGAATCCCAGTTTACAGTTCTGTCCCACCCTGGTCTGTGTTTCCAGACCTCTTCCTCCTCCTCATGCTCAGATGATTCTTTGAGTAATAATTTTTGCTGGATTTTTTTGGAAGACTGGAAATTGAGCCAAAGTAGAGGAAAATAAATGAATTTTAAAAGCAAATAAATAGTGAAAAGAAAACCGGTGAGGAACTGCTTTGTAATCCCTTAAAAACAAGATAACTGGGTCTGGATAGTAAACCATTGCCTTTTTGGCATGTAGAAGGAGAAAAAAAACCTTGTGTGCAGCAGTTGTAGCTCTGTAGATACTTGTGAGGTGAGATGTGCCAAAGCAGGAGCTGCACTAATGCGTCTGCTTTGGTACCTGTTGGTTTTGGAGTCACTGGGGTCACTGACTTCACAGGGAGAAGCGTTTGTGCAATTTTCTGTCAATTCTTAGTTACCAGAGAGTAAATAATCCTCTTCTGCATAGTGATTGTTTAACCAGTATAAAATCATTCTGGAGTCACACCGACATCTACTTAAGACCCTATTAGTTCTCACAAAATAAGTCAAAGGAGGTGCTAGTAAACACAAATTGAAGATTTCTAGAAAGTGATGGTGAGGGCAGATTTTGTTCTGTTAAGTCACTTCTTACTCTCTTTTGACGTGCTTTTTGCAGCTTGATGTCTTTTCCCCGTGACTCCTGCAGTTCTTTGAAGTATTCCATGGAAGTGTTTTGCCCACTTATAACGCTGGAAAAGAGTGGTTATTTTGCTTATTTAAATCATCCATTAACATCAATTTAGGGTTAATTTTGCCTTCTGCGGTCTTGGTGTCTGTGTTTCAAAGCCTGTGGAGAAGGCAGAGTATCGCTGTGAGAGGAAGAGGGATGTCCCTGTCTCAATACACTGATTTTAGAGGGTTTCTTTCTAGAACATGGCAGTTGTTCCAGGGAATTAACAAGGCTGATTGAAGTCTTTTAGAGATAATTTACCAAGAGCACAGAGCGGTTGGGATTCCCTGCTCTTCATTTCACGTCGTTCCTTGTTGCCTTGAAGAGTGGCAGTCAGTTGGAGCCCTTGCGAGCCCCACGCCAGCTTGCCCTGGGTGGTTTTGTGCATAAAGCCCTCGTAGGGCCACGTGGGCTGCAGAAGAGTTGCGAAGGTAGATGGCAAACATTCTTAGCGTGGTTATTGTTGGGGTATTTTGGCCATGAAGATTGCACAGCATGCCGTAGGTGATAGAAAACAGGGCAGTGGATATGATTTAAAAGACTTTTACAAGGGTTGTTTTGGGGGTTGAGCGTCATTCTGCTGTTTGTACCTGTTGAAATTTACCCTAAAGGGGAAATTGAAGTTGAGGGAGGAAAGGGCTTCATGATGTTGGGAGAAAAATAGGCAAAAGAGGAGGAAGGAAATTGTGCAAAGGGACCCTTAGTCTGGACAGCCAGACAAGTGACCATCAGTCCTTGGAGTGATGAATTACATGGGGAGATGTTATACCTGCACTGAATCACCATTGAGTCCACCTTTTAAAATGGTATTGAAAAGACAAAAAGTACTCAGGAAATCACATAAAGGATGGAAAAAATAGCTTTCTAACAGGGAGCATATAAAGCTCAGGCTGTACTTCTTCAGTCCATCTGTTAACACCATCTTTTCATCGTCTTTTTGATCAGATACAAAAATGCCTTTGCAAGAAAAGAATAAGGAGCACTAAACAGATTTCCAGCCCATCAGAGAAAGTTATAATAAGGTTTTATGTTGGAAATAAAGGCTAGATAAATTGGAAATGTGATTCTTATGCCTTTTGTTTGTTTGTTTGTTTGTTTGACTGGAACACACTAGCGGGAAACTATTAGTGCAGGTTGTCTCATATCTTCAGACCGGGTGTTTTGTTTTAGGAGAAGCTATTGTTGGTCCAGTGCGATGATCGGGAATGAGGGGCAGGAGGCAGGCAGTATTCATACCTTCACTTCTAAATTGTCTCTGGAGGTTATTGGACGGAAAGATGTCTCCTTGAAGGGTTTTTAAACAAGAGTAGGAGTGATGTGAGTTGTCCCATGGCGCTCTCTTGGTTATAGGTCCCCTGGAATTAGTACCGCACAGAGCTCTTATGTGTGACATAGAGGCCACGCAGGCGATGAGCATCCTCCTGGGGTGGAAGTCTAGGGCTTCTGTTATACAAGCTATGACAAAGAAGGCATTAAGCCAAATGGCCCCTTTCTACTCTGTATTTGGGGTTTTTTTCAATCTCTAGGCCAAAGGAAAATTGCAACAAATCCTTATTGGTTAGGGGTAGAGTTATTTTATTTATTTTTTAGTTTATTATTTTCTCTTACTGTCCACCCACTGTTATTAATATGCAGGGTAGTTGTGGGGCCAACTTCAGGTCTTCTCTTTCACCCTGGAAACAGAAGACTAACTTTCCTGAGTTATCTTTTTTCTTCAGGTGCTTCTACCACCATCAGCAAACTGTTTGTTGTGTGAATACAATATATTAGTGGTACCTTTTTTTAACTAAGCGAAGGCTACTCTTTAAGGTTGGAAATCAGCTCAGAAGAGAAATTGGTGGTGTGTTTAGTAAGAGTTAGTAGCTTTATTTTCGTCCTCTTTATCATCAGAGTTGTAGAAAGCAATAAAATAGTTGGGATGCAAAGGAGGACTTTAAATTCTGCTTTGTTTCTGTGGAAGTTACCTGTCAGTTTGGCTGCAAATCCTGGTTGATACATATTAGAAGTTTGTGGGGCAACCTTCAGGCATCCAGTTATGTCACAGGAGCACTGAAATGTTCCTTTTCAAATGTTTTCTTTAGACCTGGAAATACACATAGATTCTCATCACTGGTAATTTGAAATGTAATAGGAGATATTAGGAAGAACTGAAGTCAAACTGCCTGATAATAGTTATTTCTCTCATGCTCATCTGTGTTAAAGACATGATGAAATAATCCTTTTCTACAGGTATTACCACCAGTCAAGGAATACGCTTAGGAACATGAGCTGCCTTGTGTGTAAAGAGTACTGAATGTTGTGTAGTTAAAGGCATTATTTGAAGATGGCTGGGAATAAAGGGCTTACCAAAAATGTTTTCTGTTCTTTATACGGTTATGTAGCTCCACGGGTTTTAAAGAAAAAACTATAACCCCAAAAAAAGCTGTAAGCATGTTTCAAGTCCGTAATAAGGTTGTTTCTGTGAACATGCAGGTCTGTGTCAGTTGGTGACGTGTGCTGCGGTTCAGACACCATCAGTAAGAGCTGCACATCTGTTTGCATTTAGTACATCTTGATTTTAATGAGCTGGCTGCCTGGGAAGCAGGCTTTCTGGAGATAGCCACAGATGCGAATATGGAGCGGAAGGACTATTAACACCTTTTACTGTGTCTTCCGTCTCTGTTGGATTGGAAGAATAATAAAAAATAGGATGTATCTGTGTTTGAAGCTATTCAACACTGCCTTCTTGGTCTGAATGTCAGAGTGGCTTTCCAGGAACCTGGAAGAGCACAAACACAAATCTTCAGTAGCACCTAATAACTTCGGGTTTTCAGCAAACTGGAAAAAGGGGATAAAAAAGATTTATTAGCGTCCTTGCCCTGCTCTTCTTGGCAGCCAGCTCTCACCCTGTCCTGTGATTCAGTTTTGTTTCAATGGTAGTTGGACTATACAGAAGTAAAACAGTAATGCTAATAACGTATCCATCAGAATGCAGCTGGAAGAAAAATAATCTAAATCCTGCATTTTTAGAATGGGTTGTGATAGTTATGATCAGCTTTCACAGCAGAATTACCCAGTTTCATCTGTTCTAATGTAAAAACATAAATACTTATAATGTTTATAAGTCAAACCAACTCTTAGCTATATACTTTCACAGTACTGTAGCTCTGAATATGGCTGATGCGGCACTTCAGAGCTTGCTTGGTAAAGCATGAGAACAAGGTAGAGAATTAAAAGAAGTCCAAAGAACAATTTATTTTTTTTCTTCTGAACTACCAGAGCCTTTGTCCGGTGGGGTTTGTTTCATTTTTACATATGTTTTTGTGCATATTTGTCTTTGTGTATATATTATTCTTGTTTTCTAAATGACTATGTGTGATTATTTGGGGGAACAGGAATAAATGGCAGCAAGGGAAAGACTGGCAGCAGAAGGCAGGCATTTGGGGAAGCAGGAGCCAGAGGTGGCTCTTACCCAGCAGGGACTTGTACAAGCCCTCAGGGCAGAGGTTTATTAGCGCAGGGAGAGTTTGGCAAGTGCAGGAGGGGAGGCAGCGTGAGCGGAGGTACAAAGGCAGCAGGCAGAGATGCCGCCATAGGTGTTCGTTCAGTAAGTATACTGCTTTAATAGGGGAGGCTAATTGAGATGCAAAGGGAAAGAGGAGGGAGGGAATTTCACTTCCTTCCCATGTAATATAGGAAACATATCAGGTTGTCAACCCAGACTCCCTTCCAAAAAAAAAAAAAATCCCTATTAAATATCTCTAGCAGACAGACTTTTTTACATGGTGATGACAGACATAAATTTTGCAGTGCATTTGTTAAATTCATTAAGTTTGAGACTGTGTCTACCTTATCAGCCTGCTAAAGGCCAGGGCAGCTGACTTTACTAGGCTGTAGACAGGCAGCAGAACAAACAGAAGTAAATGAATATTGTAATATTAAAAATGAAGTAATGCCATCCATAGTTGGCTAAGTCCATATAATCAGTTGCATTCCTCATTACTAGTGTTGTAGCATCTAAAATTGAATTAGGAAGGGAAAAGGCCACTTCTGCTTTACACTCCTGCAGGAGAATTAGTGTATTTTAAATAAACCCCAAACACTCCTATATGACTGCAGGCTATGGTTATAAAGATCTTTTGTATTTCAGTGATCTCTAAACATTGGTTGCTTGAGCTGGGTACAGGGGTCTGATATTGTACCACTTGTTTCCAATTCCTAAGATAACTTCAGTATAAAAGAAACAATTCACACCCGTATCTTTAAGCTGTGGGTAGAATACGAAAGCCCAGACGATGCACTGGAAACTGAAGCCTTGTCATCGCTAACATATAGCGTGCTGTAGCTGATGCACATTGTGGAATCAGCAGCTTGTGCCAGAACTGGCACCTTTTGAACAAACCTGCAAAAATGACAAGGTAATAGCTAAGAGGAGAGGTCACCTGGGCAAGCAGGGAGCTACAGGTAACAAACGTGTCCTTTCAGCACAGAATTAGCCAGCTCGTGAGTGACAGGAGAACTTACGGGTTCACAGCTTCACTTGTGAGCTTCAACCCCCTGGCAGCTGTCGGGCTTGTGCGCGGGGTGAAACACCCTGACCGTTGACAAGGCACCCGGCCGTGCCGTGCTGCTCCGGGGCTTCCTTCGGTGGACCTCCATTAAAATACCAGCCTGATTGACTGAAATGCCCAGCTAGTTCTGTTTACAGCTGTGACTTTGATCCCAGTGTAGGTACACACCTTGTCCATCACTGCGTGAATGTCTATCTGCTTCCCCTTGAGTCTTATGACTTGTAGTCTCATGGCTTTCCTATCTCCTTGTGCTGTTTTGAGGACTAGTCCGGTGCACGTTGGTTTTGATGTTTCAGTTGGCATCTACGTGCAGGAAGAAATGGGTTGTTTTGGCCTCCATCGGTGTTGAGTCATCATAGCTGGTTAAAAGATGATGGTTAAAAAATGGCTTTGACCAAGAGACTTCTATCCAGGGGAAGGTGCAAGAGCGAGATGTCTTGTTGCCTCTTAAAGTGTGTGTTTTGCTCCCTTGAAGCATGCGATGAAGGTAGAGGAAGCAACCTTAAATCATTAATGTGCATTTGTCACGACATTAACAAGTTTTAATAAGTGTGTGTAGTGGTTGGTTTTGGAGCATGATGCAGTGTTATTCCGGGTTGCACATACGTAGCCTTAAATACAGCTGCTGCTTTTCTAAGTGATTTAGCTGAGAATGAAATAGTCAAGAAGCATGGATCAGGTAGAAGTAGATTCTCATTTTTTTAAAAAAAGCTTTTTCAAGTTAGAATTTTTAAATAGGACCGCTTGCTAAAATGTCACCTTACATTTTCAATGCTACTGTATAATCTATTGCTCACATTTACATGCATCTGTTGTCATCCACTTACAGTTGTCTAGTTTGGTGGAAACCATTATTTTGAGGATGTTAAAACAAGGGTCTAATAATAGCTTACAGAAGTCTTCAGGTCTTAAAAACAAGCCCTCAGTTCCTCTGTTTATTGTTCTCTGGCTTCTGCTGTTAATTTTGGTGGATTTTTATACATTAATAATGTTAAATTCATTATACCAAAACGGCTATTTCTCTTAGTCTGATGCTCACCATCAGATTCAAGTTTCAGAACTAGAGACAGGGAAGTGAAGAAGGATTTTGAATATTTTGGTATTTTTCTAAAATTTGCTTTGGAGCACAGCACTGCCCCAGAGCAGTAAATCCCAGAATGACGTTGCCATTTTTGTTTTTCATTGAGAAGAAAGACGAAAATCAGAAACTTAAAGTAAGCATACCACACAGTCTTATACATATATTCATTTTTTTGCTGCTGAAATTTCACCTTCAGACCAATTTTATCAATTTAATGTGAAATATCAAATTAATGGGAGGATCCCAGACTTAAATAATACCTTTTTTTCTTATGCCATGAATAGGTGCTGGCTTGGTGGGAACCACGGCCTGGAGTTGTAAATTCTGTGAAATTAAAAATTTAATGAAATGCTGCAAACACCATATGCAGAGGGAGCAGGCAGCGTTTTGGATAACAATTGCTTCCATGGCATTGCGCATGATGGAGCGTATAATTTGGGAAGCTCTGCCATCCCTGTATTTAGGAAGGAGAGCTCTTTCTCTGCCCCTCACATGCAAAAACTGAATAATTGAAGTGGATGTTAATAGAATTTTAGAAAAATAACTGGAATTGGTTCTGGCAGCCCCTGAGGCAGGAGCAGCTCCTGCTGTGTCCTTGCTGGTTGTACCTCGCCTGGTCTCAGCCACCACCTGTGCTGGGTATTTAACCACCGCGGCAAATCTCTTTCTGTTCTTCGCAGCCCTTAGTTCAGTGAGGGCGGATAAAACAACTTCTTAACAGAAATACATGCTGGAGTTTTTAAAACCTGTTCTGCGACTGGCTGTAATAGGAGATTTGGGTTAGTTCTGCGTTTAGTTAATTTGTTTGCTTTTATGCACAAGACCGAGCATAAAAGATACTTAAGTTCCTTGGGACGTTTGAGGTGTTTCATGGCTTTTTGTGGCGTTGAGTTCTCGCTTGTTTGGTGATGCTTCCTGCCTCCTTAAATGGTGAGATTATATTCCGGCAGCTTTCCCCTCCTGCCTGTATCAACCTTTCCTATTGATTTCCAATTTTTTTTTTCTTTAAAAAACAAACAAACAAAAAAAGCCAGAAGCAAAACCCAGGCCCCAAGCTCCGAGGACGCCGTGCCACCCCCGTGCTCCCCACCGGGCTCGCAGGTTCCCGCGCGCGGGGCAGGGATGCCGCGCCGCTGGTGGGAGCAGCGCCAGCAGGGACACGCGTGTCTCAGCACGCCGGCGCTGCCCGCGCCACGTGGGGAAGGAGGAACTTAATAGCGACGCTTTTTGTATTTTTCTTTCTGTAGGTTAATTCGGTAAGAACGGGATCGGGGAAAAAGTGCGTCGTTCCAGCGTCTCGCCCCGTGCCCGCCGCGTTAGCGCCTGGAGTTTCGCCGTCCCTGCCGGTGCCCGTGCCAGGGCCTGCCCTCTCCGGCGCAGTGACGCCTTACGTGATGCCTCTCTGTCAGTACGGAGGAGTTTTCCCGACGCCCGTTTACGGAGTGCGGTGGCCGGGGCCGGCCACGCAGCCGGGCCTTGTCGGAGGCGCAGGCGTCGCGCGGTTCTCGCCTCTGGGCGGAACCT
>NW_010973420.1:574764-581488 GCF_000737465.1 Haliaeetus leucocephalus
TCCAGCGGCGTCGCGCGGAGCGTTTGACCCGTAGATGCCGTCCGCGTCGGACGAGGCGGGGGTCCGCGTCAGGCCTGCTAGCACACACAGCCATACGCCGCATCCAGCGATCACTGTGAGGTGGTTTCACACAAGGTAGTTTGTCCGTTCCGGCAATATTTGCTTATATTTCGTTGCTGAAGACACTTTATTCTGTTGCGTTCCGATGTTTTACACTTGCGATCCTTAAAGTCGATGTACTTGAATTGATGACTAGAAAATTGTACTAACCCCTGCAGGAGTACAGTGCCTTGAATTTCAGCTTTTCAGTTCCAGCTGGAAAGAGATGTAAAATTATTTGAAAGGTGTATTTTATTTACAATCTGCTTGTGAGTTGAAGTTCTTTTTGTTTGCAAAAATATCGAAGGTTTACAGTCAGTGTTCTTCATCAGCTTCATTCTGCTGTAAATGCTTTTATTTTAATTCATGGGTTGAATTTTCATTTCTGAAGCTTTTGAAAAAAATAATAGTTGTGAGGTGAGATTTGTTTGAGATGCCGATCAAAAAATTGTCTGTGTTTGTACAAGGAGTAGTGAAATGCACATATTTTGAAATAGGAGCATTTACAGAGTGATCCAAGTAACTTGTATATAAGGACAGGTAATAGCTTCGGGCAGTGCAATTCATTCTCTTCCCCAGTCTTTGGTAAGGTGTTGTAGATGGCAACTTATTTCTCTGACAGGCAGGCAAATACTGTTTTCTTCTGGATCAGCGGCGAATTGGATTACATTTTTTTCCCCTACTGGGCTTTTATAATTTAGTTAAATTACAAATTCATGCATGTTTTGTAAGTGAAGAAATCTAACTGAAATCTTGATTGTAGGAGAACATATCTCCAGGTTACTGTAAGAACTGTGTAAGTACAGCACTTGCGCATATTCTGGCTTTGGTTCGGCCACCAAGGTTAAGAATGGTGTTTTGCCACTGACCTGCTAGCAGTATTCACGCTAAAACAGAATAAAAATGTGAAGCTCTTCTTTTTCATATCTGATACTTCGGTTTTGGAGTCTCACCATCTTTTGTTTGAAAATTCTTATTTTTTTAATTCTTATTTTAGTTTTAATTAAGTTTACGCTCTAGGTGGTATGGACACCTCTCTCCTGTTTGAAAGTTGCTTTTTGCCAGTTTTACCGTGCATAGAGTCTCCGCCTGCACCTCTCAGTCTAAAGGCACAAGATAACCACTAAAACTGATTTGCTGATGGTAAGTCTCCTTTCCCTTGAAAGCGCTAAGGGAGAGCGTTACAGGCACAGGTCACAGACCGTGTGGTCACATCTGAAGGCACGTTGCTCTGTATCTCTACTGCGATGACATTTTATACTGTCTGCTGAAGGGCAGAGATGTCTTGTGCTGCCAAGCTGTGAATTGTATAGTTCTATTGTACTTTGAGCATTATATCTGTCTAAATTATTTTGTTTGTACCCTTTGAATATATTATTCCATCAATTCAGTTAGAATTGAATTTTATAGACAATTATGCAGAGTCTTCTGCCTGGGCAAAATACTTACTGTAGTAAGAGATTTCTGTTCTCTGTAACATGTATCTTTAATTTGTTTGGGTTTTTTAGATTCATGTCTGTATGCTTCATGAGCAAACATGGAAAATATGTTCTCACACCAGTTTTCCTTCGGCTTGCACTGAATCTTACAGTTTATGTCGCTATTGCCTGTTGTATAGTCCATCCCTTGTATACTGACAAAGTCAGTGGCACTAAAAGCCCCAAGAAATTGTATAGATTAAAAAGAAGAAAAATAAACATTTTGTGCTTGAAAATTGTGTGAAAAACCCAGTGTTTTTCTAAAATGTAGAATTGTGTCAATTCCCAGCTGTTCCAGGTAACTCTACATTTGTTTTCCAGACTCTTATCCCTTGACTTGCATAGAAGGAGCAGATGTGATGCCTCCACTGTTCCTCAGGTTCTGCCCATAACTGACACGTCCCACCTCTTGGCAGCTGTAGAAGTGAAACGGTGCTCCAGAAGTCGCGTAGTGCCACCTTGCAGGTTACATTGCTTGAGATCCCCTGCCCGCTGTGGTATTTCTGGCATTACGCTGCTGCAGACTGGAACATTAAATGGGTTCCTTTAAGCAGATAGTATCTTCAGTATTGCTGGTGGTACACGTGAGGATGTTAGAGTTTGGTAGGTGGTGAAAGAGGCACGTGGAGTGTGTCTCTCCTCCACTGAAAAGTGCTAGGGAAGCCCTTTTAACTTGATCCTGGCATCATCTAAATGCGAGGAAGCGAAGATATGAAGTTCAGCCACGGTGCAAGCACCCTCTTGGCAGTTGCCATCGTCGGTGTTAGGCTGCAGGAGAAATTAGGGAAGGACATGCAGGAAGAGGTTTGATACTCCTGCTTCTGTCTTCCTGTGCATCCAACCCGTGCGGCTTTGCTGTATGTGCTGCGTGTGTTTGAAAGTCTGCGGTCTGTGCTGCAGCTTGCAGGGAGTCCTCTCCTCCGAGGCCAGCGGCTGCGTTGCATGTGCTGTGTGCCCGGGCAGAGCCGGTGACGGGCAGGGGGGACAGCCCGTGTGAGCGAGGCTTAAATGCAGCTTCCAAATTTCTGGTGGGTGTGTTCCTAACTGTTGCATCTTTAGCTGGCATTGGGGCCAAATAATGGCTCGGAGGTTGATGCTTGCATTTCAGTATTCGTGATTTTAACTTTCTCATAGCTGTCTTGGCTGCAATTCTTCTGACTATTAACTTCAAGCTACGTTTTGTTGCCCCCGATGGTGTCAAAGGGTACTTTGACCCTCAGTGGCAATTAAGCCAACGACTTGAGTTGAAACAAATGGGACAATTTCTTGAGCAAAAGGCGAGCAAAGGAGCGAGAGGGACCTGAGGGGCCCGTGCTACACCATCAGAGGTGGGGGGTCTGTACCCCAAAAGACATTCCCCTGGAGATCCCAGAACTGAACTAATTTTATTCCTGACTCTGAATACTGCTTTGATGTGCAGCCAGCAGGGGTCAAACCCACTGGGTAGGATTTGCCACCTTGCCGGTTGCAAGCCCGCAGCCATGTCCCGTAGCTCTGCCGTCTCGCAACGTTCTCAGCGCTGCTCTGCAAGGATGTGTGTGAAGTCAGCATGGATCCTCAGCTTTAAATACGAGGTTTCGATGAGGGAGCTCGCAGATCCCCCAATTTTCAATCTTTTAGAAGTTACAGAAACTTAATACAAATACCGAAAGAATGTTTTAAAACTGCCAAGTCATGCACCCAGTAGTTCAGAAATGCCAAATTAAGTTTGCCCGTATGCCATTAATTTGGCTTTCCGATTGCTGTACATCATGACGGAGTATCTAAATGCGTAATCACGTTCTGTTTTCCCACTGCATCCCTGGCTTGCTTGGGCTGGGCGGGGAGGAGAGCCGCTGCCGCCGGCGCTGCTTGTCTGTCTGCCGCAGGGATGCAAAGCGGGGAGCCGGAGATGGTAGGGAGAAACATTTGAGCTGTTTAAGGCTCTTCTGCAAATCCTGATTCAACCTCCCTGATGCGGATTTCATTCAAAAGACTGATGTAAAATTGGCCCTTGCAGTTTCTTTGCATGTTTAACTCTGGTCTTCACAACTTTAAAGAGGTAATACTACTAAACTATTACTTTACACCTATCTCCAAAGTGCTCCTTTTTTGCTGTCTACTGTATAACTTCTTTACTTTTCCCTGACATATTTGACATCGGCTGGTATCAAAGACAAGATGAGGGACTGAATGGGCCAAATGTGGCGGTCTCTTTGCTCCTATGGAGATATTCATGTTGGGGAATAGGGCACGCTTGTGCTAAATGGCGGTATTTCTGAAATGAACTTCTTAAGTTGCAGGTTTTGCCATTTGGTATTTGTGGAAGGAAATCACTAATACTTCTGAATCAGTCATTAGTCTACCTTGGCTTTGTTAGTGGTGGCTCTTTCCCTTCAAGCTTTTTTTGGTGGTCCCTTGTGCGCTATTTTCAATTCTGAGAACATTCAGAATTTTTCCAAACAAGCCCCGTGGACTTAGCGCTTGGTGGGTCCGTGTCTGTATTGTTCAGTTAGCGCATGTTTGAGTAGGAAAACGATCCATCCTCCTACGTTCTTTGGAAGTTGGCTTTGGAGAGTTGTAATCAGAAGTCTCCCTTCTGAAGTGATGTGACGTCAGCATTGCTTTCCCTGTCATCCCCCCCCCTAATTAAGCAGAGGGTTCAAGTCTTTTTGAGTAAGACTGATGTCTCGGATGTTAGCTAGTATGGCAAAAACCTACCTAGTTTTCTTCCTTGCTGCCAACTACTCCCCACCTGAGTTTTCAACAGATGCTGTTGAAAGTGTTTGCTTGGAGACAGAAGACACAAATTAAATAGTTCATGACTATGTTTAATACCTTTGTAAGGTTTCCTTGCATTCTCTGGTTCCTTGTCTGCCCTTTGCAGTCCCCGATTCCTGGTGGTGTTTGTGGAGAAGGATGGCAGTGCTGGAGAGGTGTGTGGTTGCTGAACGTGAGCAAGGTCTCCCTGCAGAGCAGGGAGTTCGTGCGCTCTTCGTTGTCACAGGTGGATGAATCTCTTGCTATGGGATTGAATTTATAAAACAGAAAAACTATAATCGTGTGGAATTTCTTGCTATGGTTATTTATTATTGATTGAATCCTTGAGGAGCATTTCTTTAATTTGTGGTGTTGGGCTGTGGTTGGCTGGCGCTTAGGCAGGCTGCGCTTCAGTTGAGTATTTGGGCAAGCTGGCTGTTGTGCTGATCCTTGTGGTGTTTCTTCTGAAGGAATCTGGTAAATACAATTATTTTCCTGTCTATATATATACTCCTCAAATGAACCATTGATCAAATGGGAATTGTATTGTGACTTATACATGTCAGTGACTTTTGACTGGGGCGATACTTGCTTTTTCAGGTAGGTCTGTTTGTGGAGCCATCCCTGCAGATGCAGCAGGAAGGTGACGTTCCAGCCCTGACCGTGCTGGTTCTTTTATTAATGCAGATAGGCTCCAGAAGTGCAACATAATGAAATGGATTTTAGGAGCTGCCAGGTTACAAATTCTGCATTATGAAAGAATTTGTTGCTCAGAGGGATTTGGATGTCCTGTGATGCTGACGTTAGCTGTGTCGGTAAATAGATTACTTATAACTGATTCATCTAAAAGTCACGTTTATACCAGGAAGCAGCAACTTTTGTAAATTATGTGGTCCTTTCTGCTTTTTTTTTTCAGAGTGACAGTTGTAGTGTACTATCAAGACTGTTGCTATATACGCTTAGATCTATATTTGACTATAAAACTTCTCCCTTGAAATAACTTTCACATGAAGAGTGTAGAGGCTGCGTAATTCAAGCCTTCAGTCTTGCACGCAAAGCCTCATTAAGCTTTCGATTTTGCTTGGTACGTGTGCAGAAGCTATGCATAGAAGACTACCTACTATTTTGATGAAGTATCTGGTGTAACAGTGAAATTCTTGTGACAAGTTCTTGGTTTTTCAAAGTCGGGTGAGCAAGGGAAGTTATATTAATTTCTTTTGATGTAGTGCCACCGGATGGATTCACAGTGTATATTTAGCACGTTGTTGTAGTTGCACATGAACAAGGCAGGAGGAAAAGTTAGGATTTTTTCTTTCCCCTCGGAAAGGAGCAGATCCCCATACTTTGCCTTTCATTATTGAGGCACCACTGAGTGCAGCTACGGCAACATTGCTCTCGAGGAGTTTCAGGTGACAGGATGGGCATGGTGAGAGCCTTCTGAGCCACTCTTCTGGGGACTTTTTTGTGTCTATCATACTTTTTCTGAGATATCCAGGGCTCTGTCACCTTGTAAAAACCTAGGAAATTTAAGAAGAAATAACCAGCTGCCAGTCCTTCTCAAATGGGTGTTCTTTAGATCTGACATAAAATACCCCAAAAAAGTATTTACTTGTGTGTTGTTGGGTTTTTAATTTACTTTGCAAATAAGGTAAAAAATTCCTCGGCATTCAGTTTTTATTTATCAGGGTAGATAGACTATATCTAATATCTTTTTCACTGTTAGTCGCAGCTACAAGATGTGCAATGACTGCCTTTTTCCCACAGTTCTTCCCAGCCCCAAGAAAATTTTGAGTATAACTGAGTTCGCTCATCTCCTTGGTGCTGTTGCCTGTTCATTCTTTCAAAGTTCAGACTGACTTCAGAATAAGAAGTCCAGAGGTTGTCCTCGGGACGTGGGCTAAGCATCTGCGAGGGTTTCTATGAAGAGCCAAGGCACCTGGAGAGCTTGCTCTGGTTTTGGCTTTAGGGCTCACCTGTGGTGTAACCAGGAGTCAGGCCCGTTGCTGTTTTAACGTTATTCCCTGTTACCTGAAGATAGTTAATTTTGTCTTATTTTCCTGGATGAACTTCTGTGCCAAATGCTGGTTATCAATAGCGAGCAGATGTTGAGAACGGTGGTGGATTCAGGTGGATCTGCAGAACTGATGTTGATCAGAAGCTTGGGGAGGAATTACGACCACTTCCTTTAAAAGCGATTCTTCCTACGAGCAGGCAGAGCAAGAAATACGGGAGGGAGAAAATTGGGACTGCATTTGATAAAAGCAAAGCCTAAAACACAGAGACCCACCAGGAGCTATGCCAGACGCAGACGGCATCTGTTTGCACAGTGCGCTTTCCCCCAGTGTCCCTCGCCTTCCCTGCTGTTTTAAAAGACCCACTGCATTTTTTCTGAAAGCATCTAGCAAACC
>NW_010973420.1:581522-586566 GCF_000737465.1 Haliaeetus leucocephalus
GTGCGGGCAGTGGTGCACACCTGAGCAGAAGTGTACAGTCAGCCAGAATAGTACAGTTACCCTTCACATTTTGTGTGCTTCTCTAGAACGATAACTAGAGTTTAGGGAACAGGCTTAAGTTTCTTAAACTTATTTCTACGCTCTCGGGCTACTTCTGTCCATCAAAGCCCTACATGTCTGGTCTGCTAGCACAACCCAAAGCCACGTGCCAAGGCGGGGGAAGCTTGGGCATGTTCTTAGGAAAATTGGGTCTTTAAGAGCTGGAGGAACAACTTGGGCAGCTCTTAGCGTGTGAAAGCATGAAGCAGCCCCTGCCAGGGCTGAACTCCGTGCTGCTTTGCAGGAGGGTGTGCTCTCTCTTGGCTGTGGCTCTTCATCCTGGCATCGCAGCCCAGCCTGTCTGCTGCAGAAGCAGAGCTGTGGATGCTGGGGGTCTTTGGCAGCTGGCGAAGGGAAGAATGGGGGAAATTACCAAGAAAAATGGGGGTGCCGTGGGCTCTGTTGGGCAAGGACTACTACAAACAGCATTAAAGTTTGTGGAAGAATTCTGCTCTTTTCCCTGGAACAGGGGAGTTCTTGTTATTATTGAAGCCGTAAGTAAAAGTGCTTGGTATATTAGAACAGCTGTGCGTTTGGAAACATAGACATTTTAATTTGACAGAAAAATATTTTTGTGGCAATAAAAGGAAATAACTGCAAATGTTAAAAATGCAGCTTAGTTTCCTATAACAGGGGCTTCTGAAGCAGTGAAGTATTTTAGTACTTACTGATGGGGGGGGGGGGAATTAAAAAGGTTTCAAATCCCCTCTGGATTTGTACAGTTTCTGTGAGATTTAAGAGCATATTTAAATGGTTTATTTTCTGTCTTCAGTTTCTTGGTGCTTTAGTGCTCTGAGCAGGAGAATTTCTGGAAGGAAAAGGAGGAATAAATTTGGTGAGATGCTGATTTGATGCTGGGGGCATATGAAGATATTTGAGGCTGTTAGATGTTTAACAAGGATTCCAGGGGCTGTTAACATAGTCATTGAAATTGGGAGTCAGTTAAAAATGTCAAACATAAAATAATTCTCAAATATTTGCTAATTGCATGCAAGCACGCGGCTGGCCGAAACTGTTGGCTATGCCAGTGGGCTGCTGGCAGCGGTGAGTGCTTTTGAAGAGACGTGTGCGTGGAGACTTCGTAGGACTTCGCAGCCTTAAACGTTACATTTGGGGCATCGCTTTAGAAGGTAACCTGGTTTTGTTGTCCTTTTTAAATCAACGTGTGTATTGGTTTTAAAAAAAAAAAAAAAAAAAAAATCAGAGTCAGTGAAGCTCAGCATTGCCGCGCCTGCCTATTGGTGGCAGAATGAACCTTCATTTTCGTGTCCAGTACAGTCTTGTAACGCTGGGGGGAGCGGGGACAGGAGAAGGTGGCAGGCGGCTGGGAAGAAGACACTTCTGACACATCTGCCTTGTTAAGGCAGTCCCTGTGGTTTTGCTCTCGCCGGTGGGTAGTAATGCAAAACCTAAAATTACTGGCAGCGTTGCATTTGCTCTTGCAGTAGGATTCCAGGAACCTATTTCCGTATATTTTTTCTGACGCATATTCATTGCTGAAAGATGATATGAAAGAAAGATGGCAATTGGCAGTGCGGAAGGAAAAATATTTCTCTTTACTAACCAGTGAAGATAAGTGAGTGTGAAGCACTTGGAGAATTTTATTTGTCCTCTTTCCTTCCATTATTCTTTGCTGTTTTCTAACATCTACTATTATAAAAGCAGACAAGTCAAAATTCAAAAAATCAAGTCACAATTCAAAAAATTACCTGCCTGGATGGTTCCTCAATGGGAAAATGTAGTTGCTGGAAAAGCAAAACCCAAATACTCTCTTTCAGTTTGAAGTGACGCTATTACCAGGTTTCCCTTGTCCAGCTCCAGCTAAATTAGGAACCACTCAGCGTTAGGCTGTCCTGCGCCCTGCCCCACGAGAGGCAGGACTGTCTCAGAGGTAGGCTTTGCTCTCCATTGCTTTTTTAATAAGCTCTGAGATGCTTTTTAGTCACCTCCTTTGCCCGAGCGCCTCGTCGACACTCACAGGCGTGCAGTGCTATTCCTGCACGGGGGTTCGGCTGGAGCAGGCAGTCCCCGCTGGACCGCAGCGGCAGGAGCAGCCGCAGGTGATCTTCTCCAGGTGAAAAAGCAAAGCACCCCTTCTCCTCCCCTCTGCTCCGTCTTCTGCAGAGAAGGAGCATCTCGAGGGGCCGAGCCCACCCCACGTCTCTGAGAGCCGGGGGGCTGCTCGAAGGGGGCAAGAGGGAGGGAAAGAGGGCGGTGTGGGACGAGGGGGTACGCGCCCGCACGCCACGCGGGAGTTTAATCCCTGCGGTCGCAAACTCATTTCAGAGTCTGTTTCTTGGGAAGGTGTGAAGCGGGGGGAAGGGCTGGGAGCAAACGCGCCACTTTTTTGTTGTCCTTTTTAATCAGATCTAGGACAAAGCCCTCGGCGCGCACGCAGGAGAGCCGGCCACGGGCAGCGTCCCCGAGTGCCCAGCCAGGGGCAGGCAGGGAGGCAGGGGCGGCGCTGGCCTGTAAATATTTGGATCTCTGTTTTTTAAGAAATAACTGCATCACATCCTGGTGTTGCAAGATACAGCTATTACAAACAGTCGATGAAACGATGTGGATGTGTGTGAGCTGCCCGAATCCTATTCCAAAACGCTGCTTTTCAGAGCACTAAAACCCGAGCATTAAAGTAAAGCGACGACGGCAGGATGTATTTTTCCATGTACGCCGAATTTCTGATGGGCCCAAGTTAGCCTTTCTGTGGCAGCAGCCCTCGTCTCCCATTCTTTGTCATGGTGATTCAGTAATGCTTTGCCGTTGTCATGGTTGCAGGGTTACTACTAAAGCCAAAGCAACTGCACAGTCCTTTATTCATAGTTTCAGTGTATAAACTAATTAAGTAAACTGAAAGCAGCAGTCTATTCCCTGGGCCTTGTTTTTATAATACTCAGGATCAGATAGACTCGATTTCGGCAGTCCTCCTAAATATCAAACCTGACTCTGTTTCATCTCCTTGGATGAGTTTTGTATCTTAAGACTAGGCAAAGTTCACTAATCATGCAATTGCCCAGAAATGTCCTCGCAAAAGTGAAAAGGTCTCTGGAAAATCTCTTTTGAGCTGCTAAAATAAAGCTGGGAGCCAGCGTGTTTCAGCCGAGCTGCATTCCTTATCGCTGCTTTAGTCGTGGCAGAAACCCAATCAAAATGTTTAGTTTCTGAGTTCATGCTTTGCTGTGTAAAAAAAAAAAAAAAAAAAAAAAAAAGGTGGCAAAATGATAGGGGGGGATTTCTGCAAAGCTCCTCACTCTTCCCCCCCGCCGCAGCAGCCTGGGAGTGCAGGAGGGATGGAGAGCAATAAACACCATGCGGTACCAGCTGCAGCCGGCGGACAAAATGTTCTCCTCGGCCATGAGAAGGTCGGTTGCACAATGACATGCAAGCTCATTTTTTATTAAAAACTTAATATAAGCACAGGATCTATTTGCGAGCCCCGAGAGTGCTGAGAGGAACCCAGTCATTTTTGCCTGAGATGGGAGCGGTCGCGCTGGCATTTGCCTTTTGTCGGGGAAGGGTTGTGATTTAGTGTCCCCATTTGGTGTCCTGTTTACTGATCAGCTGCTGCTCTGCCCTTGGCAATCGTCCTGCTCTGCCATGGACAAGGGGGAATTCAAGGAGAAATTGAAGCAAAGTAAAAACCTATTTCCTCTTAAAGTTAGCTGCGCCTTAGTGTTCCCTCGGCGTCTCCCCAGGAGGATGCGCTTGCTCTGGCATCCAGTCGTGGGGAGCACAGTGGCGTGCGGGGTCAGCCCTTTGCCTTCCTCCTGCAGAGGGGAGCGAGGATGCGGGAGATGCTCCCTGCCTCTCGGTTAAGCTGGGCCGAGGACACAGCTGCCAATCAGCTCATCTCAAGGTACAAGGGGAGCTTGAATTTCCCCCCTTGTCCCATGAACAGCTGTCGGCCATCAGCACCACAGCATCCCCCTGGCCAGTGGTGGTCCTCCCTCCGTCCCACCGCTGCCGAGGAGGGTGGTGAGAGGGAGTTCAGGGTCCCTGCCGGTCCGGCAGTGTGGGGTGCCCACCCACTCCCCCTCGTTAGCGTGGCGGGGATGGAGTCTGGCAGCTGAAGGGGCTCTGATGCTCCGGGGGGGTGGACACGGGGCTCCTGGGGAGCTACCCCTCGTTGAGACGAGGGCATCAAGGAGCCTCCTGGGGACCATTTAACTTCTTCCCTTTTTCACACAAGGTAAAAACTTCCCAGTTTGCCTACAAACTGGCCCCGCAGAGAAGTTTCTCTGCTACCAGTGGTCCATCCCTCTCCTCTACCTTCTCTGGGGCGTGAGAGCAGCAGGACCCCAGCTGGAAAGCGCAGGGCTGAGGGATTCAGAGGTAAGCTTACTGCGCCATGGCTCCTACTTACTTAAGGCTTTCGGTATTTTGCATTGTTACCTATTACTCTGGTAGGGTGGTGGGTTTTGTGTTTGTTTTGGTTTTTTTTTTTTAAATTATTCTTCACATATGGAAAATAAAAAAAAAGGGGGGGTCCCTCTAAGGAGAATGAGCCCACAAGTAGTGGATCTGCAGTGATACTTGTCATTCTTCAGAATCAACTTTTTTTCACTAAAGCTCCAGCTAACTGCCCCGCAAGCCATCCCTGCAACACCCCAGGGAGGTGAAAGGGGAGAGGGGGCCCGTCCGCCTGCGGGGGCCGAGGCCAAGAGCTGCTTGCGTTAGCAGCGCGCTGCAGAGAGGGTGTTATTTGATTGCCTGCCAAATAAATAAGGAATCTTGGCGGCGCTTAAAGGGAAATAATTTGCAGTGACAACGGAGGGGTCCTTCCCTGTTAGCCCAGGAAGCGGTGCCGTCTGCTGACCCGGGGCAGGAAAATAGCTTTGCGCTTCGCGCTCGTTGCTTTTCGGAGGCAGAGATTTCTTTTGCACAGCGGCAGGGACATCGCTGGGGGCTGACAGAGGGCCCCCCCGATGGCCGCGGCCCCTCTGCC
>NW_010973420.1:586611-592019 GCF_000737465.1 Haliaeetus leucocephalus
GCGCTTTCCCCCAGTGTCCCTCGCCTTCCCTGCTGTTTTAAAAGACCCACTGCATTTTTTCTGAAAGCATCTAGCAAACCGTATGCTATATAAAACCCATATATGCTTGCAAATCCAATAACAGCATGCATATTTCCGTGCCGTAGAGCGAGGGGCTTTGGTGCACGTCACTGTGAGCATGTCCCCAGCGCAGCCGATGCGTACCGGTGGGGCGCGTACGGCGGGATGGGGGGGACGTGTGGTGGCACCCTGTGTTGCTGCTGCTTCAGCCTTGTGCTGTGCTGTCGGTGCCCTCGTTATGTTTTATTCTGGTACATTTCAAGCCCTCGGCATCTCTGTACCCTTTCCTGTCCGGCCAGCCGTCTTGTCCTGCGGTCTGCAAAGGGCGGTGGAGGCTGACGGGTCCATCCCCACGTAGTGTTCTGCTGGTGTGGGGTATGGCAGCCTGCTTCCCGGGTGGGAGGGGGATCCCGGGCTTGGCTCTGTTTCCATCAGACGAGGGAGGCAAGCTTGGGCCGTGCTGCCGAGCCCGCAGGCGCAGGGAGCCGGTGCCCGCGACTTGCCCCAGCAAGTCCCTCCATCCCTTCAGCATCGTCCCGCAGCAGCCGCCACGCAGGACCGCGTCCCCCTCCCCTCCCTCCTCCATAAACTGAGATGGACGCTGGGCATCTTTGCTGGCTTTCTCTATTTCTGCCTCTGAGGAGGCCACCTCTTCCCCCGTGGGAATGGGAGCTCCGGTCTGAGTGACTCCACAAGGTGCTTAGATTCCGCCACCAACATAAATACGTTTATGCTTCTAAGCTTTCAGTACAACGTGGATGATGTGTTAAAAAAAGATTTCGGTTTCTGCTTACCCGCGGTACCCAAAACGTGTGCAGCAGCCGGCACGTGCTGGCAGAAGCATCTTCCGTGCGCTTCAGGTCCACGATCTCATGTGGCCCTTTTGGGTTTTCTTTGGGTTTTCCTATATGTGAAATCCATATATGGATTTTTTTTTTTTTAGATTCTGAAAATGAGATCGTCAGCGACTGACACGTGGCCCCCTCAGCTACGGTGCCAAGCGCGAGGCCCTGCCGCGGCTAAGGAGGAGGAAGAGGAAGATGGGAAGTGATTTATCATGTGTGAGAAATTCTGTGCCGTTCTGGTCCATCAACACAATTTTGTAACTTCTTTCTAATCATTTTTTTTATTTATAGTTGGAAATACAAAAATGTTATGCAAAAAAATAAAGGAGAATTATTTTGGGGGAAAAGGATTTTGTTCCAAATTGTTCCCTTCTGTTGTGAGCCAGGTTCCTGTGAGCAGCGGCTGGAGAAGAGGGAGGAGGCACTCCTTCAATACTTTTTGTTTCACGCAGTTAATTGTAATTTAAGTAATTTTCCAAAAGATAAGCTAGGCACGCATATTCAGATTCTAGTACAAAGAAGATAAGTTCCAATTCCATTTAAATTTCTCACAGTTCTTTTGTAAAGATAATACTCTATTTTAAATCTGCTTAAATCAAGTAAAGAAACCTACAGAGACTTCACCGGCGAGTAAGTTTGTACTTGTCACTTCCCTTTTTACCTCTTTCTTTTTCTTATAGACTGGCCGCATTTTCCTGCCAGAGTTAAATACAGTTCTCGAGTCACTTCTAATTTTAAACGTAAGACTAAAATCCTTCTACAGATGAGTCGGTAATTGGAGCAATTTTTAAAACTTCAAAGTGCCTTCAACAAGCTAAAATTATGTAGTTGGAGATTTCTTTTTCTTGATTCACTGATGATGGGTTTCAGCTGTCTCCTGGGTTGAGGTGATGTACAAAGTAGTTTGTAGCAATAATCTCATGAGTAATCATTTATTATAAAGGACTACTCAACTTTTTTTTTAGAAAGATGGGTTTTAGCACTGTTCCTAAGGAGTGGGAAAGAGTGCTGCTCTTGCTGTTGGGCCCCAAACTCTTCTGAACCTCTGCTGCTGTGCTATGCACCCAAGGACCTCAGTTGCTTCCCCCTTAGACAGTTCCATGATGTTCTGACCTTCTCACTCTTGTTTTTGATACCAGAGAAATAGGAATTTCTATTTGCCCATAAGACTTTCGGTACCATCCTTTCTCGCAGCTGGAGCCTGGCATATTGTTTCGTTGTTATCTGCCATGTCTGTCTCTTCCAAATCTCAGTTCTAAATAATAAATCTTATTTTGATGCCGTTGTTCCCTATTTCCTTTCCACCTCGGCTTCTCTTGCCCATCAGCAAGGGTCATGAGAGCACAGGTGGAGTTAGATATATTGCTGAAGCTCAAGAGCCCTGAAGCAAGGAACCACTCAAACACTTTGTAAATTCAGAGTTTTGAAGCCCCAGGGCCAAAATACATATGTGTTAACTTTGTGCTTGTCTGGGGTGCCTCCTGTCCTATCCCTGTCTAAGGAAATGGGACCGATCTCCTGCATGAGAGCAGGGGCTAGAGAAGTGGTAAAGGCTGTTGCTAAATTGTTGCTTGCCTTGGGCTTTTCTGCTTGTAGGAGGGACCAGATGTGTTTCCCTTTCCTAACAGGTGGGAGATGTGGGGTCCAACCAAGTGCTACACCTTTCATTTTCTTTTTTGGTTGCTGTCATCTTTCCCTTGGCTGTGAAAACACCTCACTTGCCCGCCGGTCCCACACGCCGCTGGCGGCGCTGCCAGCACGCTGGGTACGGAGGACAAAGGCGTCGCATCCCTGACGTGCTTCGCCAGGGATGAGCCGCTATTCCAGCGATCATGGCAACAAAACACTGTGCCCTCACCTGAGATTTTTATTCCCTAAAAGTTTAAAAGGCTGCTTTCTCCAGGGAAATCCCTTTCTGGGTCTCCTGGGGTCCGGGTCTTCTTCAACATAGGCAGTCTTGATCAGTTTTTCTGATGTCTGACGCTCTTCGCTCCTCCTGCAGACCCTTGGGCTACTCCATGGCCCCGGCTATAGCTGCAGGAAGCCAATGGGCCTCCATCTCCAGATAAGTATTTTGAAAATAATCTATTAATATTCAGATTAAATATAAGGATTAGTATCAGGATTAAAGATCAGGAGCGGAAATAGTGGCAAACCCTGGATGGTGGTTGCTCCCCACCTCTGCCAAGCCTGCCTGGCTTTAGATAATCTCTTCTGCAAAAGGCTGCTCCTTTTTGGGGTGTAGCCCACGTATTTAGTGCTTGCATTGCAGTTTGAAATAAAAGCCTTAAGAGGTGCTAAGGGTCCTCGAGCTCCTCCGGTATGAACTGCTGAATGGCATCCTCTGTGGAGGAAGAGCTGGGCTTTGGTGCTTTACCTCCGTACCTGCTGCCTCCAGTTTCTCTCTTCCTTGCAGAGCAATAACAAATGTTCTCCTCTCGACCTGATGCCAAGCTAACACTTAGGTTTAGAGTTTAATCAGAAATATTTTCTGTTGGCTATAATCAAAAGCCCAAGCAGGTGAGTATGACCATCACAAGGTTTAACGTAGCACGTAAGAGTAAAAGGAAGGAATTCAAATAACTTTGCTCTTAAATGCAATGCTTAGTCCCTGCTTCCATCAAGGTGCTGACACGTTTCCTCCCACAGAGGCTGGACTTGCTTGTTCCAGTTCCTACCTGCATTAAGCTCAGCAGCCACTGGGGCAGTGCGTGATGGGGACCAGGGACAGGACCCGTGGGCAGACAGCCCCGTCCATCTGCCGGCATGAAGCAGCCCCTGGCCTTTCTGCGATGGAGCCCCTTGGTCTGTTGGGACTGAATTGGTTTCAGCCTCCTTTTTTTGACATGCACATTAATTTCTTCACGGAGGTGATGAGATGGGTTAGCTGTGTGTGTCTTGTACCTGCTGGCTGCCTGGAACAGCAGTGCCGAGCAAGGGCCCCTAAAGCAGCTCTATTCATTGCACCCATGAATATCTCAAGGCACTGGTTATGTCTCCAGCTCCATTTGTCCACTCAGAGCCACCAGCAGTCTCACCGTCTCCTCCAAACATCTCATATATATTTGCCATCCTAAAATGATTAACTCTGTGCTGCAGCTATTGCAGTGTTCCTGGACAGCATCACTTAAAATGTCACGTTGGAGCTCGCCCTTTGTAGTGCTGCTGTTGCCTTTGCTGCTTGGCTCAAGTTCATGGGAAGCCCAGGAGGGTCCTCTGCCAGTGCCACTGCTCCTCAGTAAGGCTCTTGACTAACGCCGATTCCTGAAAAATACTCTCCCATGCTACCTGTGAGTCACTGCAGTTCATAAGGGCCTGTGCCACCTCCTGAAAAAAAAAAAACCAACACCAAAACCAAACAAACAACTCTTTAAAAAAAGCCCTTCCAGTTTGGGTGCTAGGTGCTAGGAAAGCAATCCAGCACATTTGGTTTGACTATGAGCATGCCCATGGGAATGGGATTCCTTGGTGTTGGTTGGTATTCTGAAATTAGTTTCAATAGAAAACAAGTATTTAATGAAAAAATAAACAGTTTGTTGTAATCTAGCTATTGACAGCATAGTAACAAGGTTTAGAGAGAGTTGTACAAGACTAAGATAAAAACCAACTTGTCTTTGGCTAAATTGTAGGCCAACTCCTAGAGGCTGTTCTCCCAATTTCTTCCATCCCCAAGATGTGGATGTGGGATAATTTTCAGTAAAGATTTTCTGGGTTATTGGTACGGGGTATCTTTATATATTCAAACGATCCTTGGGGATGTCCTCAGAGTGGGGCTTCGGCTTCAACATCTTCTGTGATCTCTTAATCAGTGTGCAATCCTCCAGGAAAAACAGTTTGAGTTATCAGCTACCCCTCAGGCTTCTACAACAGCTAGAGGAATAGCTAGTTAGTAAAGCCTTTGTGAGCGTACTAACAGGCGGCCCCACTGCTGTACGAGCTTAGTTATAAATTCACTGGATGCGATGCTTTCCTAGCTCTTAGGTGAGACAAATTGATGGCTCCCAACCCCCTGGTAGCCCAGCTTTGGGGGCTCCCTACCCCCTAATAGCCCAGCTTTGGGACTGGATGGCTGGCGAACCGAGGCTTCCCCAAAACTAACCAAGCAGGTATGTTTGGATAACAACTGCTATGCTCTGACGAAGGAATCCAGAAAAATGATGAGGTTGATGTGATTGGCTCCTTCTGAGATCTGCTCATAGAATGCAGAGTAAGTACCCAAATGTTCCTCGATTGCAGTGTTTAGGGGATAGAGTGACTCGGGCTCTGGCTTATCTCCACTTGGACATGCTGAGTGTAACACTGGTGCCAGTGCAGCACTGGGCAAAGCAAGGTGAGGCTTTAAGTCTGTGTGTCACCTAAATTCTGATCCACTCGATAGATCCTAAATTGCTCTGCAACGTGTTATCCTAAAAGCAGGTGAGGCTGTGGATCCAGGGCCACCTGGATCCAGGTGCGGGCAGTGGTGCACACCTGAGCAGAAGTGTACAGTCAGCCAGAATAGTA
>NW_010973420.1:597814-629456 GCF_000737465.1 Haliaeetus leucocephalus
GGCTTCTGGACCACCGGGACGGCCGGGGAAGCGCCGTGCGGCGTGGCTGGGGGTCTCCACGTTGTGGCACCGGGGCAGCTTTCCTGAAGGCCGAGGCCAGCAGCCGGAGCGGTACGACTGGATTTGCCGGGACTCAACGGCGGTAACCGCGCGTCTATCGTCAGCTCTAAGCCGGTGCTGCTCGGTCCGGAGCAGGTCATATTTGCTGCAGCCTTGCCTGTGCCAGCAGGTAGCCATTAGCCAGCGCCGGCCAGCTCAAGCGCCGCATTTGACAGCTTTTAATTTGACAGCTCTTGAACTGCAGTTCAAAAGAGGCTTAATTAGGCAAACATTAAGAAATATAACCATGTTTTCCACTTTTTTTTTTTATTTAGCAAAGCTGTGTTTCAGAGCCTGCAGCTCCCCTTATACCCGGAAAGTGCCGTCTCATTCTGCAAACACTGCCTTTTCCCTTTTTATTAGCAGAGAGATCGATTTCCTCGCTTGCACCAGGAGCCGGGCCGCAGGCGTAACAGTAAATCAGCCATGTACGTGCCATTGCTTCCTCATACATCCAGATGCTCTTTGCTGGGAGATGCTCTGCTAAAAGGCAGTTCGTAACCTCCAACCACCGAGCTGACTCCTGGTTGTTGGTAGTAAGGAAAACAGAAAATATTTTATCTCTAAGGACTGAAATTTTCAATGCTGCATTTTGCTTTGAAAATTAATTTAATTAAGGCAGCATGATCCGGTGTAACTTCAGCAACCTCAAGTCAGTTTTGCAAAGTTTAACACTGAGCATTTTAAATTTACTAAATCTCTATCTTATAGAGAGTAAAGAGATTCCTTTTCCTTTCCTTAAGGGATGGCTAGAAACATTTTCCAATACTACTAGTTTCAGCATGGTGCTCTAAAAAGCAATTCTGTAATACAGAAAGGGAATTTCCTTTGAAGATATGTCAAGAACTTCTGAATATTTCTGTTGCCATTCCTTAAAAGAGTTCAATATTTGGTTTTCCTTAAGTTGGAGTACTTATTTCTTTTGAAGGGGTCTATTTACATTGAATTTTGCAACTTTGCATGTTCAGAAGAAAAGTATCTCGGTAGGCATTAACTTCAAAAATGCGACCTTCAGCTTTTCAGGAACCTTTTTAACCCCGTAATTCATTGTTGGTGCAAAACACCAGGTCTGGGTGCTTCTCAGAGTCCAGCCTATTGAATTGTATTGCAGAATGCAAAAAGGGTAGACACAGAAGCAAAGCATCGCTCTGCTGTGGGTGTTACAGATCTGGGCAGGTCAGCGTTTTGTAGAAGTATTTCCTACAGACGAAGTTCTGCGCGTCAGAAGTAAATGCATTTAGGGGCAGCCTTTCCAGTATTATTTAAAGTTATTTGCTGAGCATGTTCCCAGCACTGTTGGGCGCTCTGGCAGCGCTCCTAGGTGGGCATCGCGGGGACACGGCGAACAGAAGGGCCATTGCTGCCGGTCGGAGGGCCGTGCCTTTGCGCCCGCAGAGGGAGAGACTCTGCCGCTCCACAAACACGCAGGAATAGCTGCTTTGGTTGCTTTCTTAGCAAATATTTTTACTGCTAAACTGTTTTTGCCAGAATACTCGTGGGGAGTAAACACAATGGAGGGCACAAATATAACAAATACATGGGTGGGAGATGATGATCTTCAGCTCCAGCCCCTGCCTGGGGGACCGTTACGGTGCTTAATGCATCAGCTGGAGCTCCTGCCTTTCCAGATGTCCCAGGTCCACCACCGTCATCGTCCTGGTACGGCACGTGTCTGAGATTTGGGACTGGGGGCAGAGGGAAGGGTGGAAGGAGGGAACTACCCGGGATGGGGGAGAGGCCGTGTCCTGCTCAGCAGAGCTCAAATCACGTAGGAATACAAAGCAATCTGTAGCAAGAGCTCCGTGAGAGATGGCCGGGTGTCCTGAAGGAAGGAATAGCAAGAAGGTGGGAGGAGGACAGCAGGGCATGGAGTGAAAGTAACAGCCTGTGCGGGAAAGGGAGAGCGCAAACAGCGGTCAGCAAATGCCACAGAGGATTTAACCAGAACCGAAGGAAGTTCTCCCAAAGGCTCTGCTTTTGTTAGTTGAATTCTGCCAGGAAAAGCTTTTTTTTTTTTAAAGTAATGATCTTGCAGCAAAGAGGTAGAGGCTGTTTTGCAGAGGGAGATAACAATTAGGACAATTAATAATTCTTTGCCACTGGGGGAACACTTACACAACACGCACCTAACGTTCCGGTAAGGCTGAGCCCACCTTATGAACAAGGTGCTTTCTGAAAATGTGCTGCTCTCAGCAACACTTTGCTCCTGTGCTGGAAATCCCTGATGGTTTCAAATCCATTTTACGTATTTCCGAGGCTGCCAGCTGATCTCTGACCAGCCCAAGGGATTTTAGTGGAGGAAAATGACTCGGACTCCAAGCATTAACAGGCCTGTCAACTATCAACGCTCTTGAACGCAGCATCTTCCCCTCCTGGTGCACATCGTCACCGTGGTCCTGGTGCTCAGCAGGCCAGGAGAGCCTGGCGAGGAGGAGCGTTGCAGCAGGTGATGAGGCTGCTTTGCCTGCGCTGCTCAGTAAAGGCACCTGAAGGTCCCTGCACGGACTTCTCTGGCTTGGGCACCACCAGCGGAGCCGTCGGGAACGAGAGCAGCGCGGCAGAGCAAGACCATAACTGGACACTGCAGTAAAGAGTGTGATCTTGATTCAATAAATGACTGGGATTTGCACCCTAATGCCCAATAACTTGAACTACAAACAGAAAATAAGCAACTTTTACATGTAACGGAGACGACTGTATTTTTGCAAACTGAGGACCTATCTGGGGCTGATCTACCAGATGAAGGGACACTTTCATTCTCGTGCAGGAAGGACTTCCGTGACTGATAAACATCAGTTTATCTTTTTTAGCCCCACCAAACTAAGCATGACAGAAGACAACTATTTATAAATACCCTTAGGGGTAAATATCAAGCAGGAAGGACTGCATGAGTTAAAGGTTAATGTTAGCATGGGATCAAATGGGTATAACTTAGTCATGAATAAATGCAGACTGGAAATTAGAAGACAGTTAGCAGTAATGTGAGGAGCAAAATTCTGGAGCGCCCTGTGATTACAGAGGTGGTCTGAGAAGCTCATGGACAGATTGTGCAACTAAGTAGAAATTCCTGAAGACAGAAAATGGCTTTTTGTTGTGAGTCCTCAGGGATTTGGTGTGCCGCTGTAGTTGAAAAGAGAAGGGATTGCTGGTTTTGCGCCCCTGCCCCCCACGAGATTTATCGTGTACGAGTCCAAGGGTTTCTGCTGGTTATCTGTGGGGATAAGAAAAAATTCCTGTTGGTATATCGTCTAACTTGTGGGGGTTTGGATTGTTATTTTTTTCCCATCCTCTCAATCACTGAAGATTAGTCACAGCCAGAAACAGGATATAAGTGAGATTTGCTAAGTAGCATTAATATCATGGGGGTCTGGCTGGTGGTCCTGGCTGGTGTTCTCACAGTCAGATCACTCACAAGTTCAGGTTCGGACGGAAACTCCTCCCTCAGTCGAGGCAGCAGAGACTACCGAGAGCTGGTATCCCTGTTCTCCTGTGCAGCAGGGGACGTCACTCACTTCCTAAAGAACCCCGGCAATTTTCACTAAACAAATTTGCATCAGGATGCAAATATGCATCAGGAACTGATGCTGTTGGTGACTTCTAACTCTCTTCTTGGTGCATGTCACAGGCATGAGTCTGGTCTTCTGCTACAGGCTGTGCCGCTGTCACACCTGTGGCACGTCAGCAGATATCCTTCGTACCATTTTGCCCAAGACATCTATTGCCCAGTGGCGTGCAGATGTTGGGGCCTCAGCTATATAACCCTGGTCTCCCTTCCAGCCCTGGGTCCTTGTATTACCCAAACACATAGCAGCACCCCACGGTCTGTACAGATCATCTTGGCACCCAGTGCTCAGCAATCTTTCAGTGGAAAACAGGTGTGTAAAACAGTGATTTTCTAAACTGTGGGTGAGGAAGTTGTTGGGAGACATGCCTCAGTGCTCGGAGGCACCACGGGCACACGGTCTGCTGTCCCGCTCGCTGGCTTGGCGCGCATAGCTTCACGTCTGTCAAGGGACTGCGTCCTGTATTTCTGATGAATCACACTGGACACAGCACGTTGACAAAGGAAAAATACCTGGAAGATCTCAATAAATAACATATTCACCTTCTTTCTGCAACACAGAAGACATAATCACAGCTTGATATTTCATTCATTAAAGTACATCTATTTTCCTAACAAATGAAAGTCCATGTGGCATTATAGAGGAGCTGAGACATCACAAACTGTCCAGCTTTCCCATTTGCTTTATTGATTTCCTTGGTCCCCTGCTAGCAACTCTGGGCCTGGTTAAACTATATCTGTCTGTTATATCACAGCCATAGTATTTTTGTGGACTCTTAAGTGAACATCCTACACTCTCCAGGTCATCGTCCTTTCTTGCTGTTACACAGTATAAGCCCAGAATATTTAAAGCATGATTTTGTGTTGTACCAACCTGCTCTAGAAAGCACTCTTTACTGATTATGAAGTAATTATGGAGGACAAGTTTCACTCGGTCCCAAAATAGCCTGGCGTCAAATTCTCAGCTGAAATAAACTGCTATCTTGCCATTGCCTTGAGCGCAAACCTACCAGGACAGAGCAGCAGCAGGTCAGGTCCAAAGTGGTGAGCAGTGAATGTGGCAGAGGAGCTCAGTCATAAAACTGACAGTGAGTTAGGCTGATACATATTTCATTTTATTTTATTTTATTTTATTTTATTTTATTTTATTTTATTTTATAAACTGCTGGGATTAGTGGGGGCTCTCAGAATATCCAAGTCAATGTAGCTAATTATTTAAACCAAAGATACAGCTTTCTTCAGAGCCTTTTTATTACTCGACAGGTTAGTGGTGAAAAATAAACTCTAGTTGAAGGCTAAGCAAGCAGGAGATGAAGACACATTATTTAGAGTTGAAGATGTTCAGGACAAGGATTACCTATTCCTTTGTGCCTGCACAGTGCCTGGCACAATGGGACCCCCTTGTATGGGGCAATATGTAGTAAGCATAAGTAGCAAAAATATAGTATTCATTGTTCAGCTAGAACAACTATAGTAGAAGACATGACAGATGGGATTAGCCCACACTTGTCATTTGTATTTGAGCCCTATTTAAGTAGTGAGCTTCTTCTGCCTACTGATCTTGATTTCTATTCTGAGAAAAAATGTTTTTCTGATACACATTCTCCTTAATAGCCCATAGGATCTTCAATGAAATAAAACACCTGAAGCGTGTTGTAAATACAGGTATGGGCATGCAAGTGCCTCTCTTTAGGTATAATTCTGAGAAATTTCAGTGGTTATTGGAATAGCAGGCTTTATTGTATGTCGGGATGCCACTGGCTAATAGCTGCGTGGTAGTCAAAGCTCACGTGCTTGTGATCACGTTGCAGTCAGTAGCACCACAAGAACAGGCAACAAAAGCACTAAACATCAGCCTAACTGTTCCCAACCAATTAGTGGGGTTTGGATGACACAGTTTTAGGGTGCTCAACCTGATGAGTCAGTTTGTAAGATTTTTTGAGCCTGTGTTCTCCTACAAGTCATGCTCCTTTAAGATGTGCTCAGCTGAGCTTCACTTTCCTGTAAGGTATACCCTTATTTCATGGAATACGAATTCTTTGCTCACACCTATATAATGTAAGTAAAGATTAAATCTACTGACCAGATAGAGGGAGGAATGGCAACCTATCAAGCTATTTAATTTCTTCTTCCCATTGCAAACAATTGTCTGCTTAGTTTGGGAAAAAACATCTCTGCTTAAGAGTGTTCTTATATGGGCTGAGAATACAGTAAACTTGAAAGCAAATGTGTTCTGTGAATCTGCAAAAAACTGCACCACTTCCACTTAAAAACCTCTTGGAAATCCCTTTATGAAATACTGTATCTTTTATTCTTATAGTATTGACGGTAACAGATGCCACAAAAGGCCACTGCTTGATTTTGCAAAGCCCCAACCTGTTGATTGCGCTTTACCACCAGAGAAGCTCTTTTATTTTGGGCATTTATATGAAAATTAAACTCCTCATTCTTGAATTTGGTAGCTTCCCATAGACCTGTATTTCTCAAATTCTGCTTTTTCTTTTTCTCATATAATTTTCACCAGTAAGAATAAGCCTTTTGGATCAATTAAACTGCTCATTTTTTCTAGACAAAGGATTCTTTCCTATTTTCTTTTGTGACTCTCTCTTCTACTATCCCTTTATTTCAGTAGGAATTATAACAGAACTGACAAGAGCAGGGATGTTATGCCTTACTCCTCCCCTTTCCTCTGATGGGTTTTTCAGAGTTGGAGAAAAAAGATAGTGTTACTTTAGAAGTAATTTGATCTACTTACGGAGTCCTGTACTTTGGTTTTCAGCTCTTCTTTTCAGGACTTAAATGACCCCTTTTATGGGGGAAAAACCCACCTATGTACATTATGTGATATTGTGTGTGTTAAATTTCCAGGATAACTAACCTTCTGAGTATTACGTTAAAGCACTCTGAGGCACCAGCGGGTATGCCTATTTGCTTAGTATCTCATCAGCGAGATAACTGCACTGTGGGATGTGGCTGAGCAACAGTAATCGAGTAGTAAACATTGGAGTAGTCCCATCTATCCTGACCAGGCTCCGGCTGGGGAATGGCACAGGGAAAGCTGAGGAACTGGAGGCTGAAGGGCTATGAATGAGGAAGGCAAAGACGGTAAGTCTGCAGCATAGGAGATAAGGACTTGGAAAATGAAAGTACGGGGCCTTAGACATCCCTGGGACCACAATCGTAATGTCCTCTATGGTGTAGGATGCTGAGTAAGGGGAAGAAAAACACTCCCTGCTTCCAGCTGTTCAGTACATGAAAAGACAAAGGGGTCTCTGGAGAAAAGGCTACAAAATTAACAACAGATCTGGTTATGGCTAACCACATTATGGTGTGTGCTGTGTTTCTAACTAGCTGTCTCATCTGCTCGCTACTGCTCCTCTAATTTCGAGGAGCCATAGTGGTTCAAGAAGGGAGTTCTGGGATGAGGGGCTTTACATTGAAGACCATGGGATTAAAGGCGTGAAGGACAGAGGTAAAACATGTCCAGGTAAGTAACTATGATTAATGGTAAAAAAGAGTCTGGATTTGGTAACAGAGGAAGAAGGTGGGCAATAGGTAGTAGCTGGGTCTCATGCTGTTTCAGAAAGAGGGCTAGACGAGGATGAGGATGAAGATGCCTGGATAAATCATGTAAAGGGAAGAGAGCCTGCCAAGAAAAAGTACAGAGGAAGCAGCGTTAGCAAGGGCACTTGCAGCTGGTGGTGTGTAAGGAGAGGCAGAGGGGGACAGGACCTTTTCAGAGTAAATCGAAGAGTTCAGTCATTTCACATCTTTCATTGTGCTCTGAGAATTTTTCCTGGATAATAGTTTTCCAACTTTCTAAATGTTTTCGCAATTTTAATGATATTTTTAAGGTCAAACCAAGCAACCGGTAAACAGCATCAGGCTGCTTAAAGTCAAGCACCGGAATGCTGTAAATGACAAAGCAAAATGGAAGACTATGAGAATGACAGATCATGATTATGACAACAATTTGTGTTGTCTGGATTATCACGTGTGATGTCTCGGTACAACGGAAAACATTTTTTAAAGCTGCTGTTTTTTTCACATATTCTCTGAAAATCTTTCGTCTGCTCTCAGTGCCAGAGCTGACCCTTGTTGACTAAGATATCTTCCACTCAATAGGTTTGCTCCCAAAAAAGCCCACTCCTTCTCCCTCAGTGATGAAAATAGGATGATTAATGTTTTTGCAAGGTTAAAAGTTTTTTTATTTATATAGGCAGAAAGAAAGCACTTCTCAGTAATACTACAGTTGACTAAAATAAATTACCGGCTACTCAGCAGGTCAAAGGATGCTTGTGAGTAGTATTTAATCAAATGGTGGGGATACAGGCATAATATCAGAGCAGTAATCAAGCCACAAAATAATTAGGGTATTTCCTAGCACAGAAAATCCTTCTCAATGCCATTTGGGGCAGCTAATGCTAAAGATTATGATTTGTTCTCAAGTTCTCAGATTTGCATGTTGCTGTAGCAAAACCTAATCTTTTGAATTCCTAGTAACACAAAGCTTTTTCCAGACAAAAATGCATAATACATGAAGTATTAAGAATGATAATTAGAAATTCTCAGATTTAAAGACCGTGCAAAGATCTTGCATTAGATCCGTATGATACATATGATTTAGATGATAGTGTCTGTGCTATAAACTGGAGGCAAGGCCAGACATCACTGGTATCGACAGGACTACAAATCAAGAGTGTTTACATTCATGACTGGACTTAGATCATCAAACAGGAGGTAAAAGACAGTCTGCAAAATTGAGAGATGCAAATATATTACCAATATTAGAACAGAAAGTGCAGGTAGCTAGGAAATATCTTTACTTATTTTGCAAGCCTGAATTTTCAGTGAACTGTCACCTCAATCATGGAGTAAATCAGGCTATCCAGATATGGTTTTGATCTAATGCTCAATTTTGTATCAACAAATAATATATTGGTACTAGTGGAAATTATTTCCAGTGTTCACTGGTGTATTTCAGAATAGGCTCCAGTGATCAATCCTCCAAGAGACTGGTATTATCAATATGCTGCCACTAACACCCAAAGTAGGTACACAGAGGAAAGCACTAAAATTCCCAGGAGAAGAACTAGCAGGGAAAGAAAATCTCATTTTCTGATTTCCATTTACAGCCTAAAATAGCCTGTCTGCTGGGAGCAGTAGTTCTTTAGAAAAACAGTGATTATGAAGACTATGGTCTTATTTACTTTCCACCAGTGTTGCAGCATACTACGTATACTCATAGGGCATTTTTAGTCACAGATTCTGCCAGGCAGAAATGCAGTGGAGTTAATCACGTAGCAAATTAAACAAAAGCAAAAAAGCTGGTAGGCTTGGGAGGACCCGCAGCAACTGAACATTTTGTTACCCTTTCTAGGCAAACTTTCCAAAATTGCATATGGGGAGGGTAAAGGCAAAGGCCAATGGTGGTTTTTTTAACCTGGATCAAACAACCTACACATGTATCTGCAGTTGGTAGACTGAAGCAGGCTGAGAAATCTGTCTATATTCAGATTATAGTCAGAATTAAAGCTCTTCTGTAGTGGAATTATTGAAGTTGGTCCACCAACATATTAGCTGTTCACTGTCCTCTCACAAGTACTTTGCAGGCAATGAGCTACTGTGTGCCCCGAGCTCCAGTCCCAAGGGCAGGCAGGTGATGCAGAAAGGGCTCCTAAAGCACAGAATGGTGGGCAGAACGTTCACCAGCGGTGGACTGCCATGACCATCCAAAGACATTTCAGGCATGGGAGGAAAGGTATACAGGGCAGGAATTAAAAGTGGTTTCAGCACAGCTCAACTGGATGCAGATATCCTCACCCTGTATCCTAATGGGCTGATAAAATAGCTCCTGAACAAGATCTTCTGCAGCACATCCTTTGTTGAAAAAGTTGTCTAGAACATTCTTGCAGAAATAAACCTTTTTTTCATTGTTACATTTCCATGTCCACTGAAGGGATCAGTCCTGGTAGATTTCTCTCTAGAAACATAGAAATAGTAAAAGTAATTTATAATCAAGGGTTAGTGTTACTTTATAACAAGCTAACTCAGCTCAGTATAACCAAGCCAAGAACATACAATAGAATTATGGCAATCAGCATTTATGGGAACAAACACATCACTGTTTTAAATGAAAACTATTCTTCTATTCGCTCAAAGTAGCTTCTAAAATCTTTCACTATGACTAAAATCTGGAGTAATGTTGGATATCATTCACCCAAAGATTGTGCTGTAATGCTTATTTACAGCATTAGCATTTTAAGTTTTTTGTGAAGTAAAGCAGCAGGGATCAAGTGGACTCCCTCGCATCTGCTATGCCTTTGAAAGATAGCATGTGCCTGGTCAGGAATTAGATTAGGAATTAAATATTGACTCAAGAATACACGTGTAAGGAGTTAAGGGGATCTGAATGCTGAAGTCACATCCACCACGCCACAGGCATAAACAGAACATGCTGTAGTCACCCTCTCTCCTGAGCAGAAGATAACCCTGCCAGCATCCCAGTGCGGCATCCCAGAGCCTCTTGCCCAGAAGGTAGGCTGGCTTCCTCCCAGGGAGTGGGGAAGGAGACACAAAAGGCAGTCCTAGGAGAGAGATGCCCAAAGTGTGCTTTGTATTCTTCCAAGAGGAGAGTAAATCACCAACCATTTTATTACTATAGACTGAAAGGTGGGCTGGTGGAGATGCAGTTTACGCAAGACTCCAAAGCTCAAAGGCTGAAAAGATACACTGGGTTTAAGACCGGTTATGTGTCTCTTCTGGAAGGGCAAATCCTTTACTCTCTAATGGGAAGATGCAAAGAGGATTATGATGGCAATATCCTTCCTCAGACAGGTTTTGGGTTTTTTGCTGGCGAGAGAGATCTTTCCTAATAAATAACTGCTCTTTCTTATGAGCTAGCCTTTGTCAGTGACCACAGGACTGCACAGACACAAAATAGATTCTATCTGCCCAAAACAGCTCACAGACATTGACTATCATTTTGTTTTCTTTACTGGGTAAAAGGAGGAAAATGGCTTTTAAATTAGATGTTGAACCCCTTCCAGAATTGCAATATAAGACACTGAATCAATCATTCTTCATACAGTTGCCTCCTACTCCACAAGCTCCCACTACCATAAAATTGGTTGTTGCCAACTGAGCTCAGTGAATAATTTGCAGTTTCATATTTGTTAGAGGATTTTTTCCTCTTTGTCTTTTCATTATTTGTCCACGAGCAGATTGACTGTCTTGACTTTTTTTTTTTCCAAAACATGTGCTGTAATCAGTCTGCAAGTAATTCTGGCCGTAAATCATTTGTGAGCAATTCGTTGTGAGAAGTCTTCAAACATTTGTCCTAATTCCGTTCATTCTATATGAACTTGCATCACGTGGTGTCTGTTTCTGTGAACACAACATCAAAAAAGCTGTTTTTGAGTATTCTCCCTGAGAACAATCCCACTTCTGAACCTAGAAAACTCACATAGAAAGCACATTTTATTGAAAATTATTTAAGACTTAGGGATGCATGTTCACTGAGATGCTTGCAGTTTACATGCATCTGTAATTTTCATGCTAACTAGAAGATAGCTTTTCCAACCCTAAAGAGAATGCTTTTTTTCCCCACTTCACAACTCAAATCTGCTCCTCGCCAGAGCTTTTGTCTCAACCCAGTTCATTACAATTTCAGTCTCACAAAACATCCCTTGTGAGAGATGAGGCTTTCAACGGCATATAAAGTGGTTGGGTTCCAAATTACAACTGAAATGATGCACAATTTCACCATTTAAAAATTACTTAATTCCCAGAAGTAATTACTGGATTCTCCTGGTTATTGTTGCATCTTAATGAAAAATAAGACTATCAAAACCCTAGTGGAAGAGCCTGATCCTGACCCTGCTGGAGTCAGTGGAAAGCCTCCTTTTCTCAATTTTATAGATGGAGGAAACTGCCCTTCTCAGATTGTAAAATACCCTGTTTTCAGATAAAAGTTTAAAAGAATGACTGCACTGTTCAGAGGGATCTGGGTACTTTACCATGTGTCCTCTTCAAAAGAAAAATGAAATAATGACTCTGCAATATTGAAAAGGAGGTAAAAGTCAACTGGAACACCAAGTGCCATCATACACCAAAGTTAGAATTTCAAATTCAAGTCTTGCCATTGGCCTTAAATGTTTGCCTTGAAGGCGTTTGTAAAATACAGGTCTTGACTCTTGTTGGTATGCAGTGGAAATGCTTTGCTGGTATTTTAGATAATGTAAACAGTTGCTGCAACTGTCACCCAGGCGCTTTAGGATGTTAGGTAGGAAAAAAGGAAATGAAAAAGTCATGAAATTCATGGATGATGATGTCTGTGATTGTAACTGGGACATATATTGGCATCTCTTCCATTGTCCCTTACAAAGGGTCCACTCTATGAAAATGGGAAAACCTTGAAAAATAGTTTAAAACCCCCCCCAAACTGCATAGAAATACTGAAGAATGCAAGCCATAAACCAATTAACACTTTTTCAAATATGAATTTTGCAAAAGGAAGTTACATTTTGCTCTCAGACAAACTTCTTCTGAAATTATTTTTAAATTTGTTAGTGCAGAAAAGACTCAATGCATCGTCTTAATGTTCTTAAGCTGTATCATCTGAGATGGACTAAAATTTTAACTCTTGGTGCTCATAAATAACTCTTGGGATAATTTAGTCTGCTTCATTTAGTCTGCTACAGAAATAAGTTGTTGATGCTAAGCATCAAAGTTCCCTGAACCCAACTTTCAGACAAGCAGTTTAGGCTTGTCTACCAACCTGGATGCCGACTCCAGCCCACCCGCGAGGACAGGAGAGCCACACGCTCCTTGGGAGCTCCCGCGGGGACCCGCGGCCACCTTCCTAACATCAGCGGACCCGAGGTGGCTGATATGAGCCGTGAGTGCGCTGGCTGTAACACAGAGAGTAAAATCACCATGAGACATTCAAACAAGATAATTATATTGTGTTAATTTGCATCTCATTTTTGTGATGTAGTTGTACGCAGCCAACATAGTAACTGGAAATTAATACATCACGATTCGTGCCCTGTCGTGTCACACTGCTGGCCTTTCTGAGCAAGAATGTTTTTTTAATGCTATACTCATAAATCAAGTCCCTCAAGACAAGAAAATTATTATGAAGCTGAACGATAATAACTTATATTTAGATGAGCTCCTACTTTTTCTTCCACCTAGAGTAGAATAGGGAGCTCTTAGACTGTTTTCTTGTATGCCAAAGTTAAATTTTACATCTTCAGCAACAGCAAATAAATCCATGTTTCTGTTACATTACTTAACCAGCATAGTGTCGTATCCACTCTCTAGAAAGGTCTGTATTTTCTCCTTTGAGCGGGTAATACTACATGCATTAGTTTAAAGGCCAATACCACCATTTTAGAGAAGTGGCACAGCAGTTCCTGCATCAAGTGATGTGTATGGTATTCCTCTTCCTGCTAGATGTGGATCCCCAACATAATAGAATCTTTTAATTTAGTTTTACTTATAGTTTATGCTGAATCACGTAAAATGTGATGAACTCAGAGACACAGCATATTTCTTTGCACTTTTCACCATTAACTGGTATTTTTTCCCCAGTGCCTATGTTATGTGACTTCACATTTGGTATTCTGATACTAATGGAGTTTTAGGGCAAAGAAATGGTGATGTGCTGGCATACAGTTTTTTAAAATTTTAGAAGAAGATAGATTCTTTCCATCCATTCTTTTACCTGTAACTATTATAGAGACCTACAATATTATACATGAGAGGAAAAAGTTGCTATGCTAAAAGAACCCAGACCCTAGTCTGTCTTATTTTGAATCTGCATTTTCAAGACCATTTACATCACTGAAAGGGCGGCAGTCCAACATATAAGTAACTTGAGCTCAAAAAGCAAGGTTGCCACCCTGAATAGCCAGAAGCCACAGCGATCATTTAAGTAACAGCACCCTGTGCAGATTCATGTGCAGTTTCATACCTGTGGCTCACTTCCACCTACAACAGAATGAAATACTTTGTTAAACTCCATCGCGCTCTGCTCTGCTTCACTGGACCAAGCGCTGTCAAATAATGCAAAATAAAGTACACCATGTACTCTTATTCTACAGAGCAGGTATAATCGTTGTAATTATACCACAACTGCATGGCAAATACCATGTAAATACATAGCAATTGCATGTTCCTACAGCTTACTTGTTAATTATGCATTGTTACTAACAAGTTCAAAGATAAATTATCATAGCACTTGCAGCATTTGGGTGCTTGCAAAGCTCCTAAGCTGTGTAATAATGGAATTCGTACTATTTAATGCTTGCTTTTGTTGATTTTCCACGGGAGTGGGGAAGGGAAACAACCCACCTCTCACACCCAAAGGCCTCTAGCTTAAGTGCATATTTCTTACTGGTACAGCAGAGGTATGCTACCGTACAAAATAACATGACACTTCTACCAATAAGGAAATCTGGACTAATTAACAAAAAAAAATTATTTCCATTAATAAATCACTTTTCAAACTTCATTTAGTAATCCTCCTAAGCAGACACTGCATTTAAAATCACTGGTACTTGTATGCAGTAGAACTAATACTGTATTCCTGACCCAATATTTAATCTTGCACAGGCTAAAACTGAGAGGAAAACCTCATTTCACTGATGTTGCTAGCAAAACTCCTATTGATTTCAGCGAGGACAGGGCTCTACCCAGACAGCTTACTTGTAAATGGATTCTTGAAATAGCTTGTATTATATTATGCCAGAAATATATCACCATGTAAGGCCATTTCATAGTCCGTGCTAGCTCTTCTATAAGCCGCACTGCAGTATTTTAGACTACAACTTATAACTTTTAATAGGTATTTTAATAGTATTCAATAAAATAAAATTAGCCTCTCTATAAACATTGCTCTTCTCCAAAGTGAAGCTTCCCTTTTAAGTTATGACTCTGTAATGGCTGTTTGGTCAGCCATTTATACCAACTTTTACAACCCATGTTGGATCACCTTGGGTTTTATTTCAATTTTTTTTTTCAATTTCATTATTTTCATACTGATTTCAATCTGAAAGGTAATGTTGATGTTTCTGACCCTTTTTTCTCTATTGTAGTTGTTGAGCTATTTCTTCTAAAAAAATGACTAGCATTTATTGCAAGCAAGTGCAAATGTTAGTCTTTAGGTATTGCAGAATCAGTACTAGCAGAAACAAAATAGCCAGCTATTATTCTCTGTTGCTTATAAAAATCTTAAGTACAGACTAAAAACCCACTGAAATTGGCCGTGCATAAATGCAGATGAAAACGGGAACCCTGGGGCGGGGAGGTGACATGCTGGGGATGAACCAGACCAACACAGACAAGCGAGAGAAGATGGAAGCAAGGAGATGGTGGTGCTGGTCCTGCTGATGGGTAACACCCTTGGCCCCTGCCACCCCATCCGTGCGCGAGACAGGAAAACAAGGCTCCTTTGACAGCGTTTTGAGGAAGATCAGGAGATAGCTTTGTGCATGAAATGACTTCTCAGCCACAGAGGAAATTTTGGAATTATTACCTGTTGGAGGGATGAGTCAGTAATTTCCTGGTGAAAGAGCTGGCTAGGGGAAGTGGGTCAAGGAGGGTATTGGGAAAGCAAAGAGCAGTAACTTCTTTGAAATGACAAGAGAAGCAGAAAACAAAAGGAGGCTGAAGAGACCATAAATTAGAGAAAATTATTTTACTTTATCATTCTAATGGCATTGGAAAGCAGGAATGTTATGGATGTGAGCCATAAGATCATCAGAGCCTGGTTCAAAACTTCAGTTTTCAGCTGGGATAGAAAAGGACATATCTTAAATGCCATTTCTGTCATGGAGAAGTAACTGCTGAGTTTAGGTACAGTCTGTACTCATAGTGTAACCTCTGCTGAAGACGAGACAGTGGATGGGAATGACAAAAAAATCAATGTGATCATACTGTTCATAGAAACTGGGAAATAAATTGATGGGACAAACTTGGAAGAGACTCTAAAATCCCGTTTTAAGGTACTGACCTTGAAAAAGTAACTACACCTTCATGAAGAAATGCCGGAGACATGGGCTGAGGTTCTGGTCTGGACAGAAGAGAATTCTGTCCGGGAATGATAGGTGAATTCATGCTTGTGGTAGAGGCTCCTTAATGACCAAGTGTGGAGGAAGCAGGGGAGAGAGCAGGAGAGCTTACAGGGAGGTAGAGGAAGGGTGAGGATGATGTTCCAGTCTGCTTTGAAAGAGCAAATAGAAAGGAGAGTCTAACATACAAAAGTATGACTGTATTTCAGCAGGAGAATAGCTGGCAATGCTCAAGGCAGATTTTAAGGTTAAAGACACGAATAAGGGAAGGGATGAGAACTGGCTTAGAGAAGCCAAACAGGAACCAGAATGGGATTAGATCATTGCAGCAATGCATGACATGTTGGAGTATTTTATTATCCACTATGCTCTTTAATTGCAAGTGTAACACTGGCAATAATTTCTAAAACAAAGTATGTTCTTATTGAAGATCCTTGGCTCTTCAGTGGGAAAATAACTTCAGATGCAGAATGACTGTTGGTTTTAATGGGTTTATTTTTATGTAACGTACATTGACTTTAAATAAAAGGGAGCTGTACATTTCCAGTACTGTAAAACTGGCAGTATAATTGAGGCTCATTAGCCCAGCTGCTGAAGCTGATACCGTCTTTGAAGACAGTATCCTTGTTCAGATGGAATTACCTTGTTTTCCTTCACTCATTTCACTCCCTCCTGAATCCTACCCTGGAGCCTGAAGAAACATTTGTAGGTTCTCCTAGAAAACAGACATCTTCCTAAGAATGCAAATGATCTTTCTTCACTCCTAGGGTCTGATCTTGTTCTTCCTGAAATCTGCAGTGAGATTCCTGCTGTCTTCAGTGGTACCAGGCACAGTGCAACCAGGCCAGATGTAAGCTTGAAATTCTCCTAATGAAAAGGCCTAAGAAAACTGAATGGGGGAGATACTCATTAATAACTATTTAGGAGAACATGGTTCCCCTGAAAGGCTAATTATTTTGAGAGTTACCCATTCAAAAAAAAGTCTAATCAATGAGAGAACAAATTAAAAATGAAGAATCTCTCATAAAAACAGACAACAGAATACCGCATTCAAGAGGACAGCCACCAATTAAAAGAAATGTCAACAACTCAAGTGGCAGCAACTTCAAAAGGGAAATCTTTTCCTCATTTTCATATGCATTCTTCATGAGCAACATCAAGAAGTGTAACATGCTAATAGCTAATAACATTCAGAATAAGATTCACTAATTTACTAACTGAATAATTTAATGCATATCAAAGGAATGATTTTCTCATTTCATTCTTTTTTTAGATCTAACACTAAGCTGGGTATTATCAAGTAGATGAAACCGCACAGATTACAAGTCATCACTGAAATAGTCATTTTAGAATTGAGTTTGGTTTTTTCTGTTGGATGTCTCTTTTGGGTTTAAGGAATCACATACCTTTTTTCCTTGTTATAATGCAGATTTCAAAAAACAAATCAGGAAGATATCTTTGTGGTCATGTGATGTTTTGCTAAAAACAGAGTGTTTTGCAGAGACAGAGATCTGTTAACAATGTTAAACTTTGAAAATGTTGGGGACTGCAGAGAGACAGTGCTATCCACCTGTCCCAGGAAAGCCAATAACACAGCAGTTGGGAGATGCACCTGAGGTTTAGGAGATCGGGCCCTGAGCCGAAGCAGGGATGGGACGTGGATGACCGGTGTGCCGCAGAGGTCCCCTGGCTGTCCAGGTGTGGAGGACTCTCCCTCCTGCTCCCGGGAATGGTGAGAGGTTAGTTTGATTCCAATGCAGAACAAAAGCCAAATGTTAATTTTTTTAACTGCAAAAGAACTTTTGTATACTCTAAAATGCTAGACTAGGTATTGAAAAATGTAGAAAGTCTACATGGTAAGAACCATTTCTTGTTTAATGTGATTTTTAGAAGCCTATTTACAGAATTCTACTAAATTTAAACAATGTTTTGGCTTTGCTACTATTGCACACTATGTAGCCCGCTACCATCTGCTGAAACACTTTAAGAATACGTTACCAGTTAAGGTACCAAACAGAAAACCAGCTCTTCCTTCAGTTCATGCGTCACAGTCAGAAAGCTCACTCAGAGACATTCCAGACTGAAGGATAGCCATCAATGTCTCAACATCTGTTTGGTGGCTGGAGAGAAGCAGAGTACTCCAAGGTCAACACCAGGGCTGATAACTGTTTAGCCTCTTTCTTCACTGATGACCTGGATGATGGTATAGAATGCAAAACCGACAAACCTGAAGATGACACTAAATTAGGGTTGAGTCGTTGACATGCCAAATACTAACTTTTGTGGAGGGATCTTCAGGAACTTGGGACCCAGCCAGCAGAAATCCCATCAAGTTTAACAAGATGTACAAAGTCCCACATCTTGGGCAGAATAAGGCTGGGAACTGTCTGGCTGAGCAGCAGCCCTCCTGGAGAGGACCTGGAGGTTACAGTGGACGTCAGGTCAAATATGAGCCAACGGTATGCTCACTGCAAATGGGGCAAACTGCACATTGGCCTACTTTCGAAGAAGGGTGGCCAGCAGATTGAGGAAACTCATTATTCTTGTCTCAGCACACTAACGTCACGCCTGGAACACTGTGTCTGGCTTTGGGCCCCCCAGGTCAAGAGGAGGTTCAGAAACGGGAAGGGAAGGTAGGAGAGGGCTGCCGGGATGGTCAGGGACATAGAGCACATGCTTCAGGTGACGGAGGAGCCTGTGGCTTTTCAGTCTGGTGCAGAGGAGGCTAAGGGGTGATCTAATAGCAGGCTGCAACTGCTTGAACTGGAGTTGGAAAGAAGACGGGGCCAACGCACTTTTCGGTAGAGACAGATGGTATAGCAAAGGGCAGTGGCCACACATTGTAGCCTGGGGGGTTCAGACTGGACATTAGGAAGAACTGCTTCACTGGGAGGATACTGCAGTACTGGAAGAGGTTACTCAGAGGGGGACACCCAAGATTTGGTGAGGTAAAATCACAGCAGACCTGATCCAGTGCTGGTGACAGTCCTGCTTGGAGTGGAAGATGGGAGTTAATCTAGGGGTCCCTTCACACCAATATTTCTGTGATATAACTCAGATTCAAGCCAGTGGCATTATCAAAATCTTAACTAAATGATGTTAAACACAGCTAAACTAAAAGTTCACTCACTAGTATATAGGAAGGAAGATACACCTCCTCAGCTGACTTGTTTTCTCACAGCAAACTCTTCACTGACAGGGCACACTGCAGCGCGCGACACAGTCATATCGCTTTTCTCTCCTGATATCCCAACAGCAAACATAATGTTTCTGTGATGCCCCTTTAACAGGGAAGGAGAGACTGTTGGAACCAATGGCTTTGTGGCAGATGGAGTGTCATTTGCAATTGGGAAAAAAACACTCTCATGCTGCCAAAATATTAACAAGGGGCTTCCTCAGAAATATTCTGCCACAGTCACTGGTACATGTAAATTCCCCACGTAAATATTACTTCTTCCAAGGAAAAAGGTATCGTTCAGCAGGCTTTCCAAGGAGGAGGACCTCCTCGCACCATTTTTTTTTCCTCTCCTGCAAACCCCTTTGTTTCCACTCACAAATTTTCAGCGCTGCAACACCTCACGGATGCTACTTGTGGTAACTCTGATGAGAGACAGCAGCAAGCAGGGCTGTTTTGGGGCTGGCTGTCCAACGATCCCCACTCGGCTGAGCTGGGTCAGGGGACAGACTTGGCAGCAAGGGCACATCATGAAATCAAACAGGGAGTGGGTTCTTTTTTTTTTTTTTTTTTGGGTGTGTAATGTATCTCCCTCTGTGAATGCCCACGTTCCTTACATGGTGAGAAAAACAACAAGAAATTTCCTGACCTTCCTTTATACCACCCATTATTTTGCATAGCCTTATAATATCTTTTATTAATTTCCTTTTAAAAATAAACTCTCCTATTCCTTTCAAATTCTGCATATATGCAACATCAAAGCATGTCAGTGAATTTTCCAGCCCATTTATACACCAGCTTTCTGGTGCTGGAGTCAGACATGTTGTGGTAGTACTGCAAGCAGTAAAGATGTCCAGCTTCTCTGAAACTGCTGCAGTTCTCATTGCTGTAAGTACTGATCACTGGGGAAACTGAGCTTCAAATACCAAAAAACCTTTCTGTGATGACCTACTGTTTTGCAGAGGGCAATGGGACCAGTGTGCTTTTTTCTTAAAGATAAAGAGAAAAGACAGCCAATGTCCCTCTACTGAGAAGGATCTGAGATTTATTTTTAACTTCAAACTTTTCTATGCATCATGAAAAAAGCTGAATAATTCTATTTTCATTTAGGAGGACATTACAAGAGAAAGTGTCTGATATATTTTAGATTAGAGATTCTTCCCTAAGAACAGAGGCTGTCACAATGTAATGTCCCACACCAAAGAAAATCTTCTTTTCCCCAATACTGTCAGCTGGGCCCAGTTCTCAACCAAGTATATTTTCAAGAATTTTTGCACTAAACTGAGAGTGCTCCAACACGATGCTTCTGAGAATTTAGATTACTCTCCCTCTGTCAGTACCGGGATTATGAAGTCGTGAAGGTAGTCTGCGTCATAGTGATATTATAATGATTGCTCTGAAATGGAAAAATATCACACATCTGTGTTTTCATTCTCCAGCTTGAGACATACCTTTAGGAAGTCAGTTTCTGATGACATGTTTGGGCAAACCATGCCTTATCTGCATATTTTTTTCATGTATCATCCTGATCTGGTAACTTGAATGCCATAACCAGAAAGCTATGTTAATTGTACATGTTTTTAAGTCAGCGTAGTCCAAAATGTATTCTTCAAAACTATCAGTCTCACAAAGTCTGCTTGCATGTTTGAAAAGCCAGAGCTGTTGTTTCTGTTGGAGGAATCACATAATTTTTTTGTAACAACAAGAATCTCCAGCGAAGATAATCTTAGCCTCATGGATATTACATATTTCTGTTTCCTAAAAATAAAAACCACTAAGTATATGAACTGGTACTGTAAACATAAGTGCAAGTGAAAGAGTTCTACTGTTGCTGGACTCCTCTGCCCACTCGATTTCGGCAGTAAGCAAAAATACTTATTCAGTATTAAGTTACAGTAAAGAATTGTCGACCCTGGTCTAATTCAGAGCAAAGATAAAGTCAAGTCAATAGTGTTTGCTTCAGACTGTGACATTTCAGATAAAGCCTCTAAATTTGTTTGGATCATAAAAATGAAAGCATATAGAAAATATTTGTTAAAAGTAAAAAAGCAGAGAGTACACAAGCTTCTTCATAAAGTAATTTTTATTGAAATGCTCACAGTTGAGTTAGCATTATTTGCTTCTAATTTGGGCTTCATTCTAAATACTGTACGTTAACAAACTTAGACCACTTACTTAATGCCAAGTGCTTTACAGATTTCTCTTTAATTAAATTTCTCCAAAGAATCACATTACAGAAGCATTTGCCCATACAAAAAGCACACTCTCGGAGATCCTGGGTAAAATCCAGGCACCCCTGCAGTAACTAGTAAAATTCCCATTGATCTCATTGGAGACGGGATTCTACTCTATAGGTCTTTGCTACATATGGGTAATAAAAAATTCTCTTGCTACTTATGTATTAAATTCCTAGGTACACTATTCTAAGAAACTTAGATCTTAACAAGGTCCATGCTATCATTTACCACTTCCCTTACTAGATAAAAATAAGCATCACTTCAGAGTTCAATAATGTCTAGTTTCAAGTATGTTTGTAATTGCTGGAATATGCAACAGGTGCCAGTTTAGATAAGCTCCTAGCCTGTGGATCGAGGTAGGCATTTGCTCTAATAATCTGCAATTTTACTACAGAATTTGAGTGCGGAATTGCCTGTACTGAGCTCTGGGAGAAACGTGAACCATTAGCATTTAGGGGTTCTCTTAACTGTACAGCGATATGTTCAGTAATAAGTTATAGGTGATTTGGAAGTGGAATAAAAATTAAGAAGATTTTAAATAAGCTTTATGATCTTTAATATAAGATGAGGCATAACAATTTACCTTTATTTAATTATGAGATATTTTTCATCTGTGTGAAACATGCTGAAGTGGGCTACATTTAAAATAGTTCTGTCATTCTTCCTCTTGCAGTTTTTTGCAGCAGTTTTCTCTTCCATAACTCAGCCGTGCAGGGCTGTGGGGTTTGATATTTCAGTTCTCGTGCAAAAGAAAAAGGTCAATTAGGGCTGGTCTAGGACAACACTGGTCAGAAATGGAAAGAGCAGGAGTGGTTCGAGATGGTACCCACTCCTGCCACTGCTCTGTGGGACATTATCATCTTGCAGCTGCAGAAATGGTAGAGGTTGTCCGAGTGCTGCTCATCTACTTCAGTGCAAAGTTACTTTCCTAACTGATATTTTTTTCAGAGTTACTAAGATGTTACCTAGTTACCAGCTAATCACAGCCTGGTAACCATTTCAAGAAATCTAGGGTTTTATTTACAACAGGGTAAGTGACCCTAAATAATCAGTCTGGTGACACTTAAGCTGTCCAACTGTAAAATAGGATGAGACTCCACACGAAATTTATTTGAAGCGTTCAGACAAAAACTGCAGTATGAAATTAATTATGATTAGTCTTGACAACAGTAATTCAATTTAAAATATGCTTAACCGGTTTAAAAATAAAACTTCAGCTTCTCTTTGACTACAACCCAGTCCTGAAGCTATTTAAGACTGCGTTGCCTATCCCGTGCCTGATTTTCTGATTTGGTTGTAAGATTACTATTAATAGACCAGAAGTGGGGTAAAAAAAAAAAAAAAGAAAAAAGTGAAATTACCTCATTCTGCAAAGACCCGTGTTTGTTTGCTTGCTTGCTTCATTTTAGAGAAGTGTTGTCAGAAGTTTAGTCTTCTGATGGGGATTAATCTTTCCCTTTTGTGACTCTGGACCATCCATCCCTCCCCGCCTCCCCCCCCCCCCCCATTCCGGCGCGGGGTTGCTAAGCGACATGTTCTTCTCTTCTGTACTTTAGCAGAGAGGAACAGATCAAAGACACCCACAGTCCTGAATTATTTTATAAATGAATTTAAAGAGACACTCTCCCGCACTGTATTATGTAGGGGGAGATCAAAAGTTGCTCTGTATACTGAGAGTATCTGGAGAATTAAACTGACGTCTTCTGGAAAATAAAAATCTCATTACTGAGAACTATGTAATATTTACTTTTTTTTTTTTCCTTTTCAGAACTAGACGATGAATTTATGCTAATTAATGTTTCTGGTTTTATGGCAGTCAAGACATTGAATGCGGGCCAGGCTGCATGTTTGTACGACTTTCAAAAGTAAGGTTTTCTGTCATCAAGTGACAAGCTTGCTGGTTTTTTAACTCTTTTCATCTCTTGCAAAAGAGTTGCTGTTATTCAAAAATATTTCATTCTCTAAATTTTAAATGCTTTCCTGACTCACATTAAATGCAAGAAAATCACTGGGTAAATTTCAAGTGATACATCTTTAAAAGAATAAATGAGGATGAGAAAGTAATCTGTATAAATCAGGCAAAAAACCTAAACCACCAATATCTCAGACCTTTCCGAAAACAATGAAAACCAAACGTGAACAATCTTTAATTAAAAAATCTGGAAATACATAAATTTAAACGTTACCTCTTACCAGACCAGCACTTTTCTGGCATCAGCTCAGGTCTGCTATTCTGTACAAGCTGTGAGATTTGTAAGCACATACTGGCAGTTAAGGCAAACGTTTCCCGAAACAGAAAAGGGAGGAATTACTTGCCCTCGGATCTACTTAGTTTCAAACACCACCAATGTTGTAAGAGGAAAAAAACAGCACTTCATAACAAAGTGCAAGAATTTTTCATGACTTTCATTTCCAAAGACACCATCGCTGCACAGCCTTAAGAAAAAGGAGAGGAACACAAATAACATGCTTAAAGCATTACCCAAGCAAGGGAGACAGATCATTTACGTGGAAAGCAAAACTCCTGGATCAAATGGCTGCAAAAAAGGCATCTTGAAAATTGCACGCAAAATTCTTCCCATGTGCAAATCTCATTGTTTTGTAACCAGCCACCTTATCTGCATAAACAAATGTCTCTCTTAAAGCAGTTTCAGGGGCTTGCTCACACAAACAGGTGCTCATGCAACTACAGGCACAAAATCACTGGCTTCAGGTGTAAAGCGTACACAGATGATCTCACTCTCTTTGCTGTGTGCCTGGTCGCAGAGCAGAGCTAGCTCCTCGCTCTCGTCCTATGCCTGCAATCGCACATAAAATTGAGGGTAGATTAGTGAAACCTAATACACTCTAGGACTGTAAAGGGATTAATCTCACATAAATCTTCACCAAAAAAATCAGCATTAGTATTTATTTACAAGCATTTTATTTTCCAATGAGAAAACAAGCCTCCTTTTTTTCCTGCACCAGTAAAAGTCTCTTCAAAATTCTAATTGCTTAGATTTGGCATTTAAAATCCACTGTACTACAGTTAACTTATATTCTCATAAAAGCACGTATTTTAGAAAAGGGCTTAGCCAGATTTTCCATTTCATTACTGGATATCTATTGCACGGGCAAGATGTGTGCTTTACTCTCACTGATATAGTGTTTTATGTATAAACATCTTGACCACCACTATGTTGTCAGTGGTTAGCAGATTCGGTGTGTTTTGGCTGAATTTCTGAAGGGGAAAACTGCGACTTGCACTCTAAATATTTTTTCTGGAGAATAGATTCCTCAACAGACTATGGGCATCTTGTACAAAATACAAGTAAACATTTGGAAAGGAATTTAATGTTTCTGGCGGGTGCTGACTTGCCAGCCTTGGAAACCGAAATCCCTGCGACCCGCGGCACAAGCACAGCTCTGGCACTGTGCGCTCCGCAGACCGGCCGGGTTCCCCACCGCTCCTCCTGCGTGGCTGCGACACGGAGGAAAGAAATAACGCCCGCCACGAACAGGCACTTGCGTTTCTGGCGAGCTTATTTAAACACCCGGACCACGCTTTGTTCAGAGGTTCAGTTCGATCGAGCCAGTATTTAAGGTAAAGTGTTCTGAAGCGGGGATGTCGTAACAATTTTAGTTTATTGTTATCTATGATATCAAATATCTGTTGCTAGTATATTTTATTAATATTGGTAGAATTCTGGTTAATGAATGTAGGTAATTTTGAATCGCTGCTCCTTTTACTTATTTCCAGGATGCTGCAAAAAACATCTGCTGCAGCTGGGCAGCTGAATGACAGATGTGAGCAGCCAGGGCAGAGGTTTGGGCCCATGAACAAGAGACGATGCTTTTGATATGTGGGAGGGCATTGAAGGCCACTGAGAACATTAATGTTACTTCATGTTTCTACAGCGCTTTCCCTGCTTAAAGCACCACATAGACTACTAGTAATTAGTCATCTGGAAGCTTCTGAAATGACCAGCAGTATCATTTAAATTGTCATTAAAATACAATTAGCAGCCCTTTGAACTGAGCGCTGTAGTTCAGAACAGTCTAATTGGTGGCTCGTGGGCCAGATCTGGACAACAGGAGGATTGTGTCTGCTTTTCCTCTTCTCCAACTGCACCAGCTCAAGGAGTACCTCGTCCCAGGAGTGGCGGCTGTGCCCGCAGGACAGACATGGAGAGCCATTATGCAACTGGAAAGGCAACGGCACAAAGTATCCCTTGTGTCCAGCCCACTGCATTGAAAAGCCTGGATTTTCTAGAGCTCATTTCACCCTGTGTGCAGATTCAAGCCGGCACAGCCCCACAAATTTATACTTTGCAATTCAAATCAATTTAATTTTTTTTTTACTTGACTTTTAGAGCACAGCTTTGTGCAGCAAGAGTCATAGGGATGAAATAAGGGCAGTACGTGGTAAGACAAATAACTGAGCTGTCTACATCTACGGATGATGCACTGGTAGACCATACTGGCATGTGTTTGGGTAAGATGAAGAATTTAGTTACTGTAGCAGACTGAAAGTGAAGGGCTGGCTTGGATGGCGTTCCCAAACCTGGCATCCATATCCCACATTTAGGTAGCTAAATCTGTCACTTCCATGCTTTAGATACTTGTGTTAATTGCATACATGCCAATAAAAATGACATGTTTTTAAAGTGTTAGATGTGTAAATAGCTGCTCTTCTGAAATGGCCACAGTATATATTTTTAGCTCCTATGTGCTCTTCTGATGATACCACTTGCAAATGCATCGTATTTGTTGTAGCATCTAGCTATAGTAATGTATTAGTATCTGTTTGTAATACTATTGATGCTCCTGTAAAAAGCGCTGTAGAATATACTTTAAATACTGGCTTTTTGTACGTCTCACACAGCTATTCATTAATACCAAGGGAACAGCGTGCTACTGTTCCAGGTTTTTGAAGAACCAGTGCTATTGCTCTCCACCAGCTCCTGTTGCCTGCTTCATAATGCCTTTATTAGTTATGCTTTTACTCTTGAAAATTCAAATTTAGAACTGAAAATTTTCACGCTTTTGTTTTTTAAAAATAATTAAAGGCAGCGAATGGACCTGATGTAATCTGTATACTGTGTGCCACAGCTAAGTATCCACTGCTGTGAAAGCGCTGCTTGTTCTCTGAAAGGAGGAATTCTTTCAGACGGCGTCACTTGCCCCCTCCTCTGCAAGGCTGCTTTTCCCATACACTCAGAGGACTCGCTGCCAGTCATTTTCTTGCTCTAGAAGTTTGCTGGAGCAATATTGTCATTTACCCCATGTTTGTACAGGACCTAGCTCCTAACGGGTTGGCCTCTACGTACAATCAAAAATTTCGCATGTGAGTGTAGCAGTGGCTCCACTAAAGTACGATGGCTTTTTAATCATCTTTTCTTTGGATTGGTCCTTGGACTACATAGTGCTTCATCTTAACGTGGGCTTTCGTAGAATTTCTTTTCTCTTCCTCTGCCATTCACGTAGCAAGCAACGAGCTTTCAGATATGCCCCGTCTACAAAAGATTTCAGTGTTGGGCTGGCGTGTTTTACTAGTATTTGAATGGTCTAAAGAAATTATTTGGAAAGCAGCAGATGCCTTTGGAAAAGAGGGAGAGGAAAAAAATAGACTCGAAGAGGATATTAATGGGTCAACTAGCCCAAGAAAATAGAAAAAAGTGCAATTCAGAAGTGGTTGCCAACAAGCGGTCTTGTAATATCTGCCCAGGAAGATAACACAGCCCCTCGTGATGCTGTTTTTGTGGCATTACGCCTTCACTCCCTCTCTCTGCATTCACCATTCTATACAAGAAACGTAAATTGTTGCCCAGTTCATTCAAATACAGTACACTTCCTAAACCTGCTTTTTTCAAACACACAAAATACGTATTGGTTCAGGAGGAACAAGAGGCCAGGTACTCGAAAATGTGATGCGGGGTTTGTCATAGCCACGACTCTTAGAATAGGTGCTCCAGGGGAGCCATTTGCTAGTGTTTTGCATTGGTAATTGTTAGTGATACTAAAAAAAAGTCTGTCTGCTGGATGACGGACAACACACCAAAACACAGGCCAACAACCATAATGGAGAAAGTATTACAAGGAGCTCACAGCAAAATTAAGATGCCAAGTGAAATTCCCAAATAATATGAAGACACTGAAAAAAGAGTCTTTGTTCCACCACTGGTGTCTTTGCTGGGCTTCTGCCCTGGTGTCAGCCATTTGGATTAGCCTCCTCTTCATGGGAAGCGATCAGGGACAGCGTACAGGAAACACTCTCAATGTGCAAGAACTGAAGAGGATTTAGCAATATTGGGAATGACTGACAGTTCTTAAATAACTTACTGCAATTAACAAAGGGCCAGAAATGTGAGAAGATCTCTGAAGAATTAATCAAGAATCAACAGCAGTTTGTCTTGACAGCAAAGAAGGCAGACGCATGAAATAAAACACCTTACGACAAAATGGCTTTTGCCTAAGTGTGAAAAATGGAATGAGGAAGAACACACTCTGGAAAAATCTGCATTCTGTTAAGGTAAATAAAAAAGTAGATGCCAGTAGGAGGGGAAAAAAAAGAAAAGACTTCTTCCTGTATGGTCACCACTGGGCAAGCGCAAGGAGAGCAGACTTCCTGAGAACCGGAATAGCACCCCTATCTTAGATGGGCAAAGAAGAAGTAGGATTTACTGTCAACTCTCACAAACCATTAAAGGTCTATTAGGCCAGCTCGTAAGGGAGAATGAAAAAAAAACCAAAAAATCAGTGCACTGCAGTTTCCTGTGCATCCCCTACAGCCTTTGCTAACAGTGCTCAACCAGTGGCTTAAGCTAAAAGAGACGGAGAGCTTGAGAAAGGCACAAATTCTACATGGCCGATGCAAGAACAGCACTGAAAAGCAAATTAAGATGCTGCAAAGCGATCCATCACCAAAATTCATAGCGGCCAGTGAGAAAGCGCAGAAGAATATTCTACTCTCTAGCACTAGTCTCCTGCAAAAAGTTCCTTGCTGTGGCAAAACAGAGCGGATACATACACGTACACAGCCAACAGAAAAGGCTTGATACCAGCAAAAAGATGCAAGTCATATTCACCAGATATCAGTACAATTAGTTTCTCACAATTTGAAGTTATGGTGGAAGTTGAATTTTAAATTAATGCTTGATGGGGGAGAGCAGATCAGCTGAAACTAAAAACTTCAGCAAAGTCTTATTTGCAAAGATAAAGTTTTACAAAAGAAACTGTGGGAATTGATATCACCCAATTGCTGCTGGAAGAATAATATTCCTTCTTGTTGACTAAGAAAAAAATTAAGTGTTAGCAATAAATCTATTTAAGCTGACAAATCACCTATGGGTTTCTGCAATCTTACATCTTGCAGAAAGCTGAGAAAGGAAGAAGTTCCAGAAATAGGCTGAAACTCCTCTAAGAGCTGATGCTGATCGAGAGACTGATAAGCATTTAAATGACTCAGTTAGGTGTCTCCCATATACACGTTTTTTTGTCCTAAGAGGAAAATATTCCATCATAGGTATCACAGATATTTGAAAAAAGTTATTGTATGCTAAAGTGAGATGGTATTTGTAGATATTTTGGAAGGCTATAGAGAGATACCTGAACATTGAAATTCTTTAGTTGTATAAATTTTCTGTGTTTGTATATGGTTTAACTCCACCAACCTAAGATACAAGAAAGGGATGTCTCACCTGGTAGCAAGTACTATGATACAAAATTAGACCAAGACTACAATGAGTGACAAATTTTGTCCCCCAAAATTTTTAAAAAACTAAGTAATTCTTCTTCAATTTCTACTATTTTCGCAACTATTTTAGACTAAGTGGCAGGCATGCCTATAGCTTAAACAAGCAAACAAAGGAAATAACTTGAGACAACATATGTACTGAGGATGAAGGTAAATCAACCTGCAGAAGTGTCCCAGTACAATTTCCCTGGTTTTATATAAATCACATGAAGGTTCTGCAAGCTTCTGTAAGCAAAGTTGTTAATAAGTAGGTATGCAGGCAATACACCATAGGAGAAACAAGGGCCAGTTTCATTGCTGCATGCTATTTACCCCTACTACAGTCAAATGCTCCAGATGACAGGGAAGGGAAACAGGGCAGCTAATAATACTCATAGCTAACAGCAGAATGTTAACATTCATTCGAAGTTTATTTGCAAATGTCTGCATTTAAATTTAGTACCAAAATAATAAGACATATTTCACTTTGAGCACTGAAGTAACAACGCAGAAAAGTATCTTGCCCACAGGATGAACCCATGGCTGCTCACAGACCCAGCAGTAAGGAGGAGGACTGGGAGTTTTTCTCCTGCAGCAGCAAGAACTGGGAAGTTCTGGGGCAGCAGCTCCATGGTGAGACACACCAGGGTGAGAAAGGAGGAGAAGTATTAAGGGAAATTATGTGACGCAAGTGTTTCCCATGGATAATAGGCATATCAATTATTCCCAGGCAAACGTACCTATCAAGGTTACTGTGGATAGCCTATTCCACAGCCTACGTCCATATTCATCTCACAGTGGGACTAAGTTTCGTTAACAGAGGAATCAAGACTAAAATGATAACATTCATCTCTATGTTCTTGCCCTGACATGGTTATTCATTAGGAGTTCTTCCTAATGACTGTTCAGTTCCTTCCTTCTAGGGAGCCACTCCTAATTCTCTTCTATTCAGGTTGGATAATGAGTCACTGGCTTTAATGTTAATCTTTATTAACCCTTCCCTTACACAACCAACATCTAGTGTGAAATGTGTTGTGTCTCAGTGCTGAGAAAGCAAGCTCTTCAATGCGTTTTCCTCCATTGCGCCATTTTCTTATCTGCAGATAACCCGATGAATCGTGCAGGCTTTCTGCCCCTGGTTGATGAAAAAACACCTTGTCTTCATGCCTTTGGCTAGTCGCTCTTTAAGTCTATCTTAGTCTACCTGTTTTCCAGTGTAATTTTGCTGTCCCTAAATTACACTTTTTTCTGTTGCCTTCTTGTCTGGCCAAAGGTTTAGTTGCAGGAAAACAGCTATTTGTGTCAAATAAATAACTTCTTTAAGCACCTTGTTCCCCCTTCTGTTTTTCCTCTCTCTTCTGTTTTCTTTTGGGGAGGGAGGGTCATGCTTGTGGATGGGCACACGAGCCCAGCAGCATTCAGTTCTGCTGCGTCTACCTAACTCCAGGGGAAGTCTCAGGACGTTAACAGCCAGGCTTCTGGTGGCAGATGCTTTTGACTAGTTTTCCTTCTTAAACAACAACAAAACAAAACAAAACAAGTAAACTTAGGAGGTATTTTATTTATACATGACTTGCCATTCCTAAGACTGTTGAACCTAAATATCCTGTGAGACAATTAATGACTCAAGTGTTGAATTCTTCTTGCATCAACTATTGCTCACTTCTTAAGACTAATTAGAGAATGGCCTGTCCTGGTTTTGATCAAACTTTGTACTATTCGGTTAGAGCATTGAATACACGTAGGCATATCTGATCACCTGCTTTTTATGCACTTCAGGTATGGCAGAACTTGTTCTTTTGACCAAATTTTGGTGTGTTTCAGGCTATTTGGAATTCTGAAGTTCCTTCTCCTTGATCCTCTTTCCTTCTATTAGCACTGTTAGTCTACCACCACGTTTTGTGTGTCTTTCAAAGTGTTTTATTATTTTGATGTTATCGTAACATGTGCCTACTCTAGGAAGTCTAAGAGAAAAGTAGTTTGCAAAGAGATCAGACTATTTATTTAGGAAACCACACTCTCAGATTATTACCAACACAGATTTCTAGGAAGAAACATATATTTCTCATCGACTATGTCCTTAGCTTTTGCAGTCGTCTTTATTTCACCGTCCTTATTCTGTACCAGGTGGTCTCGAATAAACATCCACCCAGCCCTGCGTTAGCGCTGCACTGCCTGCGAGCGAACCAACCCACTCAAGAAATAGCTATTCCCCAGTGGGAATATTTACCCTAAGTGCCAATCCAGCCTGACTGAAGTCTCATTAGCAATACATCTTTTCCTGATTAATAAAGTATTAATGTAAATATACAGCATGTGCAGCTTGACGTTTTCTTGACACCTGCACAGCAGAGAACTACTCAGACGCTATGTTATTATTTCAGCGACAAACTGCATGCAACTTCTGAAGCTTGGACACAACCCTAATCTCGGCCTGCTAATGTCATCCGGCGGAACCTCAAGAAAGGTAATCCCTCACTGCCTGTGCAGAAAAGAACGGGTTTTTTTTCCCCAGTAGTTCAGGTTCATGCTCATTCACCAGTCACGACAAGAGCTCAGCTAGCCTGCGGATGGCAGGCCTCAAGGCGCAAGCAGCCGCTTTTAAATCTATTCAGGGCGCAAAGGCCATCCAGATCAGCTGCAAGCTCCACCGGCAGCAGTAAATACCGGGTTGCGGGCGAGGCCAGGAGAGCCTGTAATTATTATTTGCAAATAGCGGCCGTGACTGCCCTTTCCGTCAAGAGGGGAGGGAACGCTCAGAGCCGCTCCGAGAGCCCG
>NW_010973420.1:630352-698203 GCF_000737465.1 Haliaeetus leucocephalus
GCCTGCGCGGGGCGGCGGGGCGGCCGGCAGCGCCCAGGGCCTCCCGGATTCCCCTGGCTGTGAAGCCAGGCCCAGCAGCAGGGAGGTTTTTTGCCTCCATGTTCTTTCGGGGCCGCCGCTCCGTTGACTCAAAATGTCCCTTCTTGCCCAGGGCCCCCTCCGCTCGGGGGGGTGGCGAGGCTGGGACTTTGGTACGGCAGGTGAGTGGCCGAAAGCACCGTAGTCTCATTAATTGTTAAGGTGAAGGGGGGGAAAAAAGGGGGGAAAAAAAATGCAGTTTAGTTATCGAGCACGGCGGATCTGCAACAAGTTCCCTACTGAGGCGAGGTGTCTAAACTTGCGCTGGAGGTGAAATCGCTCGCTCCAAAATACAGAGAGGTTCCAGTTTCGCGTTTATGAAGGTGAGGGTTTTGCTCAGCATTGCCTAGATGTGTTAATGGGCTTTTGACCGAGTGTGGAATAATTAATTCATTCCTTACTCTGTAACGGCAAACACTTCCAGTTTGTGGGGGCAGGAGCACCGATCTGACAGTTCTTCATTTAAAGTTCTTATTTTAAGGGGCAGCTTCTGTTTTCTGATAACAGAAACAACACTCGAGGCGGGAGCTGGGGTCTGCGCTGATCTTGACCTGACACGAAGGCCACGATTTCAAAGGTTGCAGAACAGTAACGTGTCGCATCTCTCTGTACAGTGTCCGTGATTTACGATGGTTTCTGTTAAGCCGAGCGGTTGTGTATATTGAAACACAAGACGCTAGAAAAACAAGCCCTGGGATGAAGCTGCAATTTTAAGAGTTGCTTGCTTGCCTTCCCGCTAGGGAGGGAAGAGCAGTGGGAGTGGAGTGCATACTCGTAGACTTTATTATCGTAAATTACTTGTGTGTAGAGAAATATTATACAACCTTTAGAGTTGCACGCTTGATCACTTAGCAGCAGCTTAACGTTATCTGGCTTTTGTACTGCCCTTTTGGTGGATTAGAAAAATTCTGGCCAGGTTGCAGTCCTGGGGTAAAGATGATTCTCTGGAAGGAGCTCACCCAAAAGGTGACTTTGGGTGAAGTTTCTGCTAGTTCCGCCAATGGGGTGAGAGTTGCTGTTGCTCCCTCTTAGCACCCTGCTCGCTCGGCCAGACCCATCCTTGGAGGAAAGTGTTCCCCTCAGGTCCCACCTCGTCGAGCTGGTGTATACGCCACCCCGAGCAGGCAGCGGGCATTCAGCCCGGTCGGCAGTGGAAGTCCCACCCTGCGGGATTGGCCCGCTGGGGCCGAGCGCGGCCGGGGCCACCGCACCGGGCGAAGCGTGCGTGGAACAAACTGGAATTGGAGGCGAAGCTTGTTCTTGCAGGGTGCGTCGAGCTCCACCGAACATGCTGTCTTGGGCTTGGCGCTTGCTTAAAGTGAAGAGGTTATGGCTGTGTCTGCTGTAGTAATGTGTTTTCCTGGTCAGCGTAGAAGTGAAATCGTGTCCGTGTTTTGGATATGAATGATGATGGGAATTTGAATGATAGAAAAAACATCTTCTCATTTGAACTCCCCCCCCTCCCCCCCCCCTTTGTAACTAGGAAATACTTTTCTTTAAGCAAAAAGTTTTAGGGACTAAGCAGTGAAAGTATTTACCTTGATCTGGTTGAGGGTACATTATAAATCTTCCTTAATTTGTTATTAAGACTTAGAGATCATTAGTAAAAGCAATGAATGGAGTATATTAAAAGCAAAAAAAATTCTTAATGTATTCAACTGGATGCTTTAATGCAATATTGAAATGCACAGTACACAACAGGAAGCCAGCTGTTTTGATATTGATAGAAATTTGGTATTTGTGGCATGTTGAACTAGCTGTTAGTCTTTTAAATGCATTCTGTCTCAGACTTGGTTCGTTTCTGTTGAAGTACATTGCATCTGAATAAAGTTGCCACATTTGACAACAGTGTCACCTGTAGCACTTGTTTACGTTCAAGCTTAGCTGCAGCATTAGCTCCTTTATAGTTTCTCAGTAATAGGGCCTTATTCTTAATCTCTGGAAACAGTTTTAAGAGTGAGAGGACATGTCATACCGAGTCCCTTTTTTACTGTTTTAAAAACAGCCAAAACCAAACACAAACCCCCACAATTTTGGTGGGGAAGATTTGAGGGGTGGATATTTGTCTGCTTTAGGTTAGCACTGGGAGTTGGCAAGTGCTCATTACCAAATACTAATGTGTGTCTGGGGGAGAGTCTGTTGCTGTTAGGAATGTTCATATCAGTGAGCCATCGCTGTGCATGTCCAAACTGCACTGGTCCTCTGAATTGGTCAGCTGTCTTGGGGATGGGGAGGGTATCAGCAATTCCCATTTGATGCTTCATTTGTACAGCTGTTGAGAAACTGTGGATAGCTCTGTCTTTAATTGATTCATTTTCAGGTTAGGAAGTATATTTCATGGTTATAGTGGTAACATGCATAATGCACGTCAAAGATACTGCCGAACCTAAGTCACATTCTTTTTCTGCTTTTCTTCTTCTCTTAGACAATGTATTATCTTTCTAAATCTGCTTTGTTACCTATAACTATCTTTCTTTAAACCTTACCCCAGTTTTATTCATGTTCTCCCTCATGCTCACTTTTCAGCAACACTCCTGGTGGGCAAAGAGCAAATGCATCTTCAAGGAGTGATTTTTGTTTGTGTGTATGGGTGATTTTTTTTTAATTTACATATGCATAAGACAGTTGTGAAATTCTAGTGTTTTCTCACTTTGTTTTGAGAAGTTGGGTTTGAGAATACTGATTAACTTTAAATATGAAACTGATTTTCATATTTGCAGGAAACATGTGAGTCTTCAGTAGAAGGCTTCTGTGCCAAGCTAGGAACTGGCTACAAAATTGATCTATTTTGGTAATTAGAGGGGAGAAAAAGAGTAATGTCTTCCATCCAGAACAATTATAAATCACTTGCAGATGGTTTCAGCAGGATGTAAAAATAACAGGTTCCTCCAACTTATAACAAATACCCTATTGGTTCTTAGCTTAATTGTGACCTGGTATTTTTCTGTTTGGGGGAGAGGGGAATAAGTCTTAAAAGAAACTTGTATGCAAAGCAGGTTTGCTAAAATTTAAATACTTAAGCAGTGGAGATCTTAACATCTTTAATACTTTGGTGAGACTTTGTTTTGTTCTTAGTATCTAAACATGCATGTGCCTGTTTACTTGGGCAGGATTCTCTTTCTCTCTTTCTGATCCAGCACCATTACTGTTTACACAAGATTTAGACTTGAAAATGATTCCAAACTCCTGGCTGTGATTTCCCCCACGTCCCCCCTCCCTGGGTTGATTTTGAAGTGTGCGTGTTCCCTGGGTATAGTTGCATCTTCAGACTCTACTTTTGTGAGAGCTGTAAGCTGTTCCTCTGACTCTCATCCTATTAGAGTTTTATGTTGCAGGTTTAACTGTACCTTGGTAAATACAGCTCTTTTCCCTGTGACAGTTCAATTATTTGAATGTGGATTCTACTATTACCTAAACATACTGCAGGTTCATGCTCATAGCTTGCTATGTCAGATAGCTCTATAAAATTGGGAGGGAGGGAACTGGAGGCTGTGGAGGTAGAGGAAATAGTTTATAGGAGATCAGAGCGGGCCACACACTGAGTTTTCTCTTGTATTATCTGCACACCCATGTCACACCTACTGCTGCAAAAAGAGTTCTTGCTTTGTTTTTTATAGATGATCTGTGCTTGTTGTGCATGGAAAGATGTTGATTTTAGATACATGTACATAACTTAAATCTATCTACTCAAGAAAAAAAGCATTTGGGGAATTTTCCTACTTTAAAACATGTAAAGGCTGGGGGGAATGGCGAAGCTAAAATTGCCTTCCTTGAGTTAGTAACTGTATAAATCTGATAACTTCAAGTTTTTCCAAAGATGTTCACAGTCTCTTCCAATTCTGTGTACAGCAGCCACACGTTATGCTAGGTGACAGTATTATTAGAAAAATGAACATGCTTGTTTTTCTCACAAACAAAAGTAAATTTCAAAAATACTCTGATACAGTCCATCAAGCATGTTTCTGAAGAAGTAACAATTTTCTTAAGACTGTAAGGTGGTAGCATTAGGAGTAGGGAGAGCTTAGCAAACTGGTTATTGATCATAGGAATATCTTGGAGAGTGAGGTGCTGGCTGTTCAGCTGCTCAGGATTTTGCTTGAAAGGGAACATCTTGTGAAGCTACATGGGAAAAGCAAAATTTTACATACCTCTCTGGAAGACTGTAATTCAATGTCAGGTTCAGAAAGTGTAAGGCATGAGAAGAGGGTCACTGTAAGCTTGCTGTTAAACAAAAACTCTTTGCTGAGAGGTGGATGACTGCGGGAGCGTTGGAGTGGGCTGTGGAGGTGTAGGACCCTCGCTCATGTTCTGCAGGGCTTTGGCTGTGGAGGAAATAAATAGCATCACTGCCACTAACACTGTAGTTATTCATGCGTACTGTGGAGGCTGAAGACTAATAGTTTCGTCCTAATCTGTTTTGGGATAGCTTACTATCTACGTTTTTGTTAAAATCGAATACTTGGTGAGGGTAGGTTATACCAACACCCAACTTCTGTGGGGTTTTCTGAATCGCCGTATGTTTATTATGTATGTAGATGGTAAAAGCATTAGGCATCAAAAGCACTCAGCTGGCTTTATTTTTGTGTGCTTGTATGCAAACTGTAGTTGTAATCGTTCCTGACGGTGTGTAAAAATGCAGGACTGTAGGTACTAACCTGTCATCATGGCGTTTTTTTGTTTTACTATAATCTTCTTGATAAGAAAGGGTTGCTTTTATATTGCCAACATTAGGAATTGGCCCATGTCTCCCCTGCACAACATGTCTGTTCTAGTCATCTGATTGCCATAGCCTAAAATATGTGCTTTGCTAAGCAACGTGAGTTGAGAGGTGAAGTTTGGGCTATAAACTTGAAGCAATTTGCACCATCAGAGACAGCTGTGCATAAATGACTAGGCTGAAAGTGGAAAGAGGAAAAAATTTGGCTTAACACAGCAAGGTAGACATTTGAAAGGTCAAGAAAGTTACATCTGTTCATCTAGGGTTATGTTTGTTTCTTTTAAAACAAGGCTGCAAAACTTTAAAGGTGATCATGTGATTGCTTTTTAAGGGGGCATCTTGGCTTGCTGAACTGCTTAAGCATCCACAGCCTTAAGATTTTTCCCGTGAGTTAATACAGACATTGGTATAGTAATATGTTTAGAGTTTGAGCTTTTCTCTTAATAAACAGTTACTTCAGATGATTTCAGTAATACGGAATGCCACTTCAGTGTGTAGGCTTCCAGAACTGTGTATTGTGTTTCTGAGCGCTTCTTACATCCTGTCCATATATGCTGTGTCACTGGATTTTTTTTTTCTAATTACTTTAAATATACTGCAAGTGTTTCAAATGCACGTATATAGTTTCTGAAAGACTCACTATATCATAATATGTGTGATAAATCAGTACTGCAATTTAACACTGTAGCTAATTACTCTGTCTTCCACTATAGGTTGCACAGAGCATTGAGGATCATCATCAAGAAGTAATTGCTTTCTGCAGAGAAAAAGGTTTCCATGGTTTGGTTGCATATGACTCCGATTATGCATTGTGCAACATCCCTTACTATTTCAGTGCCCATGCCCTAAAACTGAGCCGTAATGGGAAAAGTCTCACAACAAGCCAATACCTAATGCATGAAGTTGCCAAGCAACTGGACCTGAATCCAAATCGCTTTCCTATTTTTGCTGCTCTTTTAGGTAAGTGAAGTAATAAAAGAACTCGATGCTGCTAGTCAGACTTATGATTTCAGTTTCTATTACCTGTCTTAAAATATGTGTGTATAATTTGACAAAGCACCTAGGGAAAGACATCCCTTTGTTTCAGACATTCCTACTATACTTGAGGTGGGCTGGATGCGTTTTTATGAGGCCAGACATGCCGAATTTGTAGAGACCTGCGAGCGATGCAAATTGTGGCTGTCTAGAAACAAGAGTAGAAAGTAAAAATTCTGCAAAGCTCTGCCTAGCCAAAATGTTCTTGGGGGGGGGGGGCAGGGATTGGGGATTGGGACAATTGTGGTTCTACTAGTTTTGGTCTTGTATAGTATATGAGGTCTACTTTTAATAATATGCCTTCCAGACTGTTTTGTATTTTACCTAAAAATAACATATATGGAGTGAAGATGTTTGGATTGCAGGGGCTTTTTTTCCCTCAGAAATGAATATTGGACAAATACGACAGCATGTCAGTTGCACCAGAAATAAATTATACTATTTTTATATATTTATATACTAAATTATACAGAAATGTGAAACTCCATATTTCTGAAAGCACAGGTGACCAGCATCCTACTATTCCATTAGTTTTGTTTGGATAGTTTCTTAGCACTCCTGCCTCTAATGCTAAATGGTGTAGTATCTTTAAGGAGCACAGATAGGAAGGACTTCAGTTTCACATCTCTGCTTAAATGGGACAATTTTAACACACATTATTACCACAGCAGTGGTAGAGAATAGCTGTCATACTCTCTCAGATGGAAGAGTGAATTAATTACTAATAAAGTTGACTCCAGTGAGTAAGGTCTATTTAGAACAGCATTCTAACTTCTTTTTGGGTAAATAAGCACGGAGTAGCCATGTTCTTGATCTTGTCGTACTGAGCAAACAAATTAAGAAAACTGGATTTTCTTTTTATTTTCTTACTGACTTTGTATGGATACATGATAGAAGAGTAAGACTTATCATTTGAAAGCTGTGAATGAGAGAGGCTATGTATTATTGCTTTAGCATACTAATATTTTAGTAGTCTTTAACATTAAATTGTTTCTAGTCCAGGCAGGTACCTTCCATGTTAAGAAGGAAAGAACCAATGCATCTTACTTTACAAAGCCACAAGTATTTGACTAGTTGAAGTTGCTCTTTGTTAGTATATGGTTTTTCATATCCAGAATGGTTACCTGCCTACATGGCTGTATGGAAGAATGGCAGATGATTGGCTAAGCTGCTATTTAAAACAAAAACTCTCTGTAAATTGCATGACAGACTACTATTGCTAGGCTTTGTTTTGGAGTCTATAAATAAGTTGTTGCATGCCAATTCAGTGAGTAAGAATTACTGCTTGAAAAGCAGTTTCACAGTTGCAGATACGCTTTATGGAATTAATGTGAAATACATGTGAATGACATCGTTGTAACTTGTCACAGAATTACAGCTGCATGGCCAGTTGAGGCATTGCTTGATTATATTAAATGGTAGGTGAAAAATATTCTGGTAAATTTTCTGAAGGTTTTGTAGCTTTATGCAAGAAACTCCTGAATATTTTTCTCTCTTTATATCTTACACTACAAAATACTTTTCAGCTTGCTCTTAGGGGAAGGAAACTTGAGGTTGTTTCACATGATTACTAGAGAGATATTTTGTAGCTTTTTTTTTCCCAAATTGGTACAAAGGTTAAAAAAAAAAAAAAAAACCAAAAACCAACAGTTCAGCTACAAGTTTAGTTTCATGTGTTCTTTTGCATTTCTTTTGTGTGTGTATTCAGTATGAGTAAGCAGAATAGAGTAAAGTTTATGGAAGTCAAAGTTAGAACAGAAGATACTTTGGAGGTCTTCCTGTGATGAGGTGTTTGTTTCTTTTTTTATACTAATGAATATTAGGAAACTTAAGTATTTGGTGATCTAAACAATGCTTATATAAGGTTACAGCAAACAGATACTGTTTGACTTAAAGTACTGGCAACATTTTTTAACTTTTGCAACCTTAGGAATATAGTAACCTCAGGTTTTTTTAATGAAACACTAAATGCGTATAGGCACTTAATTTTGTGTAGTGTGGCATCTGTTTAAAGCAGGGTAGCTCATTCAGATCTAAATTTTTATATTTTTATGTAATATCTGAGGGCTTGTCTGGCTTCACAGGTTATTCTGCCCTTGCTCCCGTGGCCTCTTTGGGTCTTTTTTGAACCTGATAAGTAGAATAAAGAAAATCACAATGGGAAGGAATAAGTGAGAGGCATGGGAAGGCATATGAATCTTTTACATTGCTCTTCTGTTCTGGGTACACCAGTGTAACTCCCCATGCTAGTACTTTGTGTAGGAATAAATTAATGTATTCTGAAATAATTGCAGTTAAGATGCTGGTTTAATGTTTACAATTACAGAAGGCCAAAACTGTCACAACAGCTGTATCAGTATTCAGCTGTAAGTCTACAAATCTATTTCCCTGTAAACAGAAAGCTCAAACTTCTTTGTCTTCAGGTACTTTCTTGTCATTAGCTTCAAGGGTCAATTTGGGGATGCTGAAAAGAGGAAAAAAAATCTTGAATGATTCAGCCAAACATTCAGCAGTTGGAGGAGCCTGAGGAACGACACGTAACTGGTCAATTAAAAAAATATTCTCAACGGCAGATTATTTGGGACTGAGATATGTTCAGGGATTAAGTCTCTGTTGAAGTATTCCAGCAAAATAGTTTTCTGACTGTGTCAACCAGGCAAATTTTTAAAGATTACTTTCTGAGAAGGTTATGTATATTCCATGGTTGGTTCATTTGTTTTATAGCTTTTTCCTTCTTACAGCTTTTCATGCAGAAGGGTTTTGTAGTTCTAGCTTTATAATACTAGGAGTATCCTGGTCATGGATAGTTAAAATGTGGCCAAGGTACTGTATCCTCCCAGACTGTGCTCTTAAAAAGTTCTGTCCTAATTGCTTTTGATGTAAACAGGGAGTTGATTTGGGTCCTTTTGCAAATTTTGACTCAAATACTTCAGAATGATTAAAAAAAACCAAACAACCACCACAAACCAAACCCAAGCTTCAGCAGTAGAAAAACAAACACAGTGTGAGGTATAGGGCTGTAATTTAGTGAACTCTTTAGAAAGGGCAGTGGCTTCAATTAGTATCTAATTGCTTTAAAAAAACCTAAGGCATGCACTATAATAAGCCATTAAAACGGGAAAAATCAATATATGTTGAGGTTGTTCAGCCAGGTCAAGAAATAGAGGTTGCTTATGTAACGTCGATCTCTTTCCCACTGTGACAGTACTTTGTAACATGTTTAGTTATGTAGTCTCATTCTGTTCCTCAGTAAAATTTTAGAACTATGTAAGGTAAGTACAGGCATCACTTCTTATTTGGACTACAGAAGACACTGCTGCTCTTCAACATCCTAAATTCTACAATTCAGTATGTGGTGAGAATTGATCAAATGGTCAGACTGTCTTATGTGTGTGTTCAAGGGGATGGAATTAACTGAAATGACAGATGGAGACCAAACAAGATTGAGGTTTTGGTGGAAGGGAGAGAAGCTCTGACTATTTTAAAGGGTAATCTTAGCATCTGCAGGAGTTATTGTTAGTTATCACAAAACTGTCTAGTGGTCTGGCTGTAATTGATTTTTTCAGACCTGCATTATAAAGGCTGTCTAATCCTACCTTGATTAGATTAGTAAGAATGTGGCTGTTATACACAAACTAGTTGAATCTTTCTGATTTGAGTTTAAAGTTTAGCTCCTAATGAATATAGATCATAATGTCTCCTTGCTGGAGATCTCAGCAGTAGGAGAAGTATTGATGGGACACGAAGACTTCCCTCTCTAAGGGGGCATCTCCTAGTCGCCAGGCAATAGACAGCTTTCTTGGTTTTCACATGTTAAAGAGCATTAAAAGCAAACTAGATTATTTTACAAGCAAAATACTAAGAAAGTAAACAATTGCTGTCATAATCAAAGAATCTTGTCATATTCTTTATGAGTAGATGAGAGTTCAAGATGCTGTCCAAACTGTGAAATTTAAAAAAAAAACAACTCTAAATATATTAACAGTAATGAGAACTATGCATTCACTGCTAAGCTGCTGCTCTATAAAACCAGATATTGAAAATATCCTTAGGTTTTCTATCATAAGTGTAGTAATACATTCTGTTTAGCTCTTTGTCAAGTTTGGCTCCACAGACACTGAACTCTGTCAGTGGTTGATTAGTTAGTCTTTGATTAATTCAAATGTTTTAAATACTTCCTAGTAAGAATTTTTTAGGGTTTTTTCTGAGCGTGATGTGCTTTGGGGGAGAAAAAACCACCAAAACTCAAAATAATTTAACTGATCTTCCATTTGGTATGAACAGCTTGGTAAATACAGCCACTATCTCTGTTCATTGAAACTACTACTTGAGTTCCCAATTACTTTGATGCTGCCAACCCAGGCTCCTGTCTGACCTGGTCAGGTCAGCAAAAGAAACTTTAGGAATTGGGAACCTGCTAAGTGTCATCAGAGCTGCCCATGTTCCTGAAGGTTAAATAAATCTACCTGGTGGCTTGCTGCTTGACCCACGCTGCATGATGGAACAGAGTGCAGGTTCCAGAGGCAGCTCTGATGCAGGTCAGGAATGGCACGTGCTGGGATGCAGGAAGGGCTTACCGGCTTGTGTTGGAGAGCAATAGAGTGTGTTCTTACACTGTTGCGCCTGCATTACTAAATCCAATTGAGGATCCCCTAATAGGACATGCCAGGTTGAGGCTGACATTGTGTGTTGTGACTGGCTCTGTTGCTTCTGTAAGTGAGCTGGGTTTCATGGAAGAGTGCTCCTCGAACAGAGGGAAGTATATCTTGCTGCAGCGGCAGCATGCTAATTAGGTTTTTCTAGACTAACAAAAAGGTATCTGCAAGTTTAATCTCTCTTTGTTAATCCTGTTGATCGGGAATTGAGGACTGATTGCAAATTTGTTTTGCTGTATGTAGAAACAGTATGTAACATTTTATGGTGTACTTAAGTTCTGCATTATGTTCTAGGTAATCATATTCTACCTGATGAAGATTTGGCTTCCTTTCATTGGAGTTTACTTGGTCCAGAACATCCACTAGCTTCACTTAAGGTACGAACTTAATACAACTACGAGCAATTAAGCTAAAATCAATCATAATAGTTAATCAGAGCAGTGTAATAGGTTAATTCACAGCAGCTATGCAAGGCTTTTGTTTTTGGTCACCCCCTGGTGTCTCAGTCCCTCTCTGTTGACTACAGAGGATACGTGGGGCCATTAGCCTTACAAGGCTAAACTTAGTCTTTGTGATCCCCCTCAGTGCATTTCAGCTACATAAGCCATATAGCTTCAGTGTCGTTTGGCTTTGAGAATGTAGCTTCTTACTCTTTTCTGTTTTTAAGAGGAGGATTTTTTGTTTAGTCATGTTCTTCAACTGTCAAAAATAATTAGCTGGATATCTTCCTACCATATTGTTTTATTTTCTACTGATCTGAGTTTGTGTGTAATAGTTTTCTGTATTTCTTAAATATGCTAGAGAATGGGTTGCACAAGAAAGCTAATGTGGCCTTCAGTGGATTTTTTTTTTTTTGAGACAAGTAACTTGGATCTGATGCTCTTAGTTTACAGTATGTCTGTTCTGCTGCTTCATCACACTTGCTTTGTGCATCTGCCAAGTAGACAGCTATAAAAGGGAAACTGGACACATCAAAGAATGGGATAGTAGTGACCTTTCTTTCTCTCTGCCACAATAGACTTATCTTTTCCCCTTTCTCCTAAGGTGTTACCATGCAGCTGATTGATTTGCTTTTTGTAAATTCTGTAACCGTTTTGTTGTATCTACAACAAAAATAGGCGGATTTTTTTCCCCCCTTCTGTTCCAAAAGTTTATTGAGCATTGAAAAATTTTAACTTATTTTGCTGAAGATAGAATTTAAAAACAGCTTCAAGATTTTCAGCAGAGTTTTTAAGGCTTGTACGTGCATTGTTTAGTGAACAGCTGTGACAATTTGATGTTACGCTCATCCCCTATTTTGCTGCCGCTCCTGTGTTTAGAAAGGTAAGTGTCAGCACATTGTAGTGGCAAAACAAAATATGCATGCATGTTTGCTTATAAAGTTCCTTATAAAACTTGAGATGAAAAAATGAAAGACTGAAAGAGTGTGCCTATATTTTCATTTTTTTACTAAAAAGGTTGAAATGTAGGAATTCTGTCAAAGTGGTTAATAAACTTTATGTTCAGAATACTCTTCTGTGTGTTAGGCTGAGCAGACTTGTTTACAGCCAGTTCAGTATATGACTTCAGACACCTAGACCTTCTGAAAAGCCTTCTAAATATATACTGATTTACTTGACTAGAATGAGGATCAGATATTTGTCATCTTTGCTTCTAGATTTACATTTTCAGCAGAAACACCAGTTGGGCTTTGTAGCTGGCATCCTAAGGAAATGTAACTTGTTTCCTTAGAGCCTCACTGGTCTGTCTTCGGCAGTCCTCCCTGTATTTATTTAATCTGTTGGCCAATGATAATCAGATTTGAAAGCGGTTCCCATTCTGCTGTTACCGGCTCTGTGAAAACTGATACACTGTTACCAATGAAAAAGATCCAAATTAGTGCCCTTACTGAGGGAAAAGGCTAGCACAAAACATGATTTGTTTAATTTCACAGCAGCTTGCTGGCTAGTTGTTAAGTACATAGCCCTAAACTAACCACAGCATTTCTGTCTCCTGGCTGATAATGATGTCGAAGGGAGAGAAGGAAGAAGGGCTAGAGCAACAAGGACACAAGTCTACAGGAAACCAATCTTCATTAGTTACTGGTCATGGAACAACTTGCTTTTTTCTTTTTCTTTTTTTTTTTAGTTTCACTTTCAACAGTGCTCATGGCTTGAAATTATAACTTGTTTCAGTAGCTCATTAATTCAATTTAATTTCATTTGACATACTAGTATGTCAATGATGTCATTATAGCTCTCTGTGGAGACCTCTTCTGTTAATTGTAGATGTGCAGAAAGCAATATTTCTTGTAAAGTTTATGAATGCTTAAAAAAACCCTAAAAGACACGTTTGTATTAGCCACAAGCTTGATAGCAAGAAGTAGTTTCAGAACAGTTACAAAAAGTGCAAGCTGTCATGAAAACTGGAACTGGTGGGGGGGAGGTTGTTGTGGTTGCCCAGGATGTCATCCCTGGGCTATACTTACAAACTTTGCTTTGTTGTGTCTATTTAGAGTTACCATTGAGTATTCTCCGTACTTGGGGAACTAAGGGCCCTAACAACTCAGGATTTAGAAAACTTTTTCTCATTGTGTAAAGATTTTAATCTTTTATATCTAAGACAGTATGGTCTTGAGCATAACAGATTCAGTTCCCTATGGCCTGATTTGTTGTTTTTCAGTGAGGACTATGACAGTTAATAATGTACAATTTATTCTCTGCATTCTTTATCTATCTTTTATTATGATGTAGCAAAATGGTTACTTTTCCTATAAGAGAAGCTTTTCTAGTTCACCAATTAAAAAGCGTAACTTAGAAAAGAAACTACCAGTCTTCACTGATAGAAAATTGGTGTGTCTGCTTTGCTGTCAATATAGTGAGGTGGGAAAAAAGCAAAAGTGGGGAACCAGTACCTCTTTAAAAGAGGGACATGAGGGTGGTGCATTCATCTAGGAACAGCTGAGTAGAAATGGGAAAAAGGAAGGGAAATAGAAACCTGAGCAAAGAATCCGTATTTCATGTCAGAAGGAAATGAACCTAACAGTCAGGACAACATCTCTACATGTTGGATAAAAAGTCATGCCTTTCAGAAGACACCAGCAATGACTATCAGCTCAGCAAAACTGTTAAAAGTTCCATGGACAAATTTAAATGAAGAGATTTCAATTGCTATTGTTGCAAAAGTGAAAAAGAATCAAAAACTGACACTGCAAGCTGTTGTGAGTCAGGATCTTGTCTGTCTAAATGTCCCTGTGTAAACAGATAATGCATCTAATAAATGTGTAGACCTGTGCTTGTGTCCTGTTACCTGGCTGAGAGCAGAGTTCACTGAAGTGACCACCTGAATCAGAAGCTGAAACAAGAAAGGAGTTGGTAGACTTTCTGAGAAATCATTTGACCACTAGACCTTGTTTGGAAACTAGCCTTACACTACTTTTTATTTGTGTGCTTTGGGATTTATCTTTAAGACAAATAGAATTTCGTTCTTATTCTGGGAAAGCTTTTATGGTATGGAGCTTCAAGATCAATGTATAATACCATCAGAATGATACTAGGAGGGCAGTTTCTTATCTCTGGAATGAATTAGTACCTATTTGGGAGCACATACCACTGAAGAAGTTCTGACTCTTTATTCACAAGGTAACCTTAGAAACAAGTCTTAATGCAGTCTCCCTTTTTGAAAAAGAAGAGTATGTGGGGAAACCTAATCTCCTTAGCTGTTTCATCTCAGTAGAGAGGCAGAGAGATGCTTCCAGACAGCAATCCAGAATATGCAGGTTAGGCTCCTTCTCTGAATTGCTCTAGGAAATTCTTGTCTTTCTCTGTTGACTTCAGAGGGTGTCTGCCAGAGGGAGACTAATATGCTAAGTAGGTGCTTAGGTAATTTGCTGCTGCTCAGATAACAAAGGTAGTACTCTTAAGAGATGCTTAAAGTGTCTGTCTGGTTTTTATTGTTTGGTTTTTTTTAATGCTAAGGGTCATCATAGGATGATTCAGGTCAGAAAGGACCTTAGGAAGTCATCTAGTCCAATCTCCTGCTAAAAGCATGGTCAGCTTGAGGTCAGAACAGGTTGCTCAGGGCTTTGCCTAGACTAGTCTTGAAAATCTCCAAGGTTGGAGACTGCACAACCTGTCTGGGCAGCCTGCTCCATGGTTTGACAGTCCCAATGGTAAAAATGTTTTGCCTTGCATACAGTCTGAACCCATCTTGTTTCAGGCTATGTCTCTTGTCTCTCGTTCTTCCACAGTGCACCACTGTGAAGAGCCCGGCTCCATGTGCTTGACAGCCTTTTTGTAGGTATTGGAAGGCTGCTGTTAGGTATCTCCAAAGCCTTGTCTTTGCCAGGCTGAATAAGCCCCATTCCCTCAGCCTCTTCTCACAGAGTAAGTGCTCCAACTCCTTAACCATCTTGATGGCCTTCTGCAGAACTAGCTCAGCTTTTTTTGACATCTAGCTTGAGCCCAAAACTGAATGCAGTGCTCTAGAGGTGGTCTAACGAGCACTGAGGAGCAAGAACCCTCGATCTGCTGGCCATGTTCCTGCTACACAGCCCAGGGTGCAGCTGGCCTTCTCTGCTGCCAGGGCACCCTGCTGGCTCGTGTTCAGTTTGCTGTCTTCCAAGAGCCCCAGGTCCTTTTTGGCACAACTCCAGCCTGCAGAGTAGCCAGGCGTTATTCCTGCCCTGGTGCAAGACTTTGCTTTTGTAGTTGTGGAATTTCTTAAGGTTCCTGTTGTCTCGTTCCTCTAGCTTGTCTAGGTCTTTCTGGATGGCAGCCCAGCCCTTGACTCGTGGTAGTGTGCAGGGTTGTCATGCGGGTTGTCTCATATGAAGTCTGTCCGTATCACATCTTTGGTTTGTGTTTCTGCTCTCTCTTTTCTTCCTGACATTTTTGTTCCTCCGTTTAGATTTGGTTTTCTCAGAGTCCTGTGTGTATAAATTGTTAGCAAATGATCTCCATGTTGTATGTATTCTTGTTACCATCAAGACATGCAGAAGTAGAAACAGGTCAGTTTCCCAACCAGGATGGAGGGAGGAGGAGAGAGAATTGCTGATAGACTAACCCAGTCTTCAGGGAAAAGCTGAGCTTTGCTGGTTTGAGAGGATTTTAAGTCATCCAGGGAACTTCTTGCCTCTTCAGAAAGCATGTCATTAGATCAGATGCACTACAAGCTTGTAAGATTAAATGTTTTTAACATTCGAAGGCTGATACAAGATCCAAACAGTTTGGATGCGATCTCTAATAGAAATTACTAGACAAAAATAACAAAACCCAGGCAATTTGTTGTAGTATTCTTTATATCTTCAGCCTTTTCTCTCACCAGTGGAAAAAAAAAAGTTCACTATGTGTCATCTCACAGTAACTGATTGTTCGAGGTCTCTTTTTTAGTGGTTTGAAAATAAAACTAAACGGGTTATCTGTTTCCAGCAGGCACAACAGTAAATGCTGGTACTTGTGTCGATTAGCTTTTAAAGGCTTCGCTTCCTGGAGACAGTGGGCAACTGGGGTTGTCCCAGAACTGGGGAGCTTTTCCCAAGTGTAGCTTAGGTACTTTATATGGTCCTGAAAGTCCCATGGAGTTATGCATATGTGAGTCTATTCTCTTTCAATAAAGCATTTTTGCAAGTTTATTTTGTCAAAACCAAGACATTTTTATCTTGTAGCAGCTTGGCCTCTCATTTTGACAAATACCTATGTAGAATTAATTTCCTTTCCCCACTTAATATTTTCAGAGTGCATTAATAGGTCGCTTGTGATTTTTATCAGAGGTCTGTCCTGAAATTTAAGTAGTTCTTTGACAACTAGCAAAGAAACTGTGCTGTTTTCAGATGTCATGCTTTCTAACCTGATATCCTCCAAGTGTGTGATCCACCTCCATGTTTGCCTTTCCAAAATTGATTTCCCATGTTGTTGCTTGTCTGAAACTCTTCTGTAGTGGATAAGGAAAAAAATATCTTCTAAGAAGAAATCTTACAATGAGAAACTTGTTAAATATGATGCTGATTTTGCTCTCAAATGCTTTGTGTGCAGCTAAAAGTAAGTTTGAACCATGAACATGTTTTCTGTAACTTTTGCTGTTAAGTCTTAATTTTTCCCATACCTCACCCTTAGTAAGACTTAGCCTGCATTTAAATGCACACAGTATTAGAAACATTATTTATGATTCAGTACAAAATCAACAGTTTGGATTTCTGGAAAGTTCTACAATGAATAGAAATCTTTTCTTCTTTAATATGAGGAAAGTACATCTTATTTCTCCACTTTTCTGGCTTCTGTGTAGGTCACAACATTTTTAGTTTTGAGGGTGTTCTCACTTCTGGACTGGATATCTTTGAAACAGAATAAAAGAAAATAAAATGCAAATACCTGAAATACTCTAAATCTGTAATACATACTTTCAGAAGGTTTCACTTCAGGAAATAAGGCCATGCTCCAGTGAGGTCCTTAGGCTGTTTGTTTGAAAGCAGCTAAACTGGGGGCGATATGCATGGTAAGCCCTTAACATGTCTCACTTGAGCTTCATACTTCTAGGGCCTGAGCTGAATATTAGTGCTAAAGTGATGTGAAGTCTTCTCCTGATGTTAACTGCTTATCGTTTGTTACTATCTTGGAGATCACATAAAACTAATGATAGATTGCTTACTCCTTTCATCCACTGAATTTTCAAGCAGAGATTGCAGCAACACTTAGGTAGTAATGCAGGGCTTTTCCAAGGGATTGTGCAGAGAGCACATCTAGCATGACACAGCCATGTTATGATTCAGCTGCTTTAGAGATGTATAATTGTTAGAACTACAAATAAAATGGTAGGTGTTCATAAAACGTCTTAGATTACCAGTGGGAAGAAAATCTATTACTTCTGCTTGCAGATTGGGTACAAAGTTTTATTATCAATATTTAGGACTGTAAGCTTACATGCAAATGTGATCTGTATTTAGTATTGGTGTATATATTCAGAATGCACAGTAGTGAAAATTTAGATTTTACTATCTGAAGTAGAAATAATTACCGTGCCACTGACTACACAGAGCAAAGCTGTTAATTTAGGCTCATAAAATGTGGAGCTTCTCTGGTAAAGAATGACCAGGTATAGAATGAATATCCTGACATTTGTAGAAAGTAGACATTAGGAGAAAGAAATTAATAAAAATGGGAATCTGGGCAAAAATTCCATGGCCCTAATATGAATAAGCCAGTCTAAGAAATTGCATAATAAGTGGATCAAATAAGGGTAGGAAAGAAAATAATTACGTATGGTAGACTCCATATAAAATAAAAAGGGGTTGTGGTACAGACCTTAAAGTTGCAACGATAAAACTAATGATGTATTAATCAGAATTTTGCATAAACATTTCTGACAAGGCTGAATTGCAGTATTTTCTAGTAAAGTATGATACCTCTGTGTAGAATGCAAGCATAAAGATTTTTCACACTTTCTCATCTCTTAAAAAATTGAACTGTTTAATAATAATAATGATCTCTCAAGTCTTGAATTACTGTATTTTGCAAATAAGCAGGTTAAGATGTGTTAAAAGCAAAAACCTAGCTGCCCCTATAGGCATAGACGGAGTGCTCCAGAATTGTACAGAGGTTCTGCACAGAATTTTTTAGAAATTCCTCAGGCATCCTCTAAAATTTAGGACATGTAGTTGGAGACATCTTTCCTGTTCCTCTGAGCATGCACACTGTGCAGCACAGAGGGAAAGTAACAGAAACTGCCTATGGTTGAGTAGCTCTTCAGACCCAGCTAGCACCACCGCTCACTGCTTTTAATTTCACAGTGTTCCATGATGGTTGCTTGACCTGTGAAGTTTCTATACCCCATACAGGATCATGCAGTGCATGTAAGAGCAGTAATTCCCATAATCATATGCTGAATAATCCTCAGTTTATTTTCAGGAGGAGCCTATTGAGAGTGTTGAGATGGAAGTCCAGGGCTTCCAGGACTATCCAGTTCCCCTCCTTTCTCCATGTGGACACGAGAAGGGATCAGGCCAAAGAACTGAGTCTAAAACTTCCTGGTACAGCACATCCATCTGCAGCTGCCAGTCGCTGAGCTGCGGGAGCTTCGTCTGTAGGGGCTTTGGACGTCGTCCCACAAAGTTCTTCCAGCTCTTTCTTCTCACTACAAAGAGAGGTCTTTTGCTACAAAGTCCATGGCCTGAGTTAGTGACCAGTGAATCAATGGGAATTGATCATTTTCCTAACATCTTGAGTAGACTGTACTGTGGAATCTGATTTGTAGACAAATCTATGGTCGGTATGGGCTCAGGTCATAAACTGGAGGGAAATTTTTAGCCTGCATTTAAGCATGTGTTTCTAATCCATTTAAAATAGTTGGTGAATATGGGAGGTCAGACACATCTGTCATTGGGTGGTAAAACATCAATTATTTTAATGCCAGAATATTGAAACTATTTTATCAATGGAATTATCTTAAGAATTTCCTCTGTATCTGCAAAAAGAGTAAGCAGCCCTATAACCATGTTGATATTGAAATGCTTGAAAGAGAAAATAACTATGCTCACATCATAGCAACAAGAGAAATCCATGTCATTCTTTGTTGATGTATACTATAAAAAAATAAAAATAATTTCTTGCCTGAGATGTTATATATAATGTGAAGCTGTATGAGTATATTCTACTACAGATAATGAAATATCCAAAATTTGAAAGCACGGATTATTAAACCATGTAATCTTCAAATAATGATTTTTAGGCCAATTTCTGTAGAATCTTGAAAATAAGTTTCCTTGAGAGACTCCTTTTTTTCCATTTGTTTTTCAAATCCTCCGTTTTCTGTGTACATAGAGATCTTCTTGTTCCCAGTGGATCTCTCATCAATTCTGATACCTCCTTACATTCAGAATATAAATTGTGTCAAAATACAGTATATTCTGGCATATATATATATATGTATGTGTATATAAAATGGATGTATTCACTAGATAAAGCATTTTGCACTGGAGGAAATGTCTAGCTAGAAAGCATTGTTGACCTTGTTTGTTGTTGGAGCTGATATTTAACCAGCAAATATTTATGTAGAGGTGAGGTTTCCCATATATATATAACTATACCATAGATGAAAAACATGAGTCATTGTTTAAGGTGAAGTCTTAAAAACAAGGTTGAAAGCCCCAAAATACTTAGATACTAAATCTGGCAACATGGAATTTGTTGAATATATTTTCAGTAAATAAATAGTTTAATTCTCTGGTGTGTAACTGAAGTATCTTGGGCTACCCTGTTATTTCATACTGGCTTGTATGTTTGTTTGCATAGGTACGTGCTCACCAGTTAGTTTTACCACCTTGTGACGTAGTGATCAAAGCTGTAGCTGACTACGTCCGTAATATTCAGGACACCACTGATTTGGATGCCATAGCAAAAGATGTTTTTCAACATTCACAGGTAAAGTACAAAGCAAAATACTGGTTTGGTTTTTTTTTTTTAAAACCAATTGTACTATATGTTTGTGTTGAAGAATTGCATTCTATAAAAATATCGTATTGCATCAGTTGGTAATAGGAACCTATAAGTATATGCAGTGTCTTAGATACTCTAATTGCGCTTTCCATCCTTCCGAAGGTAGAAATACTGCATTTACCCTCAGTGCTTTAAAGTTAAATTCTTGATAACCAAAGGGGTTTTGTAGTCTGGCTTTGTGCACTGTCATTGAAAATCAGTGGTACATGAAGACAGTATTTTCAAGCTTTATCCTTACATGGATTGGCATAATATTTCTTGGGCTGGAGTCGTGCTATAGTCCTCAAGGGTCCATAGGTCTTAATACTGTATGTGATATAGTATACGTTAACTACTCTACAGTATAGTGCTGACCTATAGATTACATGCCCAGATTTGCTCCTGACAGATCTTTTTGTTTGTTTGTTTTAGTCTAGAACAGATGACAAAGTTACTCGATTTAAGAGAGCAGTTGCTTATTACTCGGCAACTAATAAACCTATGCCATTTCATCCACCACATTACCTAGGTAAGTAATTAAAGAAAAAAGGCTTTTTGTTTTAACTAAAACCTGGGATAACTCTAAACCAGAAATAGTAACATTGTAAAAATGTTTATATTCTCTGGCAATTTTCATTGGCCCTTGAATATGAGGTTTCAAAAGAAGGTATTCATAGGATATGGGTAGAGATTGTGTTCTTTCCCCAAAAAGAGGAGAACAACCTGGACTGATTTTCTTCTTAGCTATTGCTGCATCGGTTCTAGATTTAGGACACTTGAGAGTTTGGTGCTGTAAACAACTGAAATCTGGTGACCGGTTCCAATCGTGAAGACAGTTTCTATTTATATTCCATAAAACATATTTCGTGTTTCTCACTGGACTTACCTGACATGCTTTAGAAATCCCTTTAGAGTCTGTGATTTTTCGATGTCATAACATACCTGCTTAAATTGCAACCATGAATTGTTCTGGCATTGCAGATCATCCTCAAGGCTTACAAATGAACTGTATGATCACAGGATTTACCACACATACCTCCTCCTTAACACTAAAACATAATTTGAGCTGAAATTTTCTAAAGATTTCCAGTTACCATACTGGTATATTAATCCAGATTTTTTTCTTCTCTTTTTTGGGGGGTGTCTCTTATTTACATTCACAGACCTGCATTAAAGGGCATTAAGGCTACTCTAGGTCAAATATTCAAATGATAGGAAGTGCCAGCATTATGTGTCTGTGTGACATTCTTTTTGCTGGCTTCTTCATTATGACATCTCTTGGGCTTTTTTTTTTTATTTTTAAGCTTCCTTTGATTCCCAGGTAGAATAGAAATGTGCAGTAAGAGAAGGTGAGACAAGTAAAATAGACTTCACAAGCTACTGAGTATTTTTATTAAATGGCAAAAATGAATGAAACTACTTAAAGGCATATACATAGAAAATAGTAATGCTAACAGAACAAGAATAAATAAACCATAGAAGCAAAAGTATAAAAAGGGTAACATTTGTGTCAAATAGTGAGCATTTTCATGAGTGTTTGGGTTTTTTTCTTGGTTTTTTTTCTCTTCTTTTTTTCCCTTCCTCCCTGTTTGCATTACAGCAGCCAGACCAAATCAGTTTGGTATGCCTGGGATAGTGCCACCATATGTTCCTTCTCAGATGCTTAACATTCCACAGACCTCACTACAAGCAAAACCTGTGGTAAGTATAGCCCTCTGCCCTTCTCCTTGGGAGAAACCTGCTGTGCTCATCAAATTAAAATCTAGGTGGGAAAGGTAAATCTAACTTTTTTAGCATGGGTGTTCACTGATTGAATTTTAAGTCTGGAACTATGGTGATGCTACAGACTCTGGTAGAGCAATTTTTAAGGATGTCCAAGATGGCTGAGATTTGATGTGTGCATTTCGAAAATGCCGCTTGATTAAAAAATGTATTTTATTTTAAAAGAAAAGCCTTTTTGTTACCTTCTACTTAAGAAAGATCACTTTATTTCAGGCCCAGCAGATGTCCAATCAGGGTGGGGCCCAAGGTCAGGGTCCATACCCATATAGTCTCTCTGAGCCAGCCATCACCTTGGAAACAGGTGGAAAAAGTCTTTCTGAGCAGAACAACTACAGTAACATTCCTCATGAAGGAAAACATACACCATTGTATGAACGATCTTCTCCAATAAATCCAGCTCAGAGTGGGAGCCCTAATCACGTGGATTCAACCTATTTTCCTGCCTCTTCTACATCTTCGTCCTCTGACAATGATGAAGGCAATGGAGGTGCAGTGAAGTAAGTTTTACATGAGGATGTTTTCTTACTCTTGTTTCTGTTAAAATAAATCTACTTTAAAAATCGTTCACCAGTATCCTGAAAGTAAGAAATCTGCAAATTAGTGATATGGTAAGACGTTAAAAAAATAGTTTTAGGTCACTATGACCGCAAACACATCCATGGTTTACTCTAGTCGCCTTGTTCCTTAACAAGCAGAAATCCAAAACCGAATAATGTTGGGTGTTTTTCCACTTCTGCCCTTATGTTTTATTGAAAGAAAGACAGAGTGAAATTTTGGTAAATGTCATAAAGCCTTTGAGTTCTTTACTTTGTATAAAAGAAATATTCCTACTTCACAGTATAATTCATTAAAATTTCAGTAGCTAAAAACTATGAAACTTCACTGAATTGGTAGTGTTTACTCTTCTTAAATTTTGGGATAATGTGACTTTGCAAAGAAACCTGGTGTGAATGTCAGAAATTCATCATATAGGACAGTGACTTAAGAGCCCTCGTTGACAGGCTATGTGTGGAACAAAGCAGCAGTGAAATTGTTTTTGCTCTGTTCTACTAATGTGCCTTGTTTACTGCAGAAGTGTTCCTGACTTCCACTAGATCATATGTCTGTCCTTGGCAATATAAAGTTGTGCAGACTTTCATTTAATTACTGCTTCCTGACCTACAAAAAGGAAATTTGAACAGAGGCAGTTCGTGTTTACCTTTGTCTTGTTAGGTGTAGTGGCTTACTGTGTGAGAATCAAAGCCTGGGGCTGTACCAGGTCTGTCATTGCCTCTAAAAATCTGGGGTTGTGTATAATAGTATGTTACTACTGGGTATTAAATTCTGAATGTGTCTACAATTATGCATGATGGCTTGGACTTCACTATTTTGATGCAGTCTATCAACTTTAAATATTATCATGTGTTTTGCTTAGTAAATCGAGTAAGTTTGCATGGCTTCCATGCAGCACAGAACTGGAAATGTACCTGCTTTAGAAAAAAAACAATACAAGATGTTTTTCAGCGTTTTTGATAGTGTTGCCTTATGCATTTTATGCAATAAATGTTGAATAAATTTAGAAACTGAAATCTAGACAGTGTCATTTATATTGCAGTTTGGAGAAATAGCCCTCTAATTGAGGGACATTACTTGGCATAGTGACAAATATTTAAAGTTCAATCAAGAATTTTTCCTGCATGAACATTATTTAGTCATTGTAAGGTACAGCTTTTCAGTACAATCCAAATGTTGACATAGTGTAAATGAACAAATGTCGGTATTAAAGTCTCTTCAAGACTGCTACAAATTGACATTTCTAATACAAAGCATCCCTTAATCACAGTCTCTGGCCCATAGTTCCAATAACAGTCACAAAGGATTTATCCCATTGTATCTTAAACAACACTTTAATATGATGTTTTTCTTTATGTTGTCCTTCAGCCATGTCAGTGGGAACAAAATAGGCTGGGAAAAAACAGGAACCCAGTCAGAAAGTCAAACTCGTGGAGAGCTGGGAGACCAAACAAAGGTAATTCCTTAAGTTCCAAACATCACATTTTATTATTTTGTATTAAAGCATTACAACAAACTCTGAGTAGAATTTTCAGTATTGATCTGTAGGATTTAGTGTAAGCCTTTACACATTTTTTGTGAATTACAAAACAACAGCTTTAAAGTACAGTAAGTTTTCCAAGGAATATTGTAGCATATACATAAAAATGAAAATTAAAAAGGATGTGTTAGAAAATACAAAATCGAAAGAAATCAATAAACTTGTTTACTCCTTAGCTAACAATCTTATCCTTAGATATTGCTATCCGTGTTTACAGTAGTGCCTTATTTTGATTTTTACTAAGGAGTATAGTGATCTAAGTGTCTGTGGGTTCAGAGTCCATGTCATATAACCTACAGTGTAGTGAGAACAGCTCTAACATATTTCAATGTTAGCCACAGACCATTGTAGGTGTGTTAAAGCTCAGCTGAGGAGTAAAAGTCCTTCATAACCACCTGGTATGAATTTCACATAATACATACTAAAGTAGCTCTGTGGGACCAGTTAAACTGTATTGCTACTTAACTAAGAATGGATGGGATAACTAAGCCCTTGATAAAGACTTAATATTATCCTATTAAATTTCTTCAAGATTTAAAACCATTGTCAAATTAAGAGTATGATGGTCTATTCCAAGTTTGAACCGTGTTTGGAAAGAACATTCAAAGCATTTGCACTTAATACCTCTGCATCTTCATGATGGAACTGTACACCAGCTGTTAATTTTGTGTCAAAAAGACCCAATCACGAGTTACTTATGCTGTAGACAAACAGAACATTTTCCCTGTATCTTTGGCATAGAAATTCCAGTAAACTTGGGCTTTGTGCTTAAAATATCAAGCTGATGATTTCATCCATCAGTGGTTATTATTTTTGCAGACTACGCCCCGTACGATAACTGTATCTGCCTGTGGATTAGTCACCATATGCAAATGCTAATTTGACCTATTACATTCCTTTCTCCTCTGTATTACGGGCCATGTTTGAAGCCCGGTGCGTCCCAGCTGCAGCCCTGCATGTGTGCTGCACAGCAGGATGTCCTGTGGAGGCGGGGAGCAGCCGCAGCAGCAGTGGTGCCTCCCCTGGAGCTGGGCAATGGATGGGTGGGACATGCTGCACAGCATGTCTGGCTGCCTGTCTTCGTACACGCAGAATTAGAGCTGTATAAGCAGTGATTAAGCTTTCCAATAGATATATGCATGGAGTCCAACTTAAGTGCATCCAATTTAATGTATAAATGCTTGTGAGTTTTACTTGCCTTTTTTTTTTTTTTATATCAAACCACTTCTTCAGCCTTCAGTAGCAGAACAGTTGCATCTTTTGAGCATGACATGGAGGATTATGAGTACGTTTTGTAGATGAACTCATTTCCTAGAGAGTTATATATCAGTGATTTAAAAAAAAAAAAAAGAAATATTTCCTGAAGATTTCAACTGAATGAGCTATGTGAATTTCTGAGGTGATTTTAAAGTGCTGAAAATGTAGCATAGATCAGGCAGGAAGCAGCAATGTTGATGCTCCTTTCACTTGACTTAAATGTCAAAATTCCTTGCTCGTAGTTGTCTCACTGCATGATTATACATGACAAAGGTATACTCATCTCATTTGGGTGGATGTATATCACTAAAGAAAAGAAAATACTTTTAACTGTGGTAGTTTCTCAGCTTAGGTGTTTGAATATTGCTGGAGCGAATCCAGGAGGAACCTGGGTAGTGCAAACAGGGAAAGCATTGCTATCATTTGGGGGTTTTTGTCTTCTCCCCTCCGTGCCCTCAATAATCAGCAGTTCTATAAACTTCTCTTTGTGGTCCAGTATCACTGACTTTTAGTTGCTGGGGTAGTAGAAGACGGGGACAAAAATCCTTAAACAGATAAAGAAATATTTGATAATATAATACAGAATTAATAGAGCTGTGATAGCTCGTATTTATAAAAACATTCTGTATTTGTATATTTTGTTAGAAGTGTTCTGGATTACAGGTTTTAACCATTTCTTCTGTATATTTTCATTTTTATAAATAAAATGAAGTCTAGATTACCAACTCTGAAATATAATCTTTCAGTAACATCCTCTTTGATTGTGTGCTTAAAATGTAATCTGAAAATAATATTGCCCCTTTGAAATTTTGCTAGACCATGTTTTTACTAATATACACCTTTCTATAGAAAGGTTTTGGAGGTTGTGTGGGGTTTTTTTGCTTTTTACATGCAAGTTTGTATTTTTCATAAGAGCCTGTAGTGAACAAGCTGAGCTTGTTTGGGCCTATTTTTTATGTTACTCGTTCTGTGGGATTTCATGGCTTTCGCCATTTCTGTTTCAGCTTTCCTTTTAAAGTCTTATGAAGAATGTGAAGTTTTCTACACAAATTGTAAAAATACTCATGTGTGATGTATCATCAAGTGAATAAATTAAATTTCAGTCTCAAAACTTTTTAATATTGCTATAATGGTTTATATAGGCACAAGACTAGTATGAACTCTTAAGCTAAAAAAAGCTTTGTTTTGAAGACAAGGATTTTGGGGAATGAACTCTACTTTTTTTGGTAGTATCTGTGAGAGATACAACATAAATGCTTACAAAAGGCTTATTCACTGGGAGGTTTACAGTATATTTTTGTGTGTCATATTTTTCCTATAAATTTGTGAACTACATTTCTAGAAATAGAATAAAATGCCACTTTTATCTTGCAGTCAGAAAATGTTGCCATTTTCTCTTACAAGCTGCTGCTGCTTCTTTACGAAAGAATTTTATTTAAAAAAAAAAACCAAACAACAAAACATTTACAGGGCTTTTGAGTTCAGACACTATACATTTTAAATGTCTTTAAATTGAACTATGTAGTTTTACCTGCTTCATTTAGAAATGAAAACTGAGAAGGGATGTGTTAATGGAAGTCTGGATAAATTACAGACTTTGTGACTCTCAGTTAACCCATTTCGCTGGTAGCATATTGGAAATACTTAGTTAAGAGGTCATTCACATTTCATTAAGAGGTCACCGGTCCCCCTTCTGTATGTGCAATTAAAAATTAAAATAATGATTACTGTTGCTGTTAATAAGTTAAAGCTTTACCATAATATTTTTTTTTCAGTAATTTTGCTTCTGCTAGCAAACAATGGCTGAAAGTTTACATTTTCTGAAAATCTTTTAGCTAGCTTTGGATAATGTATTCTACATACTGATACAACATGATGTGAAGATTTACTATTTTCATTGTGGGTGAAGAAGGAAATTTGCTGTTTCTCTTGGCTGATCTCCTGGTATGTTTCCATACACATTCAAAAGCACTTCATTTTGTATGTTCTGTTATAGGCAGAAGGTTCCTCTAGTGCTTCTTCAGGAAGTCAGGCAGCTGATGTCAAAGGGAATCAAACCAGTAATCCACAAATCCCATGCCTGTTGTCAATGCCCACCAGAAACCACATGGATATTACTACCCCTCCATTACCTCCTGTAGCACCTGAAGTATTAAGAGTGGCAGAACACAGGCACAAGAAGGGGTTAATGTATCCCTACATCTTTCATGTCCTAACCAAGGTATGATAGTTAAAAATTATGTACTCTGAAATAACAATTCTGTAAAGATAATTGCACTTGCATTTCTGACTAAAAATGATAAATTTACATCCTTTTTAATGCTTTGAGTTTTAGTCCATTTTTAGTGCTTCTAACAATTTTTTTCCCCTGTTTTCTAACCGCTCATCTGGTCTGGTATATTGTTCCAATAGACAGGAGAAGACTGTAATTAGAAGTGTTTGCTTACAAAATTAATCATTTTTCCTGAATATATGTAGATATTTTTATATCTCTGCATGTGTGTCTGTGTGTGTATATATATGTGTGTCTGTTTTTGTGTAGAGTCCATTTCCATTTAAAAACTCCTGCATATGTGCTTTGGTGTCTGTGCCAAGTCTATTCTATTTTCAGTGTTCAAAAATACTTAGATTGTTTTCCCCCACAGTCCGATCCCTCCCATCCCTGGTAGCTAGCCCTGATAGAAACATAGCAGCTATAAGAAATCCCCTTTGTATAATCCTAAAATGTAATTATAGATTAACTCCATGATGTTCTGAACTTTTGTTCATTTTAGTTTGGCAGAACATTTCTGATGGCTTGGGGTTTTTTTTTTTGTTTGGCTATTTTATGTGCTAGCTTTCAGATGCCAGGTAAGCTGCAAGCATTTTCACACAGCCTAGGACTCTTTGTCTGCTCAATGTATCCGGTAAAAAAAATCTACCTAAATGTCCACATAAGGACACCTTGAAAAGCAGGGGAGAGCTTCTTACAGAACTAAGCAGCGATAACCTGTTTCAGTGTGTTGGGAAGCTGCTGAAGTCTGCTTTGTGTTGAACCAGAGCCAGACTAGTGGTGTTGCTGCACAACTCTGTATTTGACTTAATCTAGTTTCAAAAGACCTAAGTTTGTTGTTCCTTCTAAATGCAAACAGATGAGTCCCAGAACAAGACGACTTTAATATTCCCCTTTAGAGTTCAAAATGGTTAGTACTGGTTCTTGTACATCAAGCCCATTCAGTGTACATATTGGTACAGCATCTAGCAAAATGGCACGGTCCACATTCCTGTTAACTTATATTCATCTTGAAAATCTGCTTCAGATCCATAGGCAGGATCTGAAATGCATAAAAAGAAAAGTTTCTGGATCAGGGTTGGGGTTTGGATTTTCTATTTCCCATGCGTTTATTTTGCACCATAACTTGTACTGGCTGCTGTGTTCTTACACTTCTCTTCCTTATCAAAGAAAAGTGGAGGAGAATCAAAAGGTGTATGAAGACCACTGATGTCAGTTCTGTTTCACATTTTGCATAGCCAAATATTCTTAGTACATTTAAATAGTACTTGATGTTTAATCATAGAATCATTTAGGTTGGAAAAGACCCTTAGGATCATCGGGTCCAACTGTAAACCCAACACTGCCAAGTCCACCACTAAGCCATGTCCCTAAGCACCACATCTACACATCTTTTAAATACCTCCAGGGATGGTGACTCAATCACTTTCCTGAGCAGCCTGTTCCAGTTGCTTGATAACCCTTTCAGTGAAGAAATTTTTCCTAATACCCAACCTAAACCTCCCCTGGCACAACTTGAAGCCGTTTCTTCTTGTCCTATCACTTGTTACTTGGGAGAAGAGACTGACCCTCCCCTCACTACACCCTCCTTTCAGGTAGTTGTAGAGAGCGATAAGGTGTCCCCTCAGCCTCCTTTTCTCCGGGCTGAACAACCCCAGTTCCCTCAGCCGCTCCTCACAGGACTTGTTCTTTAGACCCTTCACCAGCTTCCTTGCCCTTCTCTGGACATGCTCCAGCACCTCAATTCTTTCCTGTAGTGAGGGGCCCAAAACTGAACACAGGACTCGAGGTGCGACCTCACCAGCGCCGAGTACAGGGGGATGATCACTGCCCTAGTCCTGCTGGCCACACTAGCTCTGATACAAGCCAGGATGCCGTTGGCCTTCTTGCCCACCTGGGCACACTGGTGGCTCATATTCGGCCAGCTGTTGACCAACACCCCCAGGTCCTTTTGTGCCGTGCAGCTTTCCAGCCACTCTTCCCCAAGCCTGTAGCGCTGCATGGGGTTGTTGTGACCCAAGTGCAAGACCCAGCACTGGGCCTTGTTGAACCTCATACAATTGGCCTCGGCCCGTCAATCCAGCCTGTCCAGATCCCTCTGTAGAGCCTTCCTACCCTCAAGCAGACCAACACTCCTGCCCAACTTGGTGTATTGTATCTCACAATGGGAGGAAACGAATTAAATGCCTGCATTTGAGAAATCCTCTCCCAACAGAAAAAAAAGGTCAGTCTAGAGATGGGTGCATAAAAAATAAATTAGTAGTACTTAAGACTTTTTCTTTCCCCACTATCTGAAATGCTTTTGAACAAGCATGGACAGGGGAGCTGAAGTATATCATGGATACACTGACAGATCTTGTTGTATAATTATGGGATTCTTTAGAAGTTGGCACATAGAGGTGTTCTAGGTTATGTTGCTGTTGTGTAGAGAGAGAGACCTTTTAGACATACCTTATACCTAAAGTAGCATTGTCCGAGTTAAACCTGACAATATCCTAATGTAATCACTCCAAGATGTCACTTACAGTATTCATTGCTGGGACAGTTTAAAGGGTTTTTTTTTTAAGTAAAAGCAGAACAGAGCACTTGCTTGTCAGTGTTGAAAATAAAGGCTGATGTTTGGGAGCAATGCAGTGAAGTCAGTTGTTTTCCAAGAAAATCTTAACGTGGTTGGATGTGCAGACTCAGAAAATATAGCATGTTGCTGCTGTTTTGAGAGAGAATGTTGGAAGGTTCTTTCATGCTTTTTTCTGAAAAAGTACAAAATGCTAAAGCTTTATTTATATACTTTCAAAACCAACCTTGCTTATGTAATACCCAGTTATGATTTTTTGACCAGGTCTTCTCATAATGTTGTTTCTTATAGTTAGTTCCCAACACTATTTCAAATCCTTGCACCAAAAAGTCAGACTGGTGTTTTCAGACAGCATGAATATTTTTTTAAAATAACCATCTGAAATCTAGATCAGCTTCAAATGTGCTTTGACTATCTAAAAGTGCATTACTGTATTTCTGTGTCTACTATATCACTCTTCAAAGTATCCATATTTGAAGATGAATATTTAGGTAATCCTCACCTGCAGATAGTCCAGACAAAAAAAAGAAGTGTGTGATGGAGAAGAGAGAGAGGAGAGCAACAGGGATAATCAGAGCCTGGAGACATATTGGAAGAAAGCAAGTAGTCTGTAGGGTAATCCTCCTCTGGTGTTACCTTCACATACCTAAGATCCACATTACTGGTGAATAACATTTTTCTTGACTAGATGAGATGTATATTAGCTCTGGACTGAGTTACCATGCATACCTAAATGCTTTCTGTTCACTATAACATGTCGTATTTTTCTGCTTTCTTTCATGCCGAAGGGTGAAATCAAAATTGCTGTTTCTATAGAAGATGAAGCCAACAAAGACCTGCCTCCTGCTGCTCTCCTTTATAGGCCAGTTCGTCAGTATGTTTACGGAGTCCTGTTTAGTTTGGCAGAAAGCAGAAAGAAAACTGAAAGACTTGCTTTTAGAAAGAACAGACTTCCACCAGAATGTATGTACTGTAGAAGCCATTCTTTATTTCTCTTCCTTTTGCTATGTTTTCATATCCATTTGTACTGTGATTTGAATGAGGGTAGTTGCTAAGATTTAATCGGTGTAGCTAACACAGGAGGAATTTATGGCTTATTTGATCCCATGGATAATAGAAAAAGATGTTAATTTGAAATTTTATTTCCTATAGTAGTTTAAGAACTATGAATGTTAACCATTTCTAAGCAAGCTCTGGGGTTTCTTTTTTAAAAACTATGCTCAAGCGGCTATCAGGCTTGCAGCAAGTAATGTCAGTTTGTGATGTAATTTTCAAAGTATATGGTAGAACTTGATTATAGGAAACTTCTATTCTGTGCATATGCATACAAATGTGCATACTTTTTTTCAAAAATGAGGTGTGCATGTTAACTTACCCTGTCTTCCCAAATGTATAATTAAATGTACTTCAGTGAAATTTGCAAGTCTCTAGTATCTTTCAGGTATTGGCATATAAAAACTTGGTTTAAAACCTGCAGAAGTCAGGTGTAATATAAGTAAAGGTAGACCTGGGTGAAGACAGACTAAAATTTTGCAAACAGACTTGTCAAAAGTTCCTTTTGCTAGTTCAGAGGGATGAATGTTAATCTTCATATTAATCTGGAAGTTGTCTTTTTAAGTCTTCTGCTTCAAGGAATTACTGTCATTCCAGAAAATTCAACCTCCTCATTCTAGAGTGTTTTTCTTGTAATGAAATGCATACAAGGAAATGAGTGAACTTTACAGTAGCATCTTACAAAGGTTAAAGGAATGCTAAAGCATTAAGTGAATGGCAGAAGCAGCAGCAGCAGTATTTATACATAGGAGTCTGCTGTCAGTAGACTAAATTTAAGAATCATATTTAGAATGTATGAAAGCATCATTCACAGTCTTCAGGTGTAAAAGGATAAAAATAATAATCAGTTGTAAACTTTCTGTTCATTCCCTTTTCTCTTTCCATTTTTAATTATGAAATGTTTCTGTACATTTGTAGTGAAGGTGATAATCTTCCAATGATGTTTGGAAAACTGTTTATCTTAGGCAGTTATTTTGTGGGAATTAGTATTTACCCTGCTTGAATAATATCTCAGCACACGTATTGTCACAAACTTCTTAATTCTTTAAACTCACACAACATAGTATTTCAGGTTACAAGGTTATTTCAGAATTAAAATAGTGATGTTATTTGCAGTATTCATTTATCCTCATTAGACTTCTGTCCTTAAAAGTGTACTACAGTGTTTGTAGGGGTGAAGTAGCTGAGTGCTGAAGGTCTGCTTCAGTTTTCTGAATGTTTTTATCTTGTAAACCTAGAATGTTCTCTGTCAGCTAGTGGGGAAACCTATATAATCTCTATTTTCTCTTCATTTATACTGCTTTTCAGAGGTTTATTCTCAATGGAGGCTAAGAATGCTACTGCTGACTTGATTTAGTTACAGGAGCTCCGGCAAATCTTGCTGCAGGACACATTCAGCTACTGACCTACTTCTATCTTAGGACTGACCACGCTCTTAAAAAAATAAAAAAAAATTTTTGAACGTCTGCCCAAAAGTTAGTTGCTTCTCAAAGCTAAACATGCTAGGAAAGATGGATTCGAGCTAAGATGCAAGCATGTGGTTTGAAAGGGCTATGTTGCAGGAACACATTTATTTTGGTCACCTGTCTTACAAAGTAGCAAGAATTCGACAGGCTATGCAAGACGGAAGGAGAGAATAGTGTCTTAAGCGACAAGAGCAGATTTCTCAGATCGATTAGTCACACATATTAGCCCTTGCTAACTTTTCTGAGGACCCAAGCTGTAATGAATTAGTGATGCTGATTCTCCTTCAGTGTCTTAATTTTTTGCTGCTCTCAAAAATGAGTAAGTTACGAAACACAGTAATTAAGACCATTAAGAGGAAATTTAAGAATTAAGAGATGTTAAGAGAATTAAGAAATTAATTTCTAAAGAGATGTATATTGTCCTTAAGACTTATGTAGAGAGGTAATGAATATATTAATATGTAAAATCCTGTCATCTTTGTTGTACAAACCACAATGCTGGCAACATAATAATTGTACATGAATAATTTGCAAGTATGTTGCATGCAAGGGTTATAGGAGGCTATGAGAAATACATAATAAACTGACACATCAGTATTACTACTAAATATATAGACAGCAGGATAATGGGTCTTTCATAAAATGGATGACTTCCTGTCTTTTAAATTATTATTATTTTTATGTAGTTGAAAAGCCAATGAAAAACAACAGATCTGTCGGAAGAGGTAGTCAGTCAGGTTCTTCAGTGATAATTGTCTGCTAAGTAATGCCTTTGCTGTACATGTCCTCATGTCTGCTCCCAGAGGATATGAAAAGCTGAATCACAAAGTTCTTGATTGTGCTTTTGCTGCCAAGGGCACAGCATTGGCTGAGCTGCCCTTCCTTCTGAGGAGATGGAAACCGAGTGTCTGACTGACTCTTCTTTTCAAGCTCTGAAAGAGGTTATTCCCCATGTTCTGAAAAATACATATGTGTAGATGAAACCATCTGCCCTTTCCACTTTGTGGAAAAATGCACACTTGTACAAGCTGTTATAACTCCTGGTTGGATCCAAAGGTTTGTTATTTTAAGCCTAGCCACCTTGTGATGTACTGTTCTCCATCAAGGATGTATTCAGCTGGTGCTGTTTCTGCCAAAAGGAAAGCCATATCTTGGGCAGTAGCCCTTTTGCAAAATCAAGCATGCTTAGCTCAAGCTGTGCTGTCGGTAAAGATTATAAGGTTAAAAATGAGGCCTGATTAATCTGCATTAGCTAGCTCATCTTCTAGTCATATTGGGTACCTCCCACCTCACATTCAGTTCATGAAAAAAATGCAAAGAGAATACTAAAACCACCTGAGCTGTAGTGAGCAACAAGGGCTCTAACAGACAGCTTGAGTGTGCAGGATGCCGTTGCTAATGACTTTAGAGCCTGTAACAGCATTCACATGTTTATCAAGCAGGTTGCCCTAATGCAGATTGACGCTGACCTTTTTTACTTGGATTGACCTTAAAGTGTCGTGAGGGTAATGTTCAAAGCAGATGTCAATATATTGTGCAGTTGCTTAGGCTACTTTGAGTACTCAGATCTGCTGATCAGCAGCAGGAGGAAGTTTAGTATGAAAAACAGTATAATTAGCACTGTGATGTTGTGGCTGAACACACTGGTCCTGAGTGTTCATTGTAGCTAATGTAGTCTTCAAGGGTGACATTGCTTATCTCCAAGTGGAAGTCCTGGGAGGAAAACACAGAATGTTCCTCTGAGGACAGAGATCCTCAGCAGCTGAGGAAGACTGTTTTTGGCAGCAGTCCCAGTACAGAGTTGTCAAAGGTGTAAGAAATGCCCTGGAGAAATAAGAGGATGTGGACAAGTCCTCAATTCGTCTGTTATGTTAAATGCTAAATTTGGGTGAACAGTGCTACAGTTACTTGTCAAATGATACAGCTGTAATTCCTCATCCCCATCATGCAGAGAGGATACTGTTTGCCAGTCTGCTAGAGTGACCTTCATATTAAACCATTCTGCAAGAAGCATGGTTACCTTTCCCATAATAACCATTACTTTGCAAAATTTTGAAGCCAGGGTGGATCTCCAGTGTGACTTCTACAGGTAGCATCTTATTGAAGACAAAATGTTTTGAGAGCAAACTGAGGTACTCTTCCTGTGGCCTTAACCTCATAGGGTCGTCGGTCATCCCCAGATTAAAAGCTTTGAACCAAATTTGAATGTTGAAACATAGGATTGCAGATAGAAAACACAGACAAGCTTCTTCTAAGCTTGAGGTCTTTATATGTGAAATATATGTGGAAGAAACGTTTGTGTTGTGTACAGCTCTGTTTCCTTGCTGTTGTCTGCTGTTACAGGAGGTGTAGAAGCTGAGGAAGTGGTCATCTGGGGGTGCTTAAATGTGATGGGCACATAGAGTTTGCATCTGCTTGCCTCTGGAGGGGCATCCAAACCGAGGAACTGAGTGTGGCTAGGAGTATCACCTCTATTGTCAAAAGGAGGTTGTACGAAAGAAAAAAAGAACTCCAAAACACAAAGAACTATTTTATGTCAATTGTCAACAGTTTGGGTTTTTTTTACTGCTAACAGATTAAACTGTTCTGCATAGTAGCCTCAGTGTGTTTCCTGTCTGTTTGCTGAGAGAGCTAAGAAGTTTTGGTCCCAAAGTATCTCTTGCTTCTAAGACCTAAAGCAACTAAACAAGTCTTTGAAGGCCTACATAAAATACATCCTTTTATTTGTTCATGTTTACTGTGCCAGGCCTAAACAAGAAGTGAAAACTTCTATGCACAAATAACAGAGTGGCTCTGCTGGCTGTTAGAGCCCATCTTCTATAGCTTGGTGGCATATAAAAACCGGTAGCAACCAAAATAGAACATGATTTTGTAGTGAGGCTACCAACTAAATATATCAGAATATTTATTTTCATTGCTGCATGTTATCTTTGTAAAACTTACCCTGAGCTCTGTGAAATGTAGCTATAATGCTAGACTAGTTTTATTCCAGAAAAGCATGTGAGTGCCTTGGGCTGTTCTGGAGGTTCTTTCTTTAATCCCAGTCATCACCTCTGCCATGGTTTGCCTGCCCCTAATTATAAAATTACTTGTAAGGCTGATGTCTGATTGCTGAAGGAGGCTTTGTAGCTCTAAGGGCTATCCTGGCACCAGTAGTACTCTCTTCTCGATGTGTAACAGAAAGATTTCTAGCAGAAAGAGTAGGTCTGTGCTCCTGCAGTGAATCTCTCCAGGCTGTAACCTGAAGCTGCACTAACAAGCTCCGTGAATCTTTCCACACTGCATAACTGGGCTCTGAGTTAAGAAGGGTGCAAACAGATTTTGAGCTGTGTCAAACTTGGGGTCATTCCAAGGCCAAAGGTATCATTTCTCAGTCTTGACTTTCCTTTTTTTTTTTTTTTAAAAAACTTGTGTTCTGTTTTGGTCGCCTTCAAACACAAAAAGGGAGATGATTTAGCAGCAATATAGAGTTGAACAGTCTTTGTTTTGATGTGGATGAAAGAGAGCTTAGCAGACACAAAAATACTAACCTCTGAATAGAAAGCAGTGCAGTAAATTGAAAGGCTTAAGTAATATTTTGTAAAATTTTTAGGCAAAAAAAACCCAACACCAAACCCACCCATATTTGAGATGTCATTCCATTGTGGTAGTTGAACAACAACAAAGAAGTATAACATAAGTTTCGACTCTGATCTGAGTAAAAGCGCTAGGATCATATTGTTCTTAATAGACCACACTGGAATGTATTTGTATTTATGTACTATTTTTATTTATCACTGTAGGTTTTTCATCAATGACACAGATATTTTAGTGGAAAATAGCATTTTCAAATTATGCTGTTTGTTTTAGAAAAATATATGTAGTTCCTTTATGTTGTATATTAACTTGAAAATACTAATGTAAGGTTCCTAGTGTACACTTGGTTGCATGCACTTAATTTGTAAGTGATCAGAATTGAAAGATGGTCCATACAGACTTTGAATTACCAATTTGGCAATGTAATCCAGAACATTAGTATCTATTGCAGTCTTGAAGTGATGCTTTTTGGATCAAAGTCTCTTGCATACAAAGTTTTAAATATACCCTGCTTTTTAACTCAGAATGTTTTCTTTCAACTGTTGCCATTTTGTAGTTTCACCAGTGATAATTAAAGAATGGGCTGCTTACAAAGGAAAATCTCCACAAACCCCTGAGCTGGTGGAAGCACTTGCATTCAGGGAATGGACCTGTCCTAATCTGAAGAAGCTGTGGCTGGGAAAAGCAGTAGAAGACAAGAACCGAAGAATGAGGGCGTTTTTGGCCTGTATGAGATCAGATACACCAGCAATGCTCAATCCAACTAATGTGCCCACTCATCTTATGGTGCTCTGTTGTGTACTAAGGTCAGTGTTACCTTAAGGTAAAACAGAATGAAGGAAAGGTTTTACTGCGTAATCTCTCTGACGTATTTAACTTTGTATTAAACCATGAGTACAGAAAGTGTTAATTCATATTTGCAGCATCAGTAGGAGAAGGGGTTTGTTTTGTTTTTAGAAACATTGCTGCTGTGTGTCTTAGAAGCATGCTGTATATTCAACGTTTCTTTCTTCAGTCTCTAGAGGACTGAAGGGAGGAGGAAAAAAAGTCTTGTGTTGCAAAGAGGCCACTGTAGCATTTGAATTAGTTTACCTTTACTATAATCTAGGCTTCAACTCACTAAAAAATAACATTTGGGATCTCAAGGGCTGTGTTGGTAAAGTTGTAAAGCAAGAGAGTTCTTCGGAGAACAGCTGCACAGCAGCTTATCAGGATACAAAGTCCACATGAATGATACTCTGTGATGTTTTATATTCCCTGTGTTAGAATTGCTCATCTAGTTGAGACGATGGATAACCAACAGTTGGAAGTATTAATTGCATACTTCAGCTTTTCAAAGAGGAAGTCACAAGGTCCAAAATACTTACCTGTTTAATTTTCAGATTGAAAACTGACGGAGGAATTGAGATCTGCTTACCTTTTTGGGAAGGGGTGATTATTTCAATATGAGTAGCTTACAAATATGGCAGAATTCAAGGTTAGCATGTTGCACATGAAAAATTTTAACCCAGTTTTGAGAGCGATAAATGTAAATTTGCTTTCAGTTCTATTAAACCTCTTCTTGCCTTTTGAACACTAAAACTCCTTTCTTTTTTTCCTTATAGAATAGTAAGTATACAAAAAAATAGTCTGCCCCTATGGAATCTTAAAGCAGAGCTCCTCATTTCATTTGGACAGCATGTTTCTCTCCTGTGACATGTGGCATATATAAATTGTTGTTCATTAAGGCATGATGCGCATAAAATTCACGGGCTAGAGTAATGTGTTATCTGGAAAACATGTTCACAAAGTCCTTTAACCATTAGTCTTTATAAAAAGACCATTAATCTTTATATTATTTTATTTTTAGATGTATCAGAATCCACTTATGTTTCAAATTCTATTTTGGCGGCATGTCCTCCCATTCTTCACTGGAAGCGGGGTTTGCATAACTGATTCCCAGCCAGTAGCTCTTCCATATGAATTTAAACAAAATTAAACTTCAAATCTATTTAGTGTTTTGGCCTTTTTAACTATTCAAGTCTAGACAGCAAAGAAGATTTTTTTGTTGTTCCATTCTGGTGACTGCTGATAACATAAAATACCTCTTGATCTACCTATTAAAGGAAGCTTCTGAATAATTATGGGCTTTCGCTGTAGGTATATGGTACAGTGGCCAGGGGTTCGTATACTTCGTCGCCAGGAACTTGATGCTTTTCTTGCCCAAGCATTGTCTCCAAAGCTCTATGAACCTGATCAGCTTCAGGAACTCAAGGTAATTCTTAACTATAACTTTCATAATTTAAGAGATTTTTTTCCCAGCTGAACCATATTGTTAACTGTAGTGGGTGATGTGTATGTGCCTGTCTCACTAAAAGCCTTGCATAATTACCTATACTTTCCAAAATAATAATCTTAGTATTTTGAAGTGTTGCAAAGATTGATAATCAGTTCTCTTTCACTGCTTAGATAGGTAACTAAAATCTTAAACATACTCTATACTGCAGAACCTTTTCTCACAATTTCTTAAGTAATTGTCTCTTGGAAGTTTGAAACAAATCTGCTTCCACTGAAAAGCTTAAAAAAAAAAAAAAAAAGACTTTCTCCTTGTGTAGCTGTTTTTAAATACTAACCTGGGTATTTTTTCATGATTCAGCATTCAAAATATTTTTGCAGCCAAGCGTAGAAGTGGAGGGAGATTTGCATAATCTTGAATGGAAAAATGCAGGAGAAAAAAAGGGACAAGTTTATTAATACTCACAAAATTGTAGAAATAATTATTTTGAGGATTTTAAAAGTTAAGATCTCAAAGTTTCTATTTTTTTTCTAATACAGTAGTATTATATGAAGTAAATACTGCTGGCTAATTGATAGAGTTGTTTAGTGTGGTATCCTTACTGTAAATACAGAACGGCTATCAATCTGTGCAACATTGTCTTACTCTGGGGGATTTCTCCATTCAACCTTCATATGCTCACAGTGAACTTTCCTCTTGTAGCCTTTGAGCTAAAATATACAAGATTTGGGTTTTGCTTTTACCTTGTTTGCTCTTCAAGATTTGTTCAGAACCTACTATGAAGTTCTCTGAATAAAACAGTAGAATTTAGTCCTCTTTTATTTTTTTTAAGCAAACATTTTTCTGAATGGAAATAATTTTAGATACTTTTTTCTACATAATGTATCTTAAGTCCAATAGTGTATTTGATAACTGGAAGCTATGGGAGGTATTAGGATGTATAGGGCATGCACAACTGGAGGTGATCCATCTTATCTCCTGTCTGCATGGATGATCAACATAGCAAAGGAGATGAGATGCTGATTGCCTCTTCATCATGCAACTTCATGTTGAAGAAGTCCTTTTGGATAGATAGTCTTTAGGTACTGTAGGGCTCAAGTCAGGAAAGTCTACTGACCAGTTCTGCTCCTAGCAGTGCCTGGATAACATGCTGTCCTTAGTTAAATCAGGAAGGAGAAGGTACTTGGTTCCCAAGTTTGTTCATATTCACAGGTACACACTACAGAGGGGCACAGACAAAAGCAGCAATCCTAGCACCGTTTTTCTGAGAAGAAACAGTAATTACAGCTATTAGGCTTTTCTGAGGAATATTTTGCCACTAATACCAGGTCTGCAAGACCATTCTCAAAGCCAGCAAGTGACTATTTCTCTTCTGTGGGTGACGAGCAGAATCTGGGTTGCATTCCTGCATGTAGCACCCTGGCAAGGGCTTCTCAGTCTCAGCCTATAAACCAAATCAATCTGCTTGTGGAAACTCAGCACATAACCATAGAACTCCTAATAAGTGTAAGGGGAAGAAAACAACTGAATCCACTTCAGAATCTATTTGAACTTGTCACACAGCAAGTAGAGAATTCACGTGTTAGCAGTCGTAATGGCAGAGTTAACAGAAAAACAAAATCCTCTTCCCATATACCAAAGAATGAATGTCAAAAGCAAAAATAATAAATAAATAAATAAAATCCAACAGGAAGACGTTTATTTGGCCTTTCCCTCGTTGCCGAAAAAGATCTGAAGAAACACAGGATGAAGACAGCTATAATGAACACCTGATGAGTTCATGCAAGACTGCTTGTTTGCTTCAGCACTTAGGATTGGATTGCTGCTGGCATGGATTATAAGTGCATTAGACTCCTGAGAACAGCATTTTTGAGGAGTACTCATTGTGGCTAATTCCCTAAAAGCAGCCTGAATGTAGATCCTGTCTGTCAGGAGAATCATTTGGGTGTTTGCTGGAACTCCTTTTCCAGGTGTTTACTAGAAGTTCATGCTGGAAGCCCTGTGTGCTTACTGGGTCTTTCAGAACCCCGGAGATTCTGGTCCAAAGATGACAGTTGTCTGCTTTGTATGAAGAGCAGTACTTTGTCTTCTGGGAAGCATGAGGCCAACCTCTGCGAAATGAATGAATTGACAATGAGTTATCCTATACGTTCAGAAGAAATGTACGTAGGTTATCTGAGGTGACAAGCATTGGGCCTGGCCGAGCATTGCGGAGAGCCTTTAAAGTCTCATGAGAACCACGAGAGCATGGTTCAAAACATCTGCCCCAAGCTTTCCTGGGTATCGGTGGAAATTCACATGAGTTTTGTAGGCAAGGCTGGATGCATCAAAGAACAGCAGTGTATCAGCCACTTAGTCTTCAATGTCCATTTTCAAAATAACACAATAAATAAATAACATTTAGGGGTAGAGATTTTGGCAAAGGTATCTATAAGCGTTGTCGAAGTCTTGCCTCTATCTTAAGATTTGATGCAAAGAGGAGGAAACCCCACTGTGAAAATTGCTGGTCTTGGGGATCTAAGAAAGGAATTCCCAGAGAAAATACTTTTTCCAACACGAAAGGCAGAGACAAAGCAAGCAATAAACAGCATACAATATTTTTGTTTAACAGAAATTGTTCTCCAAGTTTTATTTTTAAATCATACATGAAGAGTAATATGGATCATTTCCATAATACATGTTGATTAACTGAAAGATGCAATATTTCATGTAATGTTGTTACTGTCTTCATATGAAGCAGCTGCTTCTCTTTTTGTTGAAGTCAGGCAGAAAGAGCAGCTGAGTTTGAACCCAGCTGCATATCAGCAAAACGATCTGGATAGTCTTTTGGATCTTAAAGGTTGCTTATGCATAAGGAAGGTAATGTAGTTTAATTTTAAAATTTAATACTAAGGTCTTGAAAATGTTCCCAAGAAAGGGGTGATATTTTCAGAAGTATTTTAGAGAACACTCTTAGTGATATTTTCTTATGCCAGAGCTAAAAATGTATTTACTGCCAGCAAATCCTTCATTGCTTCCACCACCAGCTATTATTCACTATTTAATTCTACCTTTGTGTATCTATCCTGCATCCTAAATAAAGCTGGTGTATGCATAAACTTTACTTCATTAATAAGAGATGCATTCTAACAGCAATATCTTGAATCAAGCTAATAGAAAATCCGTTATAAAGGAGTTGGAAGCAAAATGTGATACACGGGAAGAAAAATTGAGTGCTAACATTGAGCTCATTCCTGAAACTTTCTACAAAATACCTCAGAAGCACAAGATTATTTGAAATAATTTTTTAAATTAAATTTTCTACTGCTAATTTCCTCTAAGTGTCTTTAAAGCTTTTCCTTACCATAACATGCTTTAGCATTGTTTGAAAAACTCTGTACTGCATATTTATCAATTATTTTAATGCAGCTCAAGTATGCATCTTACATGTTTTAGACAATACATGCCACAAAGTAAAGATTAGTATTTTATTTAAAACTTACTGACTTCTTGATAATGAATTGAGTTAAAACATTAAAATATATTTAGAAATATTAGAAATAATTTCTTGTGCTTTGTGGTTGAGAAAATAGAGGTTTTTTGTTTTATCTCTCACCTCTGCAGTGGATGGATGGGAACAACAGCCTTCCTGAGTATTGCAGTTTTGTATAGAGAGGTGATAGATTCTGGTGCTTTCTTCTTGTCAAACTGGCAATTACATGTGAAAAGTCTGGACAACCTCTTAAAATCGCTCTGTTTCCAAGAGTTCTGAAAATAATGTAACTATTGGAATAATTTTTAATTACATCTCTTTATTACCTTACTAAATTTACAATTTTTTTTAAACAGATTGAGAATCTCGATCCCCGAGGAATTCAGCTGTCTGCTTTATTTATGAGTGGTGTCGATATGGCGCTTTTTGCAAACGATGCTTGTGGACAGCCAATTCCATGGGAGCACTGCTGTCCGTGGATGTATTTTGATGGAAAATTATTCCAGACCAAGCTCATCAAAGCAAGCCGGGAGAAAGTTCCGCTCATTGACCTCTGTGATGGTCAGGTGTGTAGTTTCAGAAGTGTGACAGAGTATCAAGTGTGCCAGATTTTCAGAAGTGTTAGATGTGGTTGGTTTATCAGTCATTTACTTCACATATCATCTCTACTTTTAAAAGAGAAATATGAGGTGAATGGCTGATAGGTATTTTTCAGCTCTGTCTACTCTCCTATCTGTTATAGATGATTGAGATAGCATTTTGGTAGATTTGGAAACAGTAAACACGTAAATTTTAATTTCATTGTTTTTCTCTCTGTAAACAGAATCTTGAATGCAGTTGTGATGTAATGAACAACTGAGTAGAAAACTCTCCCTGGTCATTTGTTCAAGTACTGTCTTTTTGGGTCAAGCTAGCAAGGCTCACAAGGGACTAAGCTGCAGTGGCTTTACAGTGAAAGAAACTTTGTGATATCTAACTTATTTTACAGACTGTGAAGTCATTCTTATGGTCCTTAAGCTCAAAATCTTTTCACGTTTCTTACGACCGTTTAAAATACAAATGAATTAGTTTTTTGTTGTATCCAAATCATGCAAGGTTATTATCTAACCATAAAAACGGGAAACTGATAAAAATCAACAGTTTACTGAATGACCAAAACTTTTTTTTCTTAATATACTTCTTGGGAGGTATGAAATCTTAACAAAAAAGCTTACCTCCTCTTCTTTCTCACTCAAGGGAAACTGATAATAGATGAAATATTGGTGATGGCTGTGGTCCCTCTCAGGCTCGTTAGCCTCCAGGCATGCTTTGGCCTGTTTACATAGACTTTGTTTTGCAGTCCAGGTTTATGATGATTATTCTGTTTTATTCTGTTTAAAGGGCTGCATTAAGTGTTCAGGTGACTGCAGACAGAAGTTTCTCGGTTCCTTTCTGAAAAATCCTTTTAACTTGTAAACTGTTTTCTGTGTTATCAACTTCTAACCTGTCTCGGTATTTAGACTCCCATCTCTCTGCCGATACATAAAGATTTTCTTGTGAACAGTTCAAGTATCATTGAACTATTAGTAGGTATACAAGACAGATTATTGTAATTTTCTAGCTAGCTTTATGGAAGTTGGTTGCAGTAGTTATCTACTCTTCTATTATTTTGCTTTCTTCTTTGAAGTTGTTGTGTAAATCTAGCTTTATACAATTGAAATCAGAATTTTAACATCTCTTTGTGACCTTTTCTCTATTCATAGGCTGAGCAGGCAGCCAAGGTTGAAAAGATGCGTCAGAGCATCCTAGAAGGATTAAATTTCTCCAGGCAGAACCATCCTCTCCCTTTCCCACCTCCACCTGCCATGCCTTTCTATCCAGCTTCTATGTATCCTCGACACTTTGGGCCAGTCCCACCACCTCAGGGCAGGGGGAGAGGCTTTGCTGGTAAGTGATGGGACAGTGGTGCAAAACATGTTGGTGTGAAGCGTTGCCTTCTCTTTCACATTCCCAAAACTACAAACTGATTTGTCTGTTCAATTTTGTAGGAAAAATACATAAAAGCAAGTGGTTGGCATGTGTTGCCACGTGCCAATCACTGTATTTTGTTGTTACTTTTATTAGCCATAGCCTAGCAATATGGAATGTGTTGTATTGCTGCGTATTTCCATCAGGATTTTTAGTAACTGTGCCAGATCAAAATATTTTTACTGCTGTTGTATGAAATAGACAAAAGAGAAATGAATCCACACTGGATGATATGAAAAGGCTCTTATTTGCACTGTACATTGCTTCAAAATGTTTATATTTATAAATATTAAAAATGCCTAAATTAATGGACACAGTTTAACTGCCAGGGTTGAAGACAACCTTTCCTCCCTCCCACCCCTCTGGATTGTGCTACGGTTATTTAACCATTGGCACCTTTGAGTTTGCATACCGATACAACCATTCCAGGCTGTTTCTAGAATTATTCCCTTTCTCAAATCTCTCCGGTACCAAGACCCGTGGGTATATTGATACCGGACATTGGGAGTAAGATGCTCTTGGGGTGCCACAACTGTAGCCGTTGGAGCTCAGTGCCGAAAAATTGTTGCAAGCCTTTACAGTGCTCATTATGCCATAGAAGTCGGGATGCCCGTTCCAAACCCAGGTTCAAGGCCTGCTATTTGGATAGGAGACCCCGTGCTCGCTCAGGCGGCAGGACAGCCTTGGCCAGGGCTTCTCAGCGGCGGTGGCTTGCTCCCATGCAGCGTTGTCTGCAGGAGCCCAGCCTGCAGGAGCACGGCCCTCCCTGCTGACTCGGGAAGGGTGGAAGGAGGCAGCAGCGTCTCTGCGAGGGGCCTTCCCGGATGCCTGGCCCCCTCACAGCTTTTCCCCTGTCTTTCTTTACCCTGGGTCTAACAGGAGTCTATGGCTTCGGAGGCCCTTATGGGGAAACAGTAGCCACAGGCGCTTACCGGGCCTTCCGGGTGGCGGCAGCGGCAGGACACTCCGGAGCCTTCTCTGGCAATGACAGCAACAGGACTAGCAAGTTTCAGGGCGGTAATTATACCCAAACCCCTTTTCTTAGAGCTTCTGGCAACAGCTTCCTTCACTTTATGGTTTGGTCTGAGGCTTTCCTACTGACTGCCGGTCTCCCTTTCTCCCTAACTGTCTGAGCTCTCCCTCTCTAGAGCCTGCCCAGGCTGCTGTCCTCTCTGCTCTCCCCAGGTCCCTGCCACAAGCCCCCTCAGCGCCAGCCCCTCTCATGCCTAGAACCCCCCCTCCAAACACAGGGTAGCCGTAAAACCTAACGGGACGGTCTGTCTCCTGTGCTTCGAGGTGCAAGGGTGGAATCTGCCACCAGCTGAACTTTGCTTGACTGTATTAACAGTTATTTGTTTTAAATATGGGGGCAGTCGAGATTTTTGCAAAAGCAACCCAACGTAGAAATGACTGACTGCGGTGTTACTGCTAACCCATTCTCTGCTGTCATCAGTGTCAGTGTGGACACAGGCGTGAGATTTACTTACCTACCTGTGTGCCATTGCTTGTCTCCTGTACGAGGTGGGACAGTAGAAACCTGTTAATTCCAATCCCCTGTTCAGGGTAAAATTTTTCCATATATTTAGCTGTTCTTTCTGGCCTCTGAGCTTTTATCCTAAGAGCAAACATTCCTCTAATGCTTCGTTGTGTGTATAACTTTGCCCCTGTAAACAATGTGCATTTGAAGCTGAAAGACTTGTACAGGAAAGTATGAACCTTTTTGAATTTAATCAGTAGTTTAGTTCCTAGTGTATTAATGTTTGAAGACTAATTGCGGCTGCATAAATGCTGTGTTTTGTAACCTTTTCAGTGCTGATGGTCTTACCAGTAACATCTGGCTCAGTTGCACTTACCTAGATTTCTTGAAATGTGTTATGCCCCAGAGTTGATTTGAGGGCAAAACACAGGTGTAAAGATACGAGCAACTTGAATAGAAGATACATTTGTATTTTAGACAATTGCAATTTTAGCTGCTTTCTTGGTAGGGAAAGGATAAACCTACCTTTTACACCCAGATCAGTTTAAATATTGTATTTTTATAACAACTTAGTGTCGTTATGCAGATAATTCTGCATAACATTCAACAGATAATTCTGCCTAGTGAGTCGTTTATAGCAATTATAATTTGTGTGTCTTATGCTGGTATTTGGTGTTCACTAAAAAGTGATTTTAAACCTGCAAAAATTACTTCTTTATTAGGAATGCAGGAAAAAAAATAATCTTCAGATAGTTTGTAAAATTTCACTTCAGTTTCTTAATGCTTATCTAAAGTATATTTTCAATTACTGAAACTGAAGTACTTGTGTAAGATCATTTTTCTTTTCAGAATTCATATCTATTTTTAAAAAAGGGGGGGAAAGAAAGACTCTTGGATTTATAATACTTCTGAAAGACCGCAAAATGAGAAATAATCTCCCAGTATCAAAAAAGGAAACTGTATATGTGATAAAATCTGGGCAAACCAGTTTTCCATTCATTTGTAACTTTAATGTTATGATTGTGAAGATCAAGGTTTGGTTTTGCTTTTATGTGCAGGAGTCCAACCTATTCCTTCTCAGGGAGGGAAACTTGAAATTGCCGGCACTGTAGTCGGCCATTGGGCTGGAAGCAGACGTGGACGAGGGGGTAGAGGGCCATTTCCTCTGCAGGTTGTTTCTGTGGGAGGACCAGCAAGAGGGTAAGTGCAATCTTGTGGAACATACTTTTCATATGTATTTTAATGATTGGGGAAAAAAGCAAAACAGGGAAAAGTTAGAAATTGCATACAACAGATTTTAGGACACATTAGGTAAATTATACCTACTGATTATTCAAGAAAAGCATTTACATTCATTTTAAGATGTTTTTAATCAGTTGTTCAGATGAGCATAAGCATTTTTATGTGCAACTAAAATTCATACTCTCAATCTGATAGAGATACACACACACACTGGATTGTTTTGCATGAAGAAATGACTTGGGGGCTTTCTCTTACATGAAATCAATAAATACATTATACCCGATCAAAACTATCACAGCACTCAATTACTTTCTTTGTCATAATAGAACATTTATTTAAAAGTATGGTAAAATTTTTAACAACTCCATTATGTAATTCTTCTGTGAAGCAGAAAACACCTGAAGGATGTTTCTAGGTTTAATAGTTCTCTGCTACAGTCATGATGGGAGATGTGCTTAAAAGAATATTAATTTCTTCAGCTCTTCCACTTCATTTCACTACAGCTGAAATTACAGGTGCACAACATTTCTGAAAAAGAGATACTTCGTTACAAAAGTACTTAGTCCTTTTAAGATTATATTTTTTCCATAGGCTTAATTGTTCTGTCCCTTACAGAACTGTCTTATCTTTAATTAAGATTGTATCTATTATAGGAGACAATCCCAAGGTAATGTGATATATATATTATGTCTGTCTTTAACTATATTAAAGGTATGGAGTAAAGTAGGTGTGTTTATGCCATCCTGAGCTAGGAAGCAGCCGTCTGAAAGCATAAGTCTGAACTGCATGAATTCCTCTCTATCCATTAATTTAATCAAATGTGCACTATAAAGCATAGTGCTAAAGTCAGCAAGAGCTGTTGGAATGCCTGTCTTGTTGGACTGAGTGAGGAAACAGTTGGATCTGAAGCCCTGGGAGAATGGGAGCAGGGGGAGAAGCAAAGAGGCTGCCAGTGTGGGGACAGGGAGAGGTAAGAACAGCAGAAACAAAGATTAAAAAGTTCAGCAGAAGAAAACAGCACTGGTGGAAGAGCAGAGCTGACACTTTGAGGGGACCAAATTTAGGTAGGAACATTTTATTCTCTAGAATGAGATTCAGTTGCCAACACATAAGCATCTAGTGTTGTTTTAGATGCTTCAGACAACTGTCAGCTAATTGTGCAGGCTAGTGGGGTCTGTGGGACACCTGTGCTCTTCCAGAATAGCAGCTGGAGACCAGGGGAGTAAGCTAAGGTGTGCGATGAGGCACTAGGCTCCTTACTCCTTACTTTTAACCTTACTCCTCAGTTTCAGTGGATGAAATAACATTTTTCACCATTTAATTGAGGTTAGTGTGTGGTCTTAAGTTCTGTTTTTCATGAGGATCCATGAACAGAAGAATCTGGCTTACTACAGAGCTTGTTACTTTTCTTCAGTTAAATGCACTGACTGCAGTACTGTTTGCAGAAAGCTTCCGGGTGATTTATATTGTCATACACAAAGACTGCTGTCTGAGGCACCCTGAGTGATGATCTGGAGACACCTTCAGGCTCAGATCTGGCTTACATTTACACATACCATTGACTACCTTGACAGGATAGGAGTTCCTCCATTTTCTGAAGAAGCAAATACATGAATTTATGCAAAACATCAGTAGCCAGGAACTAACACTGGCAAGTCCTAAATTGAGAACCCTCCTTAGCTGGGAAGTGGTCAAATCACTGAAAGGGTGTTATTGGTCCTGTAAGTACCTTTACAACAGAGAAATGCTAATCTCCAATAATAGCTTTTGCATTAGGGGATAAAATATCTGTACATTTTCATTGTGGGAGGTACTATCTTTGGGCAGTTAGGTTTGGGTGCAAGTTGTCACCTCAAAACAACAGGAAAACTGTCAATGCCAGATCTTCCTCTCTCCATCAGATCACAAATGATGTTAAATTCTTTACCTGTAGAGTTAACAGAATTGGTCAAAGAGGGCAAAACTACTGCAGGCAGCTTATCTGCTTGTTGTGTCAGTTGGTACTAAAAATAAAACCTAGTAGGAAAACACAGTAATACTAGTGTTCTGTCTAAAGACAGGCATTTTAAAGATTGGGGTCCTTGTTGGCAAATGCTGTTTCTTACTAAAGAAGACTCCTAGGAAGCTGCACAGTACATTGTCTGCAATTTATCACCTAGTCCTGCACACTTCTATTTCATTTTTTTTATCTGTTACAGCAGAGGGGATCATGTCAGGCTTGTTTACACCATTGTCTCGTGTCTTTGTGCAACGCCGAACTTGGATGTTGTTCTTATTGTGTAAAATTATACTACCTGCTTTTTATTGGCTTTGATCCCTCAATAGATTTCGTGTGATTTTTCTGAGTAGGAAGAATCTTACTCGGGTACACTTTGACCTTGTAAAAAAATAGCAAATGGGATAGGTAAGCCCTGTTGAAATCTTTGGAAAGAATGCAGTGATAGTTACTCAAATATAAAACACAACTCTTTGCTGTTGCTTTTAAATCCCAGTATTTAATTTCTTATTGCTCAGTGTGGGAATTTGCAGTGTGTGTGAAAGGACTTGCATGGCACAGATCAGTGTTTCTCCACTGAGTCAGTTCAGCATAACTCAGTTTTTACAGCAGAGGAAGCAGGAGCACTACAGAAAAGCTTACCTCCTCTTCAGGTGGTTTTTTGTACAGCTCACAGAGACCTTGCTGGCATGTGGGAATTGTCAGGTATATGGAATATGAGATTCAGTTAAATGGCAGCTGTCATTTGTTGCCAGAATGGCAAACTGGGCAATTGCAGCCCATGCAGCTTAGAAACTGGGCTGGATGCAGGCCTGGACCTAAGCAGCACTTGGCTGCTCTGTGCCAGCTGTAGAGGGGTCAGTCTTCATGCTGGGACCTCCTGGTATTGGGGCAGTGGATTTGGAGGAAAAGTAGAGCAGTCACGTATTTCTAGTAGAGAAAACAAAAAGAATTCTTAGGTGAGAAGTAGTCCTTGACATAATGATTAGGAATTTGAGTTTCTGCAGTTGGTGGCATTAAAATAGTTTTAGCTGAGTGAAAGTTTGTTTTGATCTGATCTAATCTTTATCGAATCAAATCAAAAAACCACCACCTGATGTGTCCTAGTTGGAAGCCTCCATTTGAAAGCATCCAAATTTGATAAATTGCTACACATCAGATATTGCTGAAGCCTCCTTTTTTCCCTCAGGTTCTTAGATGATTTTGTATTCTCCCATCAAAACTGAAGCAATTTTGTATTTTGCCTTCCTTTCCTTTATCTGATTTTGTCTGTCTAGCATGTTTATACATGGGAAGTGTTATTAAATGGGAGAAATGGCCTTATAAATGGTTCAAATTGCTTGCATAATTTTTTAAGGTGAAAGTATTTTGAGTTCTGTTTTTAAAGCACTGTAAGGATAATTTGACACTTTGAAAATGTTTCTGCAAAGCTTGAAAGTACTCATTTATTGTTTCTCTAGAAGTGAAATACAGATATAGTCATTTTATTGCTACGAAAACAAAAGGTTTGTTATGTTTCATACACTTGCAAGCAGTAGAACCCTGTAATTCTGAATTAGTTAGTCATACTGCTTCTTTAAAGAAACGTAAATTTTAGTCACTAGACAGTAAAGGTAGGAAAAAATCTTCCAGCAAAATAAAATTTAAAGCAGTTTTAAACAAAGCTGATAAGTATTTTTCTTTCTTCCTTTTCCTCAAAACTTACAGGCGTCCTAGAGGAGTTATTTCCACTCCAGTGATAAGAACTTTTGGAAGAGGCGGAAGGTACTATGGGAGAGGTTATAAAAGCCAGGGAGCAATTCAGGTAATAAAGCCATGTGCCTGACTTCAGAACACTCTAGTTTACAGACTAGTATGGTATGGACTTCCAGACCAGCTAACACTGACAAGCACAACTTTAAAAGATAAGTGCTTCTTACAATGATCTTTCCTATGTGTTGAAGCTGTAAGCTGCACAGCCACTGGTGGATGACAGGCTAGTGTTGCATCGCAATTTTAAGCAAACTTTGGTTATAAAGACAGACGTGGAAAAATGTATTTTGATGTGCAGGCTGTGCCTACACAGCTCTAACCAGCTGTGGGAGCAGAAGAAAAATTAGGAAAATGGGAGAAATACAAAGCTGAAACAAATTAGCTGTTCTGTTCCTGCCCCCACTCTTTCCCAGTTTCTTTTCTGGGACCACGGTCCGACCTCATGAAGAAAAATTAGCAGTATAAGGATCTTTGCTGCTGCATGGCTCCAAATGTAAGAACTTACTCTAAACTTCTAGGAAGTAACAGACCAGTCTTCACCCCCACGAGCACACAGTTTCATTTTTGGTGACAACGTGTGAAGCGTCTGTGGATCATGGCTTTTGTCTTTTCCATGGATCCTTTAAATATAGCTGAAGCAAACTGCTGTTTCATATTAAATGCCAATTGCTTTGGAGTTATGTTTTCCTCCCTTTTCCATTGTTCTTGCTGCTATGCAGTTTTGAATGTTGATGCAAGTCCCAGTGGTAATGGATGAGTGGGTAGAAAATAGGTGGAAAGCTTTCACAATAAATACATCATATGGATGTGCAATTTGTCATGGAGACATTAGTATGTAAGAGTAGGGGGGTGTTTGCAGGTATCAGACAGTAAGAGAAGGAATGTTCTCCAGTGGATAATGAAGCAACTATTAACTTCCAGTAAAGCTTGCGGTTTTCTAGGTGTAAAAATTCAAATACTTCTCTTTCTCGTTAAATTTCTGTGTCCGCAGATGATATATGTCTACAAATCTACCTATGTATTTGAAGCTTTAAATCTTTTACTTTAAATAGAAGAGAAACCACTATGTTAATTATATAGTGTCTAATTTCCAAGTACCTTAACCTATGAAATAAAGGAAGCCCTGAAAAGGAGCTCCCAAATATTCCGGGTTTACTACAGGTTTACATCTGTAAATGTAGTTCAGATAGCACCTGTAGGTGGATGGTAGATAGTCTTGGCAGACAGTCAGCAAGTTTGGGTATTCACATTTTATTGGTTATATGTAATTTGGGTGGTAAATACTTGCGATCACAAGGATTTGGGTCTAAAATTGTGCCTGTGATAGGGAGAAGAAACATAAATGACATTTTCTATTGACTGGTCCCGAGTTCATTGGATTTTACGGTCATGAAGTCACTATACCCTAGTATATATTCCTTTTACAGGAAAAGAGAAAAGGTGAATTAAAATGCATGTGACGGGGCGAACTTGGAAAACTTAATGCATAACAAGCAGATTTTGATACCCAGTTAAGACTAACTGGCAACAGTGTACTTCCCTGTCTTACAAACCTGGGCAGTTAAGGAAAGAGTGCCCATTCAGGGCCAGATTCAGATATGGGTATTTACACCAAGTAAGATCTTCCCTGCAGTGGCTTTATTGATAGTCATTATGAGACAATATGAAGAAAGGTTGGAGAACCTGACTGAAATAAGCAATTTGCATTTATTAAACATAGAAGACATGCCTATTTGTTCACAAGATGAGACCTTTCACTCTTGATCTGGAAAGAAACAAAAGCATGTGTTTAATCTAAAACTTAACACTTAGTAAAGCCTGTAAAGAAGTACATTTACACACACGTGCTAAATATTCTTTGTCCTCATATGCCAGTCATATACCTATGCAATGTTACTGCAGATTTTTTTATGGTTTTCTGAATAAGTTTTGTGATACTGATGCTAGAGAACAAGAGTTCTTACTCAACTGCAAAATCTTTCAGCGATTCAGAAAAGTCTAACCACACTGTTTCTAGTATGTAAAAATTCAGATTATTACACTATGAAACTGTTTGCTATTGTTTGAAGTGTATAAGATGTCCGTATCTTAAGTCATTTCTCAGTACTTGACTTTGTTAACAGCATGATAGAAAAGTACATTGCTTCTTAGCAACCCAACCTACTTACTTTGTTTTGTTGTTTAAAGCCTATTATGTTTCTGGAACACTAAGATTCATTGTTGCAGATACTTAAAAACTGAATATACATTCTAATGCTGCATAAATCTGGTTTTTATTGCTATACTCAGTCTTGTAAGATTCTACTATATGCTTTTCGTATGAAGTCACTTGCCTAATCTCAGAAGCATATAGACTAGTATAGATAATACTGCATGGTACTTTTGCACTTCTTTAAAAATTGTCTGAAAAAAGTTTTGGTTTGTATTTGAATAACATGTAATCATATCATTAAATTGTAATGTATATGAACCAAGAAGCAGAGTTAAGCTGTATATTGATTCTCAGTTTTGGTGTTTCCAGATGTTTATGTAGCTCTTACATTGTGAAATAACTGAAGCATCAAAGTTAGAAAGGGCATTTTACCACAAGAACATCAGAAGGCATGGCTAGAAGGCACTCAGAAATACTGAAAGTTCTTTCTCATCTGTGCTGTGCTGTTTATTTTGTATGCCACTTCTTATTTCAGCAGTACATAATACTCGGTATTCGCTTGTGATACTTCTGCACACTGCATGCTGCCTATTATAGTGTTATTGTAACAGATTGTAAATATATAGCAGTGGTTCTTCAGTAATTTTCTTCTTTTTTTAAAAAATAGGGCAAACCTCCTTATGCTGCTTCAGCAGAAGAAGTAGCCAAAGAACTTAAGTCAAAATCAGAGGAATCTAAATCCTCAATTGTGTCTTCAGATGGATCCCTGGCTGAAAATGGAGTTGTGAATGAGGAAAAACCAGCTTCCCAGATGAATGGGAATACAGGAGACATCAGGGCTTCCAATCAGTCTGAAAGTGCCTTGAGTAATGACTCTAAAATGTGCAATACAAATCCTCACTTAAATGCACTAAATGCAGACAGTGTTTGCCATAAAGATGATACTCTTGAGGCCACTGTCTTAAAAAAAGAAGAGTAAACTTATTTTTTATAGAGGGTGAAGGATGTTGGGAAGGGTCAGGATTAGGAATATCTGGAAAGAAAGAGAGCCTACAGTTACGTACATTTTTTCCTTTCCGTAAGAGAAAAATGAGGACTTTGGAAATTCGGATCCCTCTTTGATGTCAGAGATTTAAACAACACATTTTTAGTTTTAACCAGTTGTAGTCAAAATGCTACAATAAAACAAAAAAGAAAGAGAATGAAGAGCATTTGACTCCCGCACTTAAAATGAAGTATACATAAAGTTTAAACTGGTTATGACAAAAGCTTGTAGTTTTGTTTTTTGAAATATAAAGAAAACAAATTTTGGCAGTCTTTAAGTATATATAGCTTAAAATATAATTTTTAGTACTTGGCACCATATGTATGCCATTATATTTGATTTTGCATTACTGTGTCACAATAAAGCTTTCTTTAAGGCTTTGATTTCATGATTATGGGGGGAAAAAGGCACAACCACAGTTTTTTCTTTCTTAAATTTCATCACCGTTGATGTGGTTCTTTTGTGTTAAAATGTGCAAACTATCGAAACTAAAAATTATAGAGTAATATTGCAGTTCTGCTGATTTTTAAATATACATCATACATACTTTACAAGCAAGTTAAATGGAGATAAACTTGAAATCATAGAAGATGCAAATGACCTTTCAAAATAAACACAATGTGTTCTGAAACTTTTTGTGACTAATACCATGCATCCGTGATCAATGAACTATGTGGTTTTGAATCAGACGTAGACCATTAGTACTACTATTTGAGCTAAACTTCTGCATGGTTCATAATTTTTAAAGTGTGTAGTTAATATTATGCATGTTATTGTCCTCTTTCTTCCATTCTTACAAGTACTGTGCCCATTTGCAAAACAAAAAGCTAATAATCAGTAATAGTCCTATAAAAGATGTTAACTATGTTTAGTCATTGACTGATCTTGCTCTAACCTTAAAATTTTGTGATTATTGACCTCTGTTGCATTTATTCTAAAACTTAAAAAAAAAAATTATCTAGCCGTTTTGAATATCAACGTTACCCTGGTGTACTCATTGCTGTATGCATTATTGTTCTCTGTTGCTGTTTTATGCCTTCATATTAGCAAATATGAAATTCTGTGAAAAACAAAAAAAAAAGCTTTGATCTTCAAAAAAAAAAGTACCCCCCTTCTGTAGCAGGAAACAAATGGCTTGTTCTTGAGAACTTTCCCATCAAGAATTTAGTATAAGCAAATATACCTGTATCATTTTGATGTTTTTGTTAGTGTTTCCAAACTTAATGTACTTCAAAATCAGAATCATTTCTTTATATTCGTTTTCATATAATTCTCCTGATGCTCTTCATCACACATTAGTGATCAGAAATGAGGTGTAATTCCCCATTCCCTGCCCGCAAGAGCTAAGTAGGTATCTTAATGTAAGTTGAAGGGAGTTCTGCCCCAACTCATGGATTGTGCAAGAATGAACTACTGTTGGGTTTGATTGGTTGTAGATGGATTGTGGTGTGGTGTATTTGAAGGCTATTGAATGCAACTTACAGTGCTTAATAAAAATCTTTATTCTTTTAGTATAAAATACTGTATGCCTTTTTTGTCAAATATTTTTTTAATTAACGTGTTGTAAATAAAAGTTTTCCTATGCCCAAATAAAGTGATTGAGTTAGCAGACTACGCGATGTCCTCCCAAAAGACGGAGAAGGAAAACACAGCCTTTACACGCTGCCGCTGTTGGGTGATATCGCACTCGATCGGAGTAATGCTTTGTCCTTTGTATTTTATGCAGCTACTTCAGATGTCCACGTTTAAATGCGAGATGGCTAATAAGATGCAAATAGGACAGAAATAACAGGGGCAGTTGTTTAAAGAAGAAGACGACCAACCCCGGGTGCTCGCAGGGCTTGAAATGCAAGGTGATCGGCACTGCCTGTATCTCAGCTCCTCGTAGCTGAGAATAAATTATTCCATTATGCAGGAGTTCTCTACATCATGGATCATACTGACATACATGAGGAGTTATAAATGTATACCTTGGTTGATAGCAGGAGAGCTTTTTTGTCTGGGCACGCCCTTATTGTCTGCTGTCTCTATCTGAATGTTCATCTGTTTACTGCCTGACACACATTGTTAAAAACAGGCTTGCCCTGAGTGTTTCTGATCTTGTGTTGTGTCTACATGAGTGGTGGTAACAGCTCTGTGCTTGGGGTGTAGATGCAGTTTATAGCGGCACAGCTGTGTTTTGTGCAAATGACGGCAGTCGGCCTTCCTCTCTCCTCCTGAAGTCCAACAAGCTGGAGAGGAGCGGTTGTGCTGGTGTCACGGCAGCTGTCAGGGGATCCTGCAGCTGAACTCGGGCGGGATCGTGTCCCTTCCCACCCTGCAGTGACGCAGTGCTGCTCGCCCCACGTTAGAGCTTGTCTGTTATGGAAATACTGTCCAACCTCTTGCTCTGGTGAAGGTTCAAGGCACCAACTGCCGTCTTTCCCAGCATAACCTGGTCACTGGCATCGAATAAACAATATCAACAAAAATAAACGTGTATGAGAGATTTCACCAGTGTGCCACCTACTGCAAGTGTAATGACTTTACTCCTTTCCTCAATGTAACTGTGCAGGCAGAGTTTCTTCATGGGCAGCCATAGTGTGACAAGCTATCCGCACAAGTGTGACTAAAATTAGGATGTGGAAGTACAGAAAATTAACTAGTCCACTGGCCCAAAGGTGAGGTGCTGCATTTACTTTTTCCAGAAATTATGGTGAAAAACTTTGGCTTGTGTGACTTACGTCTGCTTGACCCGGAGCACTTATTTTCTTTGTGGCCCATTTAAACCCCTGCCATTGCCCCGGCGAGGCTGAAAGCTGCTCCTTGGGCAGAAACTACGCTCGGGCAGGAGGACGAGCCTTCGGCTGTTGGCAGATGCTAGTGGAAGTAGTGGCAGGGACGTCTTACAGGTACCAGAGCTCCCTGGTTCCCAGTCAGGGAACTTCAGTGTCAAGCCCAGAACCAGTGCTGGGTTTATTTTTTGCCCCCTGCAATGGGTTCGTGCAGTTCAGCAACTGAGGGTGCGGGAGGTGCAGCGGTGGGTGCTCAGGGGCTGGGCAGGGACTGGTGGGCTGGGGGGAACTGGGTGATACTCTGTGAATCTGCATCCCTCAGAGGCAAGTGTGGGGCTACCTGTCTTCCTTCCTGTCCTGAGTAGCTTCCTGCAGGAAATAAGATGCATTTCAAGTTCATTTAGTCTCTTCCAAAGACTTAAGCTGACTCTGTAATGGGTGATCCTGCGGAAGGACCAGGTGTTGCCTGGGCTTGCTCCTGAACGCCTTGCACACGTGAGTTTATACATCAGGAATTACGTTCTGCTATGCACTCTGTTACATGGACCTTTTTAATGTGCTAATTAAAGTAATTAACAATCTATTGCCTACGTGTAGACAGGTTGCCTGCCTCTCCTGTAAGAATACTGCGGACTGCTGTTGGACAGCAGCTCAGCCCGGCGTGTGGAGGTGTTGATGCTGCTGACTCGCACTTTCCTGGTGGTCCCCTCTAGCTGCGTCCATCTCCGCTGCCAGTCCACGCTGGGATCGGGAAGCGCCGGGGCTGCGGCGTGTCTGCTGTAGGTGGGGAATGGGGTGTTCAGCTTTTTGTGCGTTGCCTGGAGGTTTCCTGTTAGTGAGCCAGAAGAAGCTCTCCGGCACCGAGGGTGGAGGCTGAAGCCAGCTCCTTGCCGTGCAGCAGGTCTTTGCATCTAAGCAAGTGTCTGGAAGCGGTGCCCAAGGGTGGAGGGGCTTGTTATATATAAAGGCCAAAGGTCTCTATGAGAAGTGAGCCTTTTTATTTATAAAGTGAAAACTGATACGAATAAAGATGATGGCTCTTGGACCTCTTGGCATGGAATAGAATAGAATGGAATGCACTAGAATAGAATAGACTATTTCAGTTGGAAGGGACCTACAACGATCATTTAGTCCAACTGCCTGACCACTTTTTGGCTGACCAAAAATTAAATTATTAAGGGTGTTGTTCAAATGCCTCTTAGATACTGACAGGCTTGGGGCATCGACCACCTCTCCAGGAAGCCTGTTCCAGGGTTTGACCACCTTCTCGGTAAAGAAATGCTTCCTGTGTGACCAATATCTCATTATCCATCTCCAAGACAAGAGTTAAACTGGGAGAATCGGCCGTTTGGGAGGGGGTGTGTGGTCGCCATCCATCCCAGGCCAATGGGCTTGGCTGTCAGCTGAGGGCAGAGCCCTGCTCACTGCTCGCTTGCAAGCAACAAGCAACTAAAACAACTATGCTCCTCCCTGGGCTAGCCTCGCTAATTGTTTAGCTGTGTTGTTAAGGACCAATAATGATCTGTGGGTGCCACAGTCAATCACTTTTAGTGCATTTTTTACATCCAGTCTTCAGCGAGTCCTTAAACGCAGGCAGGTGAGTAGTTACTGACAGTGGAGACGATCCAGAGGCCGGGGGTTGTCCGTGCAGGGGGAGCCCAGCGCAGGCACCCCAGAGCGTTTTTCATTCTCGGCTCTTGCACGTTAAGTGCGGCGTTGGCGTTACGGACAGAGGAAAATGAGATTTAAGCGATCTGCTAGACGGCGAGTGGCCAAAGAGCCCCCTCCCGTCGCCGGGGATGGCGAGCAGCACGGGTGAGGAAGCGCTGCGACCATTTTATTTCCTGTGCTCACGGTTGTGCTATTTAAGGCAGCGGTTGCGTCGCTGGATGGCTGCGTCATGGGCCGGGGGGGCGTAAGCCTGCCTGAGAGGGCAGCAGCCGCTGCGCTACATTCCCGATCCTCGTCAAAAAGTCTTGAAGGGGTGAGTTTTTCGGAGTTGCGGAAAGCCCTGCGACCAGGAGGGTCCTTGCAGCAGCAGGCAGCTCCAGGGGCTGTTCCTACGCCGTCAGTAAAAGGTTCTGATGAACCCTCCGTGAGCAGGGTCCCTCACACCAGCGTGCAGGATGGAGCCCCAGCGCCCGGTCGCAGCGATGACAGGGAATGGGATAGTGCGGCCACCGCTCCTGTGCTGTGAAGAGATGAAAAGCGAGAGCGTGGGCACGTTTTTCAATGCACTCAGTGCTTAAGAGCGTAATTATCCAGACCTGAGGCAGATTACAGCTCCCTCAGTGAAAGTCTGTATAATCCTTTTTATTGTGCCAAAAGCCCATAAAAGAACCAAAGCTGAGTCCGGTCACGCGTAACCGCGGGGTAAGAGCGCGCCGGCGGGTGCGCGGCCCTGGGGCGAGGTGAGATCTCCGGCGTCCGCTCCCCTCTCCTGGGGAAGCCCAGTCCCCGCCGGGTACCGCTGTTCCCGGGGAGCTGGCAGGGCCGCGCCGTGGGTTGGAGTAGGACGGCTCTCAATGTCCCACTGGTGTCCCCTGTCCCCAAGACATCCAACCCACCTGTGGGCGAATGCCTTAAGAGCAGCAGCTCTCCCGGGGGCGGTGTGAAGGGCCAGGGCCGTGCCAGCCGCGGGGAGGCACCCCCACGGCCACCTGAACCCTCAGGGTGAGTTTTGCAGGATTTAGTAGCCCCCATCTCTAACTGTGACTACTACAAATTAATAAAAAGAAAGGTAGTTTTGCACTAATCATTACCTGAAAGACTGTTGTTTAAATGTGCTAGATAACTTCAACGAACCCAGTGGCAGTATCCACGCAGAGCAAGTGTGTAATTCCGTCCTGCCTGTGGTTACAGCAGGTTTTGCTCTGCTCCCCTCTGGGCACTGCCCCAAGCCCGGGGGGTTTCTTTGTGACCCGTTTTTCCTCCTTATCTGATGCGTTATGGGGGCAAGACTCTCCATTTCTCTGGGCCAGTGTGGGTGCGTGTGGCTGCTCCTGCAATCGCGCCCTCCAGACCTGGAGGGGCTGCGGGTCTCTCCCCCAGCGCTCGGCTGCTGCCTGATCCTCACTTGTGCCTCGTCCTAGACCTTGACCTGAACCACAAGCCCATGCTCTGCTCAACCTGCCACGTCCTGGTCCAGCGCCCCACAGCAGGAGGGGATGCGGCGGCAGGAGGGGATGCGGCGGCAGCAGCGCGTGGAGGACGCAGCATGTGTCAGCGCGGCCCAGCTGAGGGCAAACCCATGGCCCCTGCATCAGCCCAGAGGCCCCGTCCTGAGTTTTGCCCTGAGACACCTCTCCTTGGACCAGGCAGAGGAGAGCAAGCAGCTCCAGAGCCCTTCTCCGGGGGCTTTGCTTTCTGATGGCAAAGCAGCAGGTAAGAGCAAATATTGGGTTTTTTTCATTTAATACCCAAGTAAAGGATGCTAATGCGATGGGGAATTCAGGGGTTTGGGCAGGAAGAGGTGTATTTCTGAAAGTACTATGGGATTGTAATCTGTCCTACGTTTGGCATTTAGGTCTGGGGGCTTGTCGGTCAGTATATTTTGTGAGATACGTGACTGAAGGTGTGCCCTGGTTTCTGGTTGAAATTGCAACTGTTCATTCATGACTATGCGAACTAATACAGCAATTTAAAATTAAAACACAAGTGAAGGATGAAAACAAAAATATTAAGTAAAAGTTGGGTAAGGTCCTACAGAAATCAGGAACGTCATGAAGTACTGACAACGTTCAGCTTAATTCATAGTGCTCCTGTTACAGTATTTGTAATAAAACATAGCATTTAGTGACCTGCTATCAGATGTATTAAATATCTGTTGGGTGCAGCTGGTGAGCACAAAGGATGAAGGATGTGGGCGAAGAGCTAAACTGGGGGGGACTGGGGGTGGAGAGGAACGAGGACCTGTGCGACTGCCGCTGCGGGGACGCGGCAGGAGCAGAGGACCGGCTGGCAGGGTGCCGAGCGGCGGCTGGCGTTGGAGCCAAGCAGCTCCCGGCGGTGCCAGCCCAAAGGCACAGCACCCGTGGGTGCCTGGAGCCTCCCAGAGGGGACGAGGGCGAGGACGAGGACAGAAACCCCGGCCCGTGGGCCAGGCTGGGCAAGCTCGCTTGCTGCTGCCGGCCTGGAGGTACGCAGATCGTGCTCGGTTGTCATCTGCCTTTTCAGGTGATGCATCGAGGTTGCGTCTCGGCGTGAAGTCTCAGAGGGTCTGCGGTCAGCAGTGGATTTTGCCAGTCGTTTCAGGCCGGGCAGCACCTTCCCGCAAAGCTCCAAGCAGCGTGTCCCCAAGTGTCATTTCCAGTAAACCTCGTCAATGCAAACGTCCTTTTGCTTTGTGTCTGTCAGTCACGTCCGTCTAACATTTAATTCTGCTTTATTTATACTCTGTCTTCTAACAGGCTCTCAGCAAATCCAAAGAGAAAAGTTATAAACACTTTGAAACTCTCTTTTACTTGGTAAACTTCTGGCTTCTTTGGCTTTGTAGAAAATGAGCTTCCTGATCCCTAATAAAACACAGCGGGGAGAGGCGAAATAAATGTGAATTAGGCTGATGACAGCGATGGGCTCGTGCACATCTTCCTCCTTTACGAAGTTTCAGACTAGAAAATGCTTACGGTTGCGCTCGGACTATGCTGTGTCAGAGATGGAGACAGAAGGAAGCTCCCAGCATGGCAGTGTGCTCTGGGTGAAAAATAACAAAAATCGAGTCCGACTGCCAAGTTATGAAACCTTGTTTATAAATGGTTTAAATGTTTGTAAAAAAACATTTTGCATGAGGCTCCACAGTGGCCGCATAACTTGAGTAACCGTGGCCAAAATCCTTTTTTAAATAGCATTTTTTGAAAGCTGTTGCCCGGGTTGGCAGACTGCATAGGCTGGGGAGAGCCATGGCGGCCGAGCCAGCAACGATGCTCCTGTGCCCAGAGCTGTGGAGCGAGCCGGAGAGGAGCCTGGTATTTGCCCCCCCCAGAACACGCCTTTTTCCCACCAAATGTGGCAACCAGGTACTGATTTCCAGAGATTGCAGCTGAATCTCTTCTAATAGTTTTTCTACTTGCTGCATCTCAGCCCTCGTATCCAGTCGGTGACTCCTGGTCTTATGATGGCAGTGATGAGCAGCCTGGCTGGCCTCACTCCAAGAACCAACCGTAAGAGAAAGGATTACTAAACCACATTTTAATAAATATCAACATATTTTTCCCTTCTTTCTGCCTTTCAATTCTTTTTCTCTGCAGCACTGCCTGGGGACTTTGCTCTGGTTTTAACTGTGCGTCGGTGCTGGTGTGTTCGGGCTGTTGCTCCTGGGGGGCTCAGGTGTGGCTGGGGGGGCTCAGGCGTGGTTTGGGGGCTCAGACGTACCATGCAGCAGATGAAGCGAGGCCTTTGCAGGAAAGGAGCGGAGGGGATCGCCGCTGCTCTCCCCCAGCGGATGAGTTTTGAGGGAGATCTCCTTGTTGGTGCTGCTGCCACCTCTGCATAGCTCCTGCTGCCTGGGGAAACGCCGCAGCCCCTCTCGCTGCCTGCGAGCCTGGTCTCACTGGTGGCAGAGGGTATTGTGGTTTGCCGGGGGGTTATTGTATCTGCTAATCTGGATTTACCGCTGCTGTGTGCTGCCTAACTTGGCTGTTGCTATAGAAAACAGAAGTGTTTAACCAGGACTTAAGAAAGAGGCAATAACTGGGGATGGCATGAGAGGGATGTGCTGGAATATCACATCTTGGGGGGTTTATTTTTTTTATGTAAATGAATGTGAACACCGGTGCTACATTTGCTCGCAAAGCCTGAAGAGGGCTGCCAAGCCTAACCCGATTGCGCTTGATGGGGAGGAGCTGGTGGCGATGGGCAGCAATGAAGTCAGGAGAGTGGAACATGTGTACATCTTCCTTTTTTTTTTTTTTTCCCCCCTCCCCACAACTTCTATCAAAACAATTCCTAAGCACCGGAGATCTTCTAGTGTGTATGAAACTCAGACGCTGAGCAAACGATGAGGATCGTATAATACGTGCTGGGAAACAGCGTAACTCTTGGAGCACATATGCAAACTCAGGAGCACCTCATTTGAAGTCACGCTGATTCGATAATGTCCTTGCACCGAAAGGCTCCGAGCGCTGCAGCTGTGGGTGCCACACGGGTGCTGGTTTCTGCGATTACAAGTGATTCCCAGGGTGCGAGCGGTCCCCCCCTTGATGCCACCCAATGCAGGCGACTCGGGCTGACACAGGTTAAGGAGAGCAAGGGCCGGACCCCACCAGCGAGGCTGAGGGTCTCTGCAGAGCTCCCTCCACACCAGCCCGGCGTGGTGATGGTCACGCAGGGAAGACCCCAAAATAGCAGCGGTCCCATCAAACCACTGAGCGCTCCCTAACCACGGGCCGCGATGCAAACCAGGAGCGATCCCAGCCAAGCCGTGGGGCACCCGGGGCGAGCAGCCCTGCAGACCCCGAGGCTGCGGGTGGCCGTGGCCTCGCCAGGGGCTGAGCGGGGCTGCTGGCCCCCAGGCGTGCCCCGTCCCCCCCTCTGCCAGCCCATGGCTTCTGCTCCCTGCTGCTTGCTTCAGCATTGTGCAAACCTCCTGCTGTCCTACTCCTGCCTTATTTTTGCTCTTCCTGCCCTTTTAACTCCTTGGGTGCAGCTGGGAGGCGTACGGAGGTTTGGCTTTTTCCCCCAGCACGGAGGGCACGGGGCACTCCTTGGGTCCATTTTTTAAAATATTTTATTTAAGTTATTCCCCTGAAGGTTACATTCAGTGAAGAACGGCATGCATAACACGAATGGTGAGTGAAAAGACGTAGCCAGCACCATACTTCCTACCACGTGAGCTTTGAACTTCAGGACCACATTTAATGGAAATATTTCTGCTGCTGAAACAAGTATTTGCTCCTGTTACTGAGCTTGGTAAAATGTGACAGTCGCTTCACTGCTTTACACCCTGCTGTAAACTACCGATGAAAAACACTTCAAAAATATTTCCGTACCCAATGTTCGTTAAATTGTGGGAGGCTTTGGTTGCCAGGCCTTGGCAATATCACGCCCAGCCGCAGTGCTCGGCCATAAAGCAGGCTGGCTTTGCTCAGCCAGGGCTTCCCGCGCAAAGCACCTGCCGACGCTGCTGCCGCCGACCCAAAAGGCTGCAGGGCACGGTCTGGGAGATGCTGCGAGGCCTCCTAAGACTTTAATACAGGACTGTCTAATTGCCCACACAGCTGCGGAACAAATAATTCATCACATGTTTTCAATATCAAATGCAACATTAATGTTTTCGACTCAGACCCGTTTGCGCTTTTCCTTTAATTGCTTGCTCAGGTGCAGTGGACTAGGAGTGAGGAGCATCTCTGGGCTCATCCACGCACCGTGAGGAAGTGTTTTTTCCACTGCCATAACACGAAGAAGTGCAGACATGTTGTTCTTTGTCCTCTTTTCCCCCCAATAAATACAGAAATATAACAACAAAGATGTACCATAAAGAAACTATGAGTCCACGAGCAGAGAGGAGGACTTCTGGCCTGCTTGCTTACCTCGAACAGTGACCCTGCCTGATATCCACCAGGCAGAACTGGTGCCCAGGTGGAGTTACCGACGCTGCTTTCTACTGCGCTGCTGGCTGCTTCCCAAGGGCAGGCTCCCGCCCTGTGCTCCGCCTCTTCCCATGCCTCCTCGCCACGCGTGTCCCTGAGGCTACGGCACAGCAGTACGGAGGGGTTACTGTGAATTTTCTGAGTTACTACAATTGTTTTCCCTAAAAAATAACATAACATAACATAATATAATATAATATAAAATCTGAAAATTTAAACTCTTACAAGAGAGATGGATACATTTTTTTTGGCACCTGATAGGATGGCCAAAGTTCAGATTTTTGTCTGTGTACCCTTTACAGATTCTGGTGACCAACAATAAATACAAAATTTTAATGTCAGTATGACACTGACGCCCAATGAAGTAACTTCTCCATGTGGAGATGGTGCGTGACATTAGCTTGCATGCCAAAATATAAGGCAAGAAAGAAGTGTTTAAGTGAGAAAGTGCATATATGGCCTGATAAATGCAAACTGCATTAAGAGTTATGAATACAAAATAAATTCTTTAACTAGGTCTTTAAACTTATTTGCTACATGAAAGGCCCTTTTAAACCAGTCTCCTTTTATGACTTTAACCATTTTAAATTAAAAATGCTGTTTACATCTTTGAATGCCTTGCTTCAAACTGTACATCTCATTATTCCTCCTGATTTGGGTATTTTGTTACAGCATTTGAACTACCAGTTCTGTGTATTTACTGTAGAGTTCCCTGTAGGACAGCCATGGGCTGATGGGTGCTGCTTGCCCGTTCATGCCAATCGAAATAGGACCAAAATAGGATGGTACGGTGTGGCGTGAGATCGAATCAGCTACTGCAATTGGGAAATCTGGTGTCAGAGGGGAAAACTGGAAGGGACGTACGCTGTCACCTGCTCACCCCTTTCTTGCTGCAGCAGCTCAGGGATCCCTGTTGTTTCAAGGTTGGTTTCATAGATAGCTTCTTTGCAACCATTTACTTAAAGAGTAGATAGATATGGTCAAGCGGAAAAAAGGTAACTTGGTTTACTTCTCTACAGTAGCATGGAAATAACTATGGGGACGACGTGTCTAAAGCTACAGGGCATCATAAAATGGAAGGACCTTGTATATACCACCACAGAGGACATCTATAGGAAGAACACTACAAAATGGTAAGAAAAACTGGGAAGGTCAAAAAACGATAGCAATCCTTCCCTCTGTGCTGATGACCAAGCCTGAGCCCTTTCTGAGCACCACACCAGACGTGGGACCGGAGGGCTCAGCATTGTGAGCCGTCACTGTTCAGACTGAAGGAGCAGATGGAGGCTCATCCAAAGTGCCTGCCTCAGAATGTCACCGTCGGTGAGATTTCTGCTCCTGGGTCATTTAAATACTCCTGAAAAATCCCATCCTCTCCCATGAGCTCCAAGATAGCAGCACATCTCTCCATGTGATGCAGCCCCTGGACTCCTAGCATCCAACTGCTTACTGCCCACAAGGTCTGCGACCACCACACAGATATTTTCTGGGTATCTGTTTGGCCCTATGCTGCTGATTTTTTTTTTCCTATCGGTTTAAAAGTGCATATTAAAAACTCACTTCAAAATTTCAAAAAAGTTTATTCAATGATCAAATTATGTTTTGCTGAGGCACCTCAGCATAGCTCCACCACTCACTCCTCCCTGCCCCAGAGCAGCCAAGCACCCTCCCTGCATGGCTTCTAGATCGAAATACTCATGGAGAAGTCAGAACAATGAGACAACCTCACCAATTAGTTTCTTTATCTGCTAATCCCTGGCAAAACAATTAGTAAGATGCCCGAGTTACCAGAACAGAGCCGTCGAGTCTCCCATAATTTGATTCTGTGCAGCATCAGCAATGTCGGCTCTAAGCATCTTCCAGCACAACTTAAGATAATCCAACTGACTTTCCAGAGAAAAGGAGTAAAGATACTGATGCTGTGAGCACAGCTCTGCTGCTGGATATAACCATCACCCGAGGAGCAGCGCGGGACAGCTGAGGAGCCTTAAACTGCTCCAGCCCCTTTTGCAGAGGAGTGTCTGGCTGCACCCTTGTACATCCCAGCTGCCCTTTGTTGTGGTCACCAAAATCCCCATGGCATTACGAGGGTTTAGCTCACCAGCGGCTGCAGTGGAGACATGCTGACACTAGAATTTCGGGTGGTGCTTTGGAAATGGGGCTGTTTTCATGGAGATGCTCACGGGACGTAAGGAAAGGCAACGAGGATGTAATTTTTCACAGGTTGTGCGGGCTTGGCGTGAGCAAAGCCCATAAAACAACTGGGAAAGGGAGACGAGCACAGAACATGGTGTGATGAGCTGCTACACTTGCAAGTGCTTCTGTGCTCCTTAAAAATTAAAATGCTGGTTTTACAAAAGGAAGAAGGCACTCTAGCATGCATTTTGGGTGTGCAGAGGCACGAAGCCCAATTTCCCCACAACTGTCCAGAACCAAAGGGCATCAAAATCGCAGAATGCTCTGCTTAAACCCTGAGCTGAGAGGTGCTGGTAGATGCACTTGGCATTGCTGAGCAGCGAACGGACTCTGTAAAGGTGGGTGCATCTCTCGCGATGGTTCCCAAGCCTTTCCTCCTCACGCTGCCTTACTCCCTAGACTTGTTCTTCTACTTTCTGGTTGAAGCTCCGAGCGATTAAAATCATGATAGATCAATTTAAACTTAAAAGAGGTCTGATTTTTAGAGGGCAGATACTTATGCCACTCAGTGCGACGAAGAAAATAGGCCCCTTTGTGCGTCTCAAGACATTCAAAACATGTCATTCAAAACAACTGAGTCACGATTTAAAATGCAGGCCTATAATCTTCCCCCCCACGTTACCACACCTTGAGCTATGTCAGAAATTTAATTTCAATCTCACAAACACCCATGGTGGACCAGAACGTGCCATTTCTGAGGCTAGTTCAAAGGCATCTCTGCACGAACACCGGCTGAAAGTCATTTCTGTGGCATGTAAATTCAGTGGGCAAGGCAAGTAATTTTGACAGTCCCTCTTCAGTTGTCCTAGGCAGGTTCTGCCTATACCGACAATGTATATCTCTGTAGAAAAATCTAGAACTGAAGTCATTTGACCCCTTCAATTGCCCTTGTCCTTCACAGGTGATTTCTGAAGATTTTTGCAGACTGATGAAAAAAGGCAGAGAAATGTCCATTTTTTCTTTCTGCTCCAAGATAAATAGAAGATTCCCCCCCCAAATGAGATGGATTCAGGATGCTGAATCCATCATATCTGGAATTAAAAATCCCACTTCAGTTGGGATTCCCTTTGTGAGTACTTTATAGGAAGCTCTCACGCTTCTCAGGGAAGCGTGTCGGCGGCTATCGAACACTCTCGGGACACAGATCCCCCCAAAATGCCCCACAGCACAATCGTTTTAACCATCTTCAGAGTCTTGGCACTGAGGGGGAGTGAGGTTCTGCATCCTCAATCTCGGTTCAAGCTCGAGGGTTCCTCTTTTGCCTTCGCCGCCGCCGCTGACCCATCTCCGTCTGAGAGGAAGCTGGTGTCTGTGGGGATGTGCAGTCTTGGGCTACGCAGACGTTATGTATCAAAAGTGGCCCTCCCCAGCACGTACCCAGCACCCTCCCGCTTTGATTTGGTCCTTCATGGGCACGATGGATTTATTTTCACCTCTTTGGTGTAGCAGCCCTACTCGCAACGGTGAAAGGGCAGAGGTGGGTAACTTCAAAAGCAGCAATACAGTTCTACCAACTAAAAAGAACGTCATTTTTTTTCTTTCTTAACGTAAATCAACCCCCGTGCATGTCTACGGGCCCTTCCCCGCCATCACCACCCCGACACCAGACCATCAGGGCGTTCTTTCTGCGGCACGGTACTTACAGCTACTTTTACGCGTGCCCGCTCCGCGATGGCTCGGTGTGAAAAGAGGGCTTTTGTGCTTCCCTCTTGCCGACACGCATTTAGCATCACCCCGCGCTGTATCTGCGCGGAGGGGGGGGAGCGCAAGCACCGCGACCCCCGCGCACCGGCGTGGGGTCCCCCCCGGCCGCTGCCAGACCCCCTTCCCCGAGGTTGGGGGGGGACACACACGGGACACAGAGCCGCGCCCG
>NW_010973420.1:698213-699365 GCF_000737465.1 Haliaeetus leucocephalus
TCCGCCGCCAGCGCTCACCCTCCCCGCCGGCCGCTCCGCCGAGCCCCGGCCCCGGCCCCGGCCCCAGCCCCGGCAGAGGAAATATTGCAATGTTGCAAGCTGACGTAAGGACATTACAAGGAAAGGGCTACATTTCGGAGTGTTTATGAAAAGCCTCGGTACTGTACTGTCACCAGGGGGCACGCAATAGAATGCATTTCGCCAAACATTTTGAATAATAATCATTTAACAACAACAACAACAAAAAAAGCCCCAGTCCGGTCGGCGCTCGCGGAGCCGAAGGAACCATGCAGCCAAACTTTGGGAAGCCCTTTATTATTTTTCTGACATTGCTCGCCCGCCCTTGAGGAGCCGTAATTGCATTATCTGATTTTTTTTTCTTTTTTTTCCCCCCCCCCCCCCCCCCCCCCTTTTTTTTTTCTTTTCTCCCTTCTCCCCCACCCCGTCTCCTCGACATTGCAAATTCGCCGGCGTTTCGGCAGGAGCAGCAGCCGAAGCGACCCCGCGGCAGGAGCCGCCGCCAGCCCCGCTCGCTCGGCTCCTCCGGGCGTCCAGCCTTGTTTTGAAGGGAGCTAACATGGCGACGGTGCCCGTCTATTGCATCTGTAGGCTGCCCTACGACGTAACCCGCTTCATGATCGAGTGCGATGCCTGCAAGGACTGGTTTCACGGCAGGTAACACAAAGAGATCGGGCCTTTCCCCCCGTTTCGCCGCGGTCCCGCCGCCTTTCGCCGCCTTTTCTCCGCCGGGCAGCGCGGGCAGAGGCGCTGCCGGAGCCGCCGCCGTGTGCAGTTTTCCAACAGGCCTTTTTGGAGAGGAGGAGGAGGAGGAGCCACTCTGCCCCCGTCTCTCGCTCGCTCTCTCCCCGTTGTATTTTTGTGTGTGTGTGTGTGTTTTGTTTTGTAAATTTTGCTGGGTTCCCCGCACAAAGCTCCCCCCCCGTCCCCGGGGCTCCGGTGTCACCGGGGTGTGTGTGGTGGTGTGTGGGGGGGGGCCATTGTGCCTTCCTCGGGGAGGGGATCGTTCCCGCCGGCCGGCTGGGCGATGGCCGGGCGGCGCGGCGGCGGGCTCTTACGGCCGGGATGTCGCGCGTCCCGCGCCGCCCTCCCCTCGGCTCCTCACCGCTTCCCTCACGGAGACGGGGCCCGGGG
>NW_010973420.1:700017-700343 GCF_000737465.1 Haliaeetus leucocephalus
CGGAGCCGGAGCCGGAGCGGGGCGGGGCGGGCCGGGCCGGGGCGGAGGACTCCTCGTTTCGGTTCGTTTCTCCCCGAGCCCGTCCTCACGGAGCGGCGGTGCGGCAGACAATGGGCGGGCGGCCGCGCCGGAGTTAGGGCGGCCGGGCGCAACTTCAGGAGCACGTATTGTTATTTTTCTTCCTCTGTGAGGAACGGGGAAGTTGGTGACGGGAAAGCCGAGAGCGTTCAAATTCACCGGAGCGCCCGGGAAGCGGCTTCGGCACCGACCTGCGGGCGGGCGGCCGGGTCCCGGCCGGCCCCGGCGGGGGCGAAGGGGAAGGTGCC
>NW_010973420.1:700353-784690 GCF_000737465.1 Haliaeetus leucocephalus
CGGCTCGGCGGGGGCTGCCCTGGAGCCGAGAACGGGGAGAGGGTGGAGGAGCGGGGGTCTCCGGGGGGCCGTCGGCCCCAGGAGGGTCCCAGAATAAGCGACCAGGCGCGTACCGCACCTGCGAGCCGCTCGGCTGGCCGGGGCTGTGGGCCGGGCGGTACCGGAGGGTCCCGGTGGCGGAGGGGAAGGGGGCAGAGGAGGGCAGCAGCCGCGGTGCCGGCAGGTTTTCCTTGCGGCGGGTGTTCCGGAGGAGGAGGATGGAGCGCTCCTGGCTTTGCAGCAGTTCTCCATGAGTGGTAGAAGTGTAAAAAGTGAAATTAAAACCTGGTGAACCACCTGGGTGAGCGCTTTTTGTGACGGGCATTCGGTAAGGTTAAACTGGAACTCTTTCATCTTAACCAGCTCCCATCATTGCCTCAAAATAGTTGATGGAGGAGGCGAAGGCAAGAGGCACTGCCTGCTGCCGTTGCAGCTCACAGATGCCCGAGTAGGCCCGGGGTCAGCTGCAGATCGTCCCCAAAACCACCCGTGCGCACAGAAAACTGTTACAGAAACTTCGCCGTGGCATTAGGGGTGACGTTCTGCCATTTATTTAAAAAGCTGTATAGTAACACGAAGCAAAATACTGAAATAAATAGTTCTAGTGTCAGTGTTGACAGTAGCGTGCTCTACACGTGTGGTTCTGGACTCGAGGCTTAAAGGGTGCGCACTGGACTGTGCTGATTAAGACTTAGGTACAGATGACAAGGTGAGGCTGATCTAGAGGCTGGAGGGAAGCTGCGAGTGTTGTGTGCTTGAAACTCGGAAAACTTAAGAACATGAAAAAATTAAGATTTTCATGCAAAGTGGTAATAGAGTGAAAAGATAAACAGCAAAAGGAGTTAAGCTGCCTACATGCAGTGGTGAATTTTGATTAAAACTGATGAAAAGAGATTAGTTGTAACTGATGAAGAAAACGATCATTTCGCGGGCAGCTCAGGGGCAACATCTCGTGCACGCACAAAGGTATTTCCTTTTGTGGTATAAAGGGACAAAATCGAACAGTAGCTCTGTTGCAGGGGCGTTGCACCCTTTTTGCTTAGCTCACAATAGCATCCAGAGATGGATTTTAAAGTAAAGAAAACTGAAGAGGAGGAGACTTGTCACCGTGTCAAAACCGAAGATAATTGTATTGGAGAAGTTCATTGGGTGATGTAGTAGAAAACAGCTTATGTATGTCCCTGTTTGCTTTTCTTGGTATTACATGAACAAATAAATATTCAACAAAGAAAAATAAAAGTCAGTATTTAGTTGTATAAAATTGTCCTGTCTCTCTCCTAGACACTCAAAGCACTTGTAGTATTAATGTTTATACAGGCACTGTACTGCAACCAAAAATAAGCAAGTGTGCAAAGCTGCATACCGTCAAGGAGGCTTGCCCAGTTTTTTAGTCATTTAATCATACTTAGGTCTCTTTTTAACATGACATACAGTGTGCATTTTGGAAAAAAAAAATATGTCATTTTTGTTTTGCTTTTGTGGAAGCAGATCAGGTGTTTTCATGCTTCCTTTCTGACGGTATTTTCCAAATACTTAAAGAAATGTTTTTCATGGTTTTATTCACATAGCAGTCATAGTCTCCCTCGCATCAGTGGTCGGGTAGCATCTCTGCGGCGGCTTCGGCAGTTCTGATGGTAAATTTGTATTACAAAAATATCAAATGTATGTTAAACTTACTTAATGCAGTTTAGAAATTGGAAACGGGGAGATGGAGCCATCTCCACATGTCGGACGAGCGCTCTCCAGACCACTGCCGAGTACTCGGCAGTTTGCTGACGTGCCGTTGACTACCGTTTGGAAATCACTGCTCAGTGTCACTTCCCGATACAAGTGCCGGAGGGATGGATTCAGGGTTCTCCGGGGCTTTTGGATGTCACTGGTCATTTTTATTATCTTTTTCAGGGACAATTTCTCTTGTGAAGCCGTGTTAGATCTTTCCATAGAAATCATTACTTAATCCTGAGAAACATCCAGGTGGTCCCTCACTGCTGGATCTGAGCCCCTGCATGGGGGGACGGTGGCACCTCGGGGCGCTCGCTGCTCTTGCCTGGGCGCCTGTCATCATTGCCGTCTTAGGCCTGCACATGATGAAGTTGCTGCCTTAGACTGTATGGCTGAACTGATACATATGCCTGATAGGTTTCTTCTGATCGACAAAGATTAGGCATCCGCGTTGATTTTGTGGGTTGGTAGCCTTTGGTAGGCTTGCCTGTGTGATGTTGCTGGTCTGTAGGAAGAAAGAGTAAAGAACTTGCCATCGTTCGCTCTGTTCCTTTCTTTCTGAAAGCTTTCTGAGCCCCTCTGTTACGACTCCATATGCTACCCATCATCGGAGACCCTTGGACACTGTTTAGGAAGTATGTTGGGCAATGGAGCCACCGGTATGTTCACAGAACGCTGTTTGTGACTTCTTGTTAGACTGAGTTTCAGTCATTTCCCCGCTTTCCATTTGCCTCAGCAGCAAAAGACAAGCAGCTTCAAGCTCTGTCTGGAGAGGATGGAGATTATCTTATAGGCAAAAGGAAAATAACACTAAAGCAGACAGTGGGGTTGTTTGACTTCTCTTTTTGTGAAGACCGTACATTCTTTGATGTGGCTGTTTGGTCTAATGAAATCCCACACACCTCAGCTGCTTCTAGTCCTTTGCTGTAAAAAGCGAACCTCAGTGCTCCATGCTTTCCTGGCTCCTCCATCGTTCTGTCGTAGTACGTCTGTGCCATGTCCTCACACCTCGGGTCCCTTCCTGATGAGGAGTTCCTGGCGTTGTTCCGCGTGTTCCCCAGCAGCAGGACTGCAGGCAGGAGCGATAGCGGGGGTTGTAGGTACCCCCCTGCTGTAAAGCCCGCTGGTACGGGAGACAGCTCTTTGGACTTGGAGAAAGCCAGGAGAGGAGGAGGAGGGAGGTGCATCGTGTGCTGATGGATGAGAAGCTGAGAATCAGCAGGTGCCCGGGTAGTCCCTCTGCTACCTCATCTGCAGGCCTGGCCAGACCGATGGCTTTGTGCAGGCGGTGCTGCAGGCTGAAGGAGATGTTTTCTGTGCCGTGTACTGTGCAAGCTTGCAAGGTGGTTCACCGGCTCGGTGGAGCGGTTTGGCCAAAGCGTGTTACACCTGTGCTGCGTGAAGAGCACTGCCTTCTCCTCTCCTTCTAGGTGGTGATGCTGGTCATGATCGATGAAGCTGTCTGTGGTTTAGGAGCTGCCTGCTTCAGGGACACCCTCTGTTCCTAAGCACCTTTGCAGCAGCTGAAAGCAGCAAGGGTAGGTTTGCTGGCAAGCTGTGAACGTAAACCGCTGAGGGTTGGAAGAAGTCATATTTAACGACAGGTCTCTAAGTATCTCATCTATTATGGGAGCATTACAGAACCTAATATTCAAGGCAAGGCAAGTCCTTTGTACGAGTTTGTTCAACTAGAAATCTGTACTGGGTTATTTATTACAGCTGTAGGTGAAGGAAGGTAAATTATTTATTTCCTCTGCAGTGGATATTTTGTTACCAGTTTTTATAAGGTGCACCTGGTGTTGTAGGACAGGATCATACAATCACTTGCTAAATAAAATAACAAGTATTTTTGTGTTTATTTTTAAACTTTGAAACTTATTGCCCCAGATGTAGCTGAAGTAAATAACTTCTTAGTAAAATTACAAAAAGTTTAGTTGTCTAAAAGTAGTTCACACAGTTACCATAGCAGCATAAAATTATGATGGGTGTTAATCAAGGTGCCTCAATGCACAGAATGAACTCCAGCCGGGTTAAGGAAAGCACCTGTCTGTTATATTGCAAAACTAAAAACCCTGTGTGGGGGGAGATTTTATTCTCCTACTGGAGCGTTCAGCATTGTCCCTTTTAAAAATAGGTCTAGTTTAGCATGGCAGCGCCTAGTTCCTCTCTTTTACATAAGCTTATCACTAGCTGTGGCCAACTTTGGAAATTTGGGTAAAATTTTAAGATGAGGATAATCCTCAAAATACAGTGCAGTTTGCCTTAGTATTATCACAGCAGAGGGAGTTACTAAGGTTAATTGTGCTGTGCACAGAATGATCTCCTTTGGTGTGTGGAGTTCAGATAGGAACAAGGTATGTAAGTTTTTCCAGTAACTAAATATTTAAGATTATTTCAAGTTTTCCTGAAGAGTTAGTCAACATTACAGCCTCTGTTATGCTGGGAGATTGACTAGAGCAGCTATCGTGAATAAGCCATGCTAATACCTATACCAGAATGCTTTCCCTTATGCTCTATTCCAGCAAAAAAAAAAAAAAAAAGAAAACCAGGTTGTTTAGAAATGATTTTACAGAGCCCACAAAGCATGCTAATTATTCTGGATAAAGTGTCCACATGGACACTTTAGTGGGTATTGTTTGCCTTAGAAGGAAAACAACCCAAACAACCCAAAACACCTACTTTTTTAAAAAAAAAATATGAGTTGTCAGTATGGAATGTGAAGAAGAAGATTTGAACTTAAGATAAAACTGTTTAGACCTTTCTTGTCTTCATATTGAAATTGCCGTCATTTTCATCTTCCTTTCAGTAACATAGCATTATTTATTCTGTAAGCCGAAAGCTGTTCAGAGAACTTAAGCTTTTTTCATTTCAAATCCATTTTATATCTTTTTTTAAAATTCTTTTTAAATGTCCAAGGCTGCATAGAGGTAGAAACACGTGGCACGCTTGTCCCAGTACTGATGCCGATTTTGTTGCCTTGTACTAATGTGTGGTCACACAGCGATGATTGACGCCAACTTCCAGAGCATCAGGAGTCTGGCCAGACAGTAAAGCGAGTTGGTTTTGCCTGTTGTCAGTCAGTGTTGTGTTCTTGGTCCTTTGGCATGGCTAAATAAACTTCTTGTTTTACCATTTCACATCCATTTGTGCTCTGAGAAAGAGCCTGAGATTCAGAATGGAAAATATGTCATAGTTTTAGTATGCCATTAAAACTTTCAGTTGACCTCAGAGAGTCTCTTGGGCCGTTGCAGTATCAATCACAGCTGCAAGAATACTTTGCAAGTATTTGTTAAAAGTAAGTCTCAATTTGTGTAGCAGATTTCCAAATATGAGTTTTATCTGAAGTTTTGTCTGGCAGAGAATACATGCTAGAGGGTTGAAAACCTGTATTTGGTGTAAATTAAAAAGGTTGAATTCTTACTCAAAAAAAGAAGTTTGCATGGAAATTGGGGTTCACCCTTAACTTTTCCATGGTGGTATTGTAATGCTGACATCCCCAGGAAAAGCACTTGGCACAGCACTCTATTACTAAACAGTAGGATAGGCTCCGTGTTTAGACATGGAAAGGTGCATCAGCTTCCCCATTTCTGAGCCTTCTGGACCACTGCCTTACTTAGGCCGGGTTTTCTGTGAATGCCCATGCAACATCTAGGTCTTCAAAGCTGGCTTTAAAGCAGAACGGACGTTTCCCTTTTGATCAGTCCTTTGCTGTAGGACTGAGCATCACTCTTAGACACCTCTAGGTTTACAGTGCCTGGGTGTCTTGTATTTAAACTTGCTCGTTAGGAGACCCTGAGGTTTCAGTTTGAAAAAATGTTTAACTGAGACATCAAGTCTAGTTGTGAAAAGAACTGATTACTCCAGTTTATCCAAATAGGAGTTTAGGTATCATGAGTGCTTAGCTGGCCTGAACATCGAGGTTTTGGTGTGTCACCTCAGAAATGACGGCATTATTCTCCAATTAAAGTATGCTTTAGAAAATCAAAGTCTAAGTAACACTAAGTGTGGACAATAACGTGGGAACAGCTGGCCTGCAAGTACATTTTCTGGTACACTGGTACCTGAGAGTAAGTATAGATCACAGAAGGGTGTTGTATATAAAGATTCTTTTAATTTCAGAAGGTTTTACCCAGATTTTACCTCTGAAAGCATAAAATGTTATGCATATTAAGCACAATTCATGTTTAATTAAAAAAAGAAAAATTTGAAAGAGAGTGTGAATTAACGAGTGCTCTTCAGCAACCTGAACCTTTCGCTCGACTGTGTTTTGTGAGCAGTCCTGCAAGCACCCAGGTACCTGTTAAGTTCAGTAGTAGCAGGACTGCACCCTTACCAGGTGCTGGCTTTTAATCAGAACAGTTAAAGCAATGTCAGAACAAAAAAAATCAGTTCTGCTAGCAAAGTGGGACATGGTTACCCAGTGCTTTTTCCTTGCTGCTGAATAGCTCTATAATGAGGGAAATGGATAAAAATGTCTTGAAAAAAATGATCAACGCAGCATAACTACGTATGGGGAGAAACTGGTGAAGAGAAAAAGTGTTCTAGAATCACTATAAGGCTTTCTAAACCCCATCATCTTTAATATTACCTTAATATATTTTCTTCTTTCTGAGTGATATACATTTTATAGTAGTAGTGTCGTATATCTACACCAAAAATGAAGGGTGCTTTTCTGGCCTGGAGAGCCATCTCCTATATGGCAGCCTGTAATAATGCAAGCGTGGGCTTCAGCTGAGGGACAATTTGTACAATTGCACAAGGACTCTCAGTAAATACTTGGTGTCTGGAGCTGTGCAACCGCCATGAGTTTAAAGTCGGCTTTGGTCTGCTGTCATGAATTTGGGTCACACTTTTGGATTGCAGTGTGGGCATGTGCAGAGGCTGCGCTGAGTCGTGCTCTGTGCGTGAGCGGTCTGCTGAGGCCACCAGCCTTTTGTCCGGTGTGAACAGAACATCCTTTCACTGTCAAAAGCAAATGATCTTTTTGCTCACAGCTTCATTAGCAAAATTTTATTACACTTCAAAAATACATTCGAATGCTAGGTCACAGCAAATACAAAATCCCACTACTAGTGTTAGGCTCTTAGTACCATAGTGTTCCGATGAGCAAAACTCCGTCAGGTAAAGGGCAGTAACTTTCTCATTGTAATGACTTCTTTTCCTGTTTGTCAGAAATTTGTATATCTAAAATACTTTACAGTTCCTCAAAACATTTTATTAAAACGTGATTTGTGACATGGAAAGTATCATACAGAGGTGCACTGTAGCAGCGCTAGAGGCTTTTTTGTGATACAGGTGGGCTAACTCCTTGAAATCAGCTGGATTTTTCATAGTAACCATTTTATGCATCTTATCTGTGGCTGAGAACACCATAATGTGGGTGTATATTAGAAAATCTTACACTTGCTGAGTGATATGAATGGTAATTCCTTTCTAGATTTTTATCTGAAAAGGATAAGCCTGTGCACAGTCTATTTTAGGGCATTATACACCATCTATTTTAGGATGTAACCTAGCTGTTTGTTACATCTAAATACCTTCCATATAGAAAATATTGGCAATAACAAGGTTCTTAGCAAATTTCACAAAGTCTCTCACGTGGACTCCTTCCCGAGGGGTTTGTCCCCCACTCCCTGTCACGACTGAGTTGCTCAACCCCAATGTTGAGTTGCCCCAACCTCAATGTTCCGAAGAACATTCTGCGAGGGACAGTGTCGTGGTTACTCCATGACCATGGTCTCTGGTAGCGTGGTGTGATCAGACTGCAACATCTCCTGCTTTGCTCCGGTGCTTGGTGCTCTCCAGAGCTGGGATCCCAGCCTGGGGTGCGTCCGGGGCACCGGGAGATGGTTTTCTCCTGGTCTTGGAGGGGGCAAACCCCTGCTTGTTGAGCTCTCCTGGCCCTTGGGTAGAGCTCCGGGGAGAGGCTGACAGTGTGTGAAGGATACCCGGCCAGCAGTCCGCTGCGGAGTGCCTCTCTGTGCTTCCTCCCAGGCAAAAAATGCCAAAAACATTGGGCGCTACTTCTTCAGATGAGGCCGTGGCTTAGTAATGTACTTACAAACCTGAGCAGATGTGAGGACACAGAGTTTCACTGCGGTGTCAATGTGCTTAAAGTTGCACAGCTAACTGGTGTAGGCCTCTAATGGGATATTCAGCAATTTTTAGTATTTCATCCATTAGCTTTAGCAAGTAGTTGAGACAAGCAGAAAGTTAAGTGATAGTTTTTGACAGGACAAAATAAATCAGAATTGTAAAACAAAAATTTTTTTAAATTTCCTATTTGCAATTGTTAATCTGATAATTTGGAACTATGTGAGAGCAGTTGGAGGTGCAGTTGCCTTTTTGTTTTTATTGACTCGCTTATGGATTTCATTGCATTTTCCTCTTTTAGCAAAAAATACAGTACATTTACTCTCAGGGAGAGCATTTTTCCTTGAAGTTTTCATCTGGCAGACTGAAAGGGTGTAACAAGTGAAGAAAAGAAGTGAGATGTTTCTGCTAGGAGTCATTAGTTGTGATTTTTTTGTTAAACCTCCTTTTTTGCTGTTAACATCTCAATGGAAGGTGATGGAAATGTGAAAATTGGCAGGAACACTGTTCCTATGTTGTATGTGCCATTCGTTGGTCTGGAAAAGCTGGATTTGATACGGCCAAATTATAATGATTTAAAAAAACCCGTACTTAATGCATGCTCATTACTTTAAAAAAATAATGACACCATCTCTACACTATGTGTGGACAGCAGAGTGATCTTGGTTGACCAGATGATATCTTTGGTTTTTGTGGGATTTGCACATGGAATACGAATGATTATAGTATGCATTTGTGATTGTTCGTGTGTATAAAAATACACTCATTAAATGTGAGCCATGTGGTTGTGATTTACCCTTTCAGCTGGGATCTGTATTGTTACTGCTACGGTGCAGAACAGTATCTCATTGTACATGCCTAGCACTGGGCAGCCCTCTGCCTTCTGATGCCAGGTACAACAAAGACTGCAAATGGTTTTCATTATGGTTTTAGATGAACGCAGAATAACGTGGGAACACGTGAAATAGGCAGTGATCATTATTCAGGAATACAATCCCCATAGCCAGAACATAAGCAATATTTAATCCCTTCTATTGAACGTGTCACCAAAGTCGCTGGATCGGGCAGGAGGGGGAAGCGAAAGGGCTTGGACTTCTGTTGCTGTTTGGCCTGTGCCTGAACATGGAGAGTGTCTCCTGGATCACTGTGCTATCCATTTGTGATTTTCTTTCCCTCCATTCGTGATCACTAAATACCCTTAAATACAATTGCAGCAGTTGCTAAGGAATGTAAAATTAGAGTGTATCTAGTGTACTTTTAATTTTTTTAGCTAAAATGTGTAGTTTATTGACTGGAATTAATTGGGAGCAGGACCATTTGAACATCTAGCTCCTTACAGACTGCTGTAGGTATAGCATATGAACTCCTCCTATCCCAGAAATATTTCTTTTGGAATTAATGAGTGCTGTCATGGTGAGGAATCCTGCTGGATACCTGAATGAATACTAATTGAGCAAAGAATGGTAAAACTTGCAGGGCTATTAAATATTTTTTTCCACGGTCACTTCAGAAATCCAAGTCACAGAAGTACCATCAGAAGCAGCAAGACCCACAGGATGACCAAATAACGTAAGGCTGCTCTCCCACTGCGCATAACCTAGCTAGAAAAGAAGTCCATAGGCAACCTCTCGGCAGTCTCAACTCGCTCATCCCTGTGTGTGAAACACTAAAGCTTCTACTCTACATTTAGTTGCTGACTAGGTATTAATCATTCTAAAGACTTGACTAATTCCTGGTCTGGAGACCAGGCCTCTCAGTTAAGCTTTACTATTGAAAGGCATAAAGATGGTAGAGAGCATTGGAGAAGGTCTGAAAAAGATGAGGATGCCATTTCCTTGCAGCCAAACACGGGAATTCTGTTCTCAAATGGCTGAGCTTACTCTTGCTTAGATGGTGGAGGAGATCTCAAAATGTTCAGGCTTGTTCTGAGAAGATCCTATGAATTCACAGTTTTTAATGCCAAAGGGGTGCTTGACAGTATTCTGAACTCTTACACAGATTATCAACCAACTTTTTGCATCAGAACAAACATATCAGCCAAATGGAAGCACATCTACTTTTGAGGAAGTCAAGAAATCCAGTAATGAGTCATCCTAATGGTTTATTTTTTCATTGTTGGAAAAATCACCTGCATTTCCAATATAAGGTTGCTTATTTTCAGTTTCTAGGTGTTATATCTTATTATTTCGTAAGTTGAGTTGAAAAGCCCTTTCTCAGACAGATTTTTGTATCAACATTTTGATGTCCTTTTGCTAAGAGTAATTTTCTTTAATTGAGTTAATATAATTGTTCATTTGAGTTCTGCTGAGAAAGTAGTTGAGCATTTCTTCTACAGTCCAAGAAATAAGCTTAATTTTCTAGTTTCATACAGAGACCTTATAATTTTTGACCGTATTTCAGTGAATGTTTTTTCCCGTATCTTCCACTCAACATTAATGTTTCCCTTTTGCTTTGTCTATATTTGCGGTAACTTATCAGGCATAACCAGCAAATGTTTGATACCTGCATTAAATTTACAGAGAAGCCAAATATGGGTTTACTAGTTATTTTTTTAAGCAACTTAGTTCTGAAATTGGTTTTTTACCTTTTGAATTAGCTCGTGAATAATGGCAGAAGACTGTGCTCTGACTTCATAGAAAGAACCCCCCCCTCTCCAATAGGGTGAACTCGCACTGATAAGTCAAAGTATGACTATTTAAGAGAAGTGAAATCACTTGACAGTCTGGGCTCGTGTTGGATTTAGTCACAACCATGGTGTCATTGTAGCAGAGCTACAACCCAATAGCTCTCAGCGGTCGTCGGCTGTGGGAACAGCGCATCATCCGTTCTGCAGGAAAGCTTGGTGTTTCTCAGTCAGGCTGAGTAGGTATTGCAGCTCTAAAGCCATACCCAGCTGTCTGCCTTTTTCAGGTGTAAAATATTGTGGTAGCTGGGGAAAATTACTTACTGCTACAAGGGCTCATGTTCTCTAGTCAGTCTGGTCTGATGTTTAAGAGAGGGTAAAACTTGATGATGATAAAACTTCAAAATACAGCAGGGCATTAAACAGTGCTGTAGGAGAATAATCCTTCCTGAGCCCTGCAAAAGGCACGCTGGAACGGTGAAGGTGAAATGTCTCTGAAATACTTGCTTAATTTGTAGGAGTCCTGTGTAAGCAATTCTCTAGGTTTCCAAAGAATTAAGAGAAATAAGGTATTTAACTTCCTTAGAACCTTCTTTCTTCATTCAGCAGAGTGTGTGTCCTGACCTACCATGCTGCACTGACTTTGTCTTCCAGTTTACGCTTTATAAACAGTATCAGAAATAGTAACGTTTTTTCATCCACAGCTGCATTTCACCCTGCGGTATTATTCATCGTCCCCTGCAGTTTTACTCCCACATCTTCAAGCAATCCAAGATTACTAATGACATGACTGTATTCATCAAACTGTACCTATTCCTTCCACGGTACCTATAGCTATCATCTTCAGAGATCTTGGGGACAAAGTAATGAAAGCTGAGCAGTACTCGGATGAAAGGCCCACCGTGTTGGTAGAACTAGTAATGCGGATTCAGTAAATAACATGCTGCCTTTGGAGTGAGGATGGAACCAATTACCCAGCGTCATGCTAGAAGGAGCTGTGCTGTTGAGCAGGTATCCACCACGGTGAGCAGGAGGCTGGTGGTGTGGCCACAGCAGTCATTAGAAGAGTGCTTTGTGGTGATTTGACTCAACCGGATTTTGTAATAATAAGTTCTGTTCAATGCAATAGCCTAAAAATTTATTTGGGAGAAAAGTTACACATGTCTTTCTGCTTTCCTGGGTTCCTCAGCATTTTCAATTGTTGCAGCGTGCCTGGTGTTCTGGTTGAAATGCATGGTATGATGCAGCTCTACGCTGATTTGCTGCAACTGTCTCTGTGCATTTTGTAGAATGGTGGAGCGTAAAGATACCCTGGATTTAAAGTTGCTATGTAAATTGTTATAGTCAGAACTCTGTGTTAAATACTTGACATTTATATTTTCAGACTTACTGGTTAAACACAGAGATTAATGCAGAGGGCAGGGAGACGGGACTACAAGGTTTCATTACTGGCTTTGCTCCTCCTTTCCTCCTGAGTTTTTCTCAAATCAGTTAACTTCTCTGTGGTTGGGTTTGATTTAACTCTCGTGCATGCACATTAATTAATGCATTCATGTTTTAAATGTAATACGTAACATAATGAAGAAAATGAATAGTTTATCTTTGGAAGAGGAAGGGGAGTGAAAGTTGTTCTGGAAGACGGAGTCAGAGGAGGATCAGGAAGGTCTGGTAGCAGTGCCGTGGTCTGTGTTTGCTGGATTTCCCAGCCTGATGGCTGGCTGACAGCTGGAGTTGCCTCCGAATCTGAGTTTGCTATTACAGGCATCCCCTTAGCTCCCCTTCTGCCTGCCGCTGACACACTGTGTGGCAAGTATGTATCAACGGCCTTTGCAGTATTTCTATTTTGTAGAAGCCCAGCAAACTTGTAATTGCATGGAGTCTTCCTCTGTTATTTGGTATCTTAAGAAGATTATTTCTTTAAGGCAGAATGTGTGTCTTGAACATACTGCGCTCCTTTGAAGCTTGGCAGTGATACGGCATAGCAGATTAAGTGACAATCCACTGTGATTTTTCTGAGTGTGTGTCAGAATATTTAGCTTTGGTTATATGTGCTATTTGAATCAACAAATCTGTGTACACATTGCGGTTTCTGGAATGCTGCTACCAGAAAGGCGAGTAATGGTTTTTTGGATTTTATTTTGGGTTTCATTTTTTCTCAGCAAAAGTTACCTGATTTTACTTCTTACATAACTCAAAGTTTTGGTTTTGATCAGCTGTGTTTTCCTCCTGCATGTTCACTGCTCGTTGTAACTGAGATAAAATATGTGAGCTGGTTCTCAGGTGACAGGATTTTATTCTTTCGATTTTCAAGCTGAATGCAGTCCATTGTCCTTGTTGGGTACAGATTCACTTTTCATGTTTGCAAGCTGTATCATGTGGGGAGTAGGTAAGAAATCGGTGTCCGTAGGTGGCTATGGTAGACATCCAGAGAAGCCATGAGTTAAAATGTGCAGAACAGCAATGAGGAAATGGTGTAAAGCTCAGCCCTGCACTGAGTTTGTTACTGGCAGTGTGCTCTGGTCCCACTTACAGACTGGGGCTGCTTTTAACTCCCATCAGCTGCCCACACCAGTCAAGGATGGCCCGAGCACTGGGACATCGTAGCTGTGCGCGCTTCGCTGGAGGTGCCCTGGAGTGGTCCTCGGGGGTGAGACGCTCTCGCTGCGTGGCCAGCGTCCACCAGTGGCACTGCGCTGAGCAGCCGCTTCCCACGGGTGAGCACCGGCGATCCACGGCGGGCAGGAGGGGTAGTGTAGCGAACAAGCAGCCTGGAGGGAGAAATAAAGCTGTTACACTGTGTGTATAACTCACCTGCAAGATAACTACCAGGCCGCTTGCTGACTCTCCAACTACTTAAGTCCCAAATACAATTTATATCACTTTTTACAACACTGCTAGATTTTTCCATTTTAAAAATGCCGAAATTAAGTCATTGCTGAAATTAAATTGCTTCAATACTATTTGAAAAATACTCAAAGGGCTGGAATAAGCACTAGTTGGAGTTGTTCCCTTATGCTTCCAAAATAAAGGATAGTAGGAAATGATCAATTCAACATATCAGTTGTAATCAGAGGTGCTTTTACCCATTATGTTAAAGAAATGACAAGCCAAGACCTGGAACTTTTTAGTTCATGAAGCCTGTGCTTTTTCCTGGGAGGCTTTCCTCAGGGAGGGGCTGACAATTTTTTCTGTTTGGTTGGTTTTTTGGTTTGCTTGGTGGGGTTTTTTTAGGAGGTAGAACAAGCAGAGTCATCATTTTATGCTTTGGTAAAAAGTTTTTCACAGGTACTAAGTACTTGCTACAAATGCTATTCAGAATAATATTTTCTGCCTTTTCATGGTGGGAGAGTTGGCGAATGGTGTTAGGAAGAAAAGTAGGCTTCAAGGAGGTGTTTCTGAACAGCACTTAAACTGAATTTAGCAGCGAGCGGGAACGTGTTATGTTTTCAGAGCCCATCTGACTGCTGATGGTCACAGTCTAAACCTGCTGGCTGCTGCTGCTTTTTCTTTGTTCTTTCTGAATTTTGTGTTTCTCTGCGTTCTCGGAGCTCTGAAGTTCCACTCAAAGCAGAACTGTTTGCTTTAAAGGGAAACCATGGCTGGCAGGGCTTGCTGCAGGGGAGGTTCAGCTGGACTGGCCTGCTGCTTCCCACCAAAGCCTGTGGCAAAATGCCTGTGAGAACGGCAGGCTCTGTCCCAGGTCTTCAAGGGGACAGAAATTTCACAGAAAATGTCACAGTCATTTAAGGAACGATGGAGTATCTTAGGGAAAAGCCAGCCTGCGTGAACTGGAAGTGTTCACTCTTACAGGTAAGGTTTTCCCTTTGACGAGAGCAAGGCTGAACTCTAATTTTGTGTTGATAAGACACAAGCAGGGAAACAATCCTAACACTTTATGTCATCTTTGTAAAAAGGCATAAAAACTGTCCGGAGGAAAAGAGAAAATCTATTACTTCCCATATAATAACTTAAGTAGCTTTGGAAATAAGCGCCGTCAGTAACAGTTTGCATCTTCCTACTCTTTTTATATATGAGTTCCAGTAAATGTACCGTCTTGATATGTGCGACATAATTTTTAAATTATAATTTTAAAATTATAATTTTAAAGCATAATGCTAAACATAAATATAATGTTAATTGTGCTTAGGAATATGTATCAGAATGAAAACAATACTTCATCTAAGACTTTGCAGAAGCATAGCCGAATCTCAATACCATGTGCTAAGGCTCCAGGTGTATGAACAATCAAAGCCATTCACAGTGTTTATGGAGACATTTAATCCACATCTCAAAAAGTAACGTGATTACATTTTTTTACAGTTCTTTGGTAAATGGAAATCTGCTTCATAAATTGTGTGCAGTAAGTGTTTGTCGATTTGCAGACGTCTGAATCAGCTGAAGCAAATAGCAATTTACGACAGCATAACGTTACACCCATAACAATGTGCAATCTGGAGAGCACTTTCTGTTACTAATGACACTGAATGTTGCTGTGTATTTTAGGTCCTGTTACTGCTCCTCTGCAGTTCAAAAATAATGTGTTATTAAGAAATATTTCATGGTTCCCATGTCAGTTTGGACCAAATTAGTTGCAAAAACGTGAAGTTAGCAGTTCCTAACACATTTGGAGTAATTTGAAAATAGACTAAAATTTACAGGACACTGTGACACGCGTTTCCTGTTGGAAACAAATTAATATCACCATTGTTATTCAGCAGTAATGACATCATATGAAACTTAAAGAAATCAGTTTTAGACAGGTTACTTTGAATGTTGCTACTTATATTTGATTTCAGATTTACTTTTTAAACTTCTAAATGTTTTGTGCTTTGAAATGACACAAACCCACATGAAAAACTTGATAAGGAGAGAGAATAAAAGCATCGTCTTAAATGCACCTAGTTTGACTGCCAGAATAAGACCCTCATGGCCCAAGAATGCAACCTAATAGCCACTTTCAAAGCTTGTCTTTTGCTTTCCACTCAGACTAGGGAAAGTATTACAAGATTGTATCTGTTCTGGGTGGCCAAGACAGGCTTTTGCAACAATGTGAAAAAGGTAGCAAACAAAGAGATTAAAAAAAAAAAAAAAGACATAAGAGGAAGTTGGCCCACTGGGAAACGAGGAGGAGAGGAGTAGGAAGTTTCTATTTTAAGAGTTGCTTAGAGCTTCATTGAGATACTATTTTGTTTGCGCATTTCGGCTGAATTAAAGTTGGTGGAGTTTGTTGTTTTTTTTTAAATAGGGAAATGTTAAAGGTCTAACTAGGGAAGTGCTGGTAGCAGCCAGTGCTGGGAGTGGTGGTCTTGGCTGCTAGGCAGGGCTGCTGCTGCCCGGGGCCGTGTTTGCCATCCCGGGCAGGATGCCACATGTTTCCCAGAAAAGGAGCTGGGAACATGGTTCCATTTAAAATGCCTGGTCAAATCAATTTCTGATACTTAGTGAGTTTATGAATTCTTTCTTCCATGTGTTCAGAGGAGGTTTGAGTCTGTCAGGTGTCTTGCCCAGAACCTTGAAAACCCCTTTCTGCTTCCTGCTGTTTCTTGGTTTAGCTTACATTTCAGTTTAGGCAAACTTATTTTACAGATTATTTGTGTGTTACTCTGGAAGTTTGTTTAAACTTCAGCTTTACAAGATATGCGTGGCTTTCACAAGTGTTCAGTATCACTCTGCTTCCATGCGAACAGCTATGAGACCAGCAATTCCTTCTGGCTTTTGGTTAGACCATTGCATGCTAAACAGTTTTGTAAATCCCACCACATGTCTTCCTAGGTTAAAATGAGCGTGAACCTCTCTTCCCTCCTTGGGAAATCGAAATCCCCATCACTGCAGTCACATCTGCAGTCAAGCCATGTTTCTCACATGAGTAAACTCCAGTTCACCACCGTGTCACGAGAGTAACGCTGTGTGTTCGCTGAGTCAGGCTCTAAGACTTCATCCCAAAATAGGGCTTAAAAGAACAGTTTTGTAAAACGTAATGTTAATTTATAGTGAATTCATTTTCTGGGAATTGCTTATGAAATCCCTGAGAGCTTGTGCTGCTACAGTGCCTAGTGGGCTACTGGTTTTTGCAAGGCATGATGTCTTTGGATGAGATGCTGTTGTGAAATCTGTAATGAACAACTTACTGCAATGTCTGTTGATATGGTGTGTAGGTATGCGCTCTAGAATTGCTGATGAACAATGATAAACCCCAAACAATGCAGTATGCAGAAGGAATCCACTCAGCTGTGGTGCCTTGGGATCTGTTTCAGTAAATAGAGGTTCTGCTGAAGTCAAGAGGGAGAAAAGGGGCCCCAGGATCAAGCCCCGTTGACTGATCCATTATCATCAACCTATTATGTCATACAGCTTGTAAAAGTGAAATTGATCCTTTTGCAGACCAGGAGGGAGGCCAGTAGTATCAGTTAGCCCGTGAAGTGTGTACATTCAGGGTTGAATTACCAGGTGAAGCAAATCGTTATGAGTCCATGGACATAAAGGACACTACTTCATTTTATACCAGCCCGATGATTAGTCTGAATGCCTGATCCTAGGAAACCTATGTGGTTTCTGCCTCTGGATAGTGTAAATATTGCTACTGTGTTTTTCTTTCTAAACATGCAGGTTTGCTTTTTTCCCCTCTGTCACGTATGTTATCCATCATTCTGAGACATATATGCTATCTGCTGTATCAAAGGAGAAGGTGTACCATCTCCATGATGGCTATCTTCAGCAATGAGACAATGCAGAGCATTGTGTGGGCAGAAGGATCACATATTGTCATGCTGGTTAATTATTGTTGAGGTGAGTCGGCCAGAGTTGCAGAGAACTGCACGGGAAAGACATTCAGAGCGCAGCACAGATGCACACGTATGCATATAAAGCCAATTTACCATCTTGAAATAGGAATAAAACGTGATAAAGCTGTAAGTAGATGATTTGAAATTTGGTGTTAATCTTTTGAAAAATGTATTTGAAGTGCTGAAAGCTAATGAAGTGAAGATACAAGAGCAGGTTATACAACTCAGCAACAGAAATAGTCAAGAATGGTTTGGGGGGTTCTGTTAATAATTTGTCATTCTTAAATGGTATTTTTCCCTGAAATTCATTCCCTCTCTTTCTTGTCTCCTTGTTATACCATCGGTTCATTGTTGGAGCTTCCCCTGTGAGCATTACAGTTGGCTCAGATTGTTTGCCATGCAAAATAGAGCATGAAAAGGTAATGTCAGTGTACTATTAGGACTGCTGTTTGTTTATAAATATATATATAAAAAGAAAATGTGGTACTGTGAATGAAAATGAGAACCAACCAAAGGTTGATGTGTATTTTCAGTGAGATCTTAGCATAACAATGCCTATGCAAATTACAAGTTACCTCAGATTTAAAAATAAGTTACATAAATGGACATTGCAATTAAAGCAAATCAAACACATGCAGTACTCAAAATTGTATTTATGTATATTTTGGTACAAGTGGTTATTGTTGTACAAAGTTAATGGTGTTGCCTGGGGCTTTGTTGCTGTTCAGTTTATTTGTAACGTGTTCATTTGCATTTATCTGTAATTTAGTCATATATGTATATTGCACATCTCCAGTGTGCTCTTGCAGTACGTATGACTTTGTATGTGATACCCAGAATGACCAGATCCTTGATGTCGTGGATGGGTGCTTAGAAGGAATATGGCAAACTCTGCCTTCCTAAAGTAGTGGTTTTCTCTGCATATTACAGTGCACGGCTGCTGCTGGAGAGATGAGCATTTGTTTGGTTGTTTAAAGAGTGGCTGGCTTGGTAATGGGGTTGGCAAAGTAAAGTGGTCCCTTTTCTGGGATCGTATTTGTGGACAAATGCTTGTGAAAACAGTCCTTTGGTCTCGGCGAGGAAGAAGTGTTTTCTGAGCCTTTTGAATAGTTTCTTCAGAGAGCAGAGCAGCTATGACAGTCATCAGTTGTTTTATTTTAAAGTATTTATGTAGCCTCAGTAACTGAAGTACTAAAACTTAGACTCAGTGGACCGCCCATGTAGGTGTTTAATCCAGAAGATTGTATACCAGTATAACTTCAGCAGTAAAATTACTCATACGGTGCTCTGTATAAATGAGCCCTCAAACTGGTGTACAGAAAGGCAAAGACATTATTTAATTTCAGTAAGCTTAAAAACATCTGATTCAAACGTATTTCCCCTCTTCAGAGCTTGATTATTTGCAAACCTACCTTTACCGGTGTAAATATAAGTGCCTATCCAGGTTGAAATCCAACCCATTTTGTTACCTGTTCACAGGAAAATTATCTGAGTGGGAGAAAGCCCTGTTTCTTCTGTGATTCTCGATTCAAGCAGCACAGAGGTTTTCTCTTAAACTATCCACAGAAACTGAAAATTATTCCCCAAAAGAAAACGAGAGTGAGAAAGATCAGCCTGAGGCACAGCTTTCCGCTACTGAAACTGTAGGTGTTGAAAATCATACACAAGCACAGCAGTTTTTCTTAAAGGTTTGTTGGACATTTTTTAGCTGTGCCCAGGGAGCAAGTACGTACAAATGCCTGTAGCCACCTGGGCAGGTCCTTTCCTCCCTCCTCCTCTTGAACACCCACAGCTTGCAATCTGGAACAAGTAAGTTGTATTTAAGATTTGGTAACGGTGCTTTCTGTAGGCTGCCAGAGGTTCAATTGTGGCTCTCCACGTGGACTGGCTGCGCGAGACAGAGGCCAGGGTTGCAGAGAGCATCTCCTTGCCAAGCCAAGGCACAGGAGCCGTGGCTGGCCCCTTTGCAGCCAGGGGAAGGATGCTGGAGGGGTCTGTGTGCGTATGGCGGGGATTGGGGATAGGAAATGAAACAAGTGAGAAGGAAGAAGGTATGGACTTGGATTTTAATGGATGCAGATTGCTACAGCTGACTTTCGTGCAGCTGAGCCAGTTTACATTAGCTGAAGGTGTGATCCATGTGTCTTTTGAAGGAAACAAGTGTTTAGAGAAGAGAGAGAACACCAGTTTTTCACTGCAAGCCGTTGGATTTGCTTGTCTAAACTTTCTGTTAAGTTCTCTTGGTCTTCAGGCTGCAAAATTACTTGCTCTCAAGCAGTCGTATCAGAGGGCTGACAGCGCAGATGCACAAAAGGGAGGGGACTGAGCAATTTAAGCACAAGTCTTTTGCTTACTGCTGGAAACACAGGAATGTAAAATAGCTTTCGCACACAGTAATGATCTTGTTAATAATTCTACCATACTTGGCTTGCATAAGGTACATTGTTTTTATAAATAAATAGCACTGCACTATGGTTCAGTGTTTCGGCTGCCCAAGTGTCTTAATGTATATTTTTCTAATTTTGTTTTCAGCTATCTGGAGTTTGCCTTTAAATTCACGTTGGTCTCTTAATCACTAGGCAGAGCTGATCAACTGGAAATTTTCCTGCTGTTTACCAAAGCTAGCAAGTTACTTTGAGACTCATCGCAGAGTACTAATGGAAACCTTCCAGCCATCCTGATTGCCCATATCCCGCTAAGATCTAATGCCTGCCTATCCTGAGACACTGGCAGCGTGTCAGCCGAAAGCAGGAGTAACTGCTAACCGCATGAGCAGTGAAACGGGCATCACCAACAACATTCTGTGCGATATCCCTGTTGTTCTCATCCAGCTGAGCCATGTCATGGTCAGCTTTAATGCTGGTATGGTCACAGTAAGAGGGAACGGTGTTGCTCTGAGTACTATGGCTTTTGGAGGACAAGTTACAAAATGAAAAATTACTGAGGGATCCCCTGGATTGCAGGTGTGAGCTTATAATAGGCCAGTGTTACAGATATTTCAGCAAGTTGTGGCTATTGCATGGCTGGTCTTACTGTGGGGACAGGACACAGTTTCAGTATTGTTTGCGGTAACGTTCCTGTTGGAAGGAGAAACGAAATGACAGGGTCATAGCAAGACTGCGGTTGATTTGTAAGGTTTTTACATAATGGTTTATTTCCTGATGTGTATGTACTTATTTTTAAAAGTTAATTCCTAGAGTCATAGAGGTCAAGAATTAAAGAATACGTTTTACAAGGTGGTACTTAAATTGGTTTATGTTGCAGTGCTGCATTACAGGGGAAGGGAATTAGTCCAGCTGGCTCAGCGGAACCCAGCTCCTACTCCTTGGTTCTTGCTTTCAGCCCAGCTTTTGGTGTCCCTTCTGCCTCATGTCCTTGAGAGCAGCCTCGGGGCTCTCCCAGGAAGGTGGCCTGCCTACCTGGTGACTTGTGAGGTGGCATCCCTGGTAGAGATGCTTTTCATCTTTGAATCCTTGGGACAGCGAAGGAAGCCTGAGGGTGAAATCAAGCATCGTTCCCAATGCTGTCTGCTGCCGTGGTGGGCTGGTGACTTCCAGGTCTCACTCAGATCAGTCTTCTACTGGAGTTGGCTGTGGAAGTCTGTGGGGTCTTGCATACGTCGTGGCTAGATAGCTGGAAGCATCCATCCTCCTCGTCCATTGTGGATGCATGATGTGTTACATTAAACCTTGAGACTGTGACCTTGGTCTGTGGGGTCTCAAGAAGCCAAACGGTGTGATATTGCTGATTTTTCAGGTTCTGACTTTCAGCTTTGAAAAATATATTTGTTGCTGGCATGCAGGAGTTCTAGGTAGGCCACTTAGCAGTATGATGCTGGCAGAGATTTTGACTGTGCAGTAACTTTAGATTGCTGTGATCTAGAAACTTTATTTATTTCTGTTTGATTGATTTCCTTTTTTTCCAAGATATGTAATATTTCATTTATACAACAATACCAGTTTGTTTTTGCTGAGAAACAAAAGGCACTTGCTAATAATAGACACTTTTCTAAAGCAGTTTTGACCTGTACTCAGACAGAAGGTGTGCTATTAATGAAAACAAATGAAGGCTAAATTGCAGTGCTTCTTTGTGAAGAGTTTATGCTGGTTTTGTTACGTGGCTGTAATACAAGACTATTTTGACAGTAACTTTCATATGGTCTGCTTTTTATGGAGCAGTGGTAAATAGCAGAGGTGACACGTTGAGTAAGGAAGAAGTGCTGAGACACTAATATCACGGAATTTTGTTGATCATACACTAAAGCAAGGATGTATTTTTTTCCTCAAGACAATTCTCTTCCCTACCCCCTTCTGCACTGGGCAGAATTTAGCCTATGGTTTCCAACATGTACGTGAAAATGAGTACATTGCTATTTTTTTTTGTTTACTGTTCACTTGACTCTCAGGATCTATTAGAGAATGCACTTCATTACTTGATTATTTGCAGCTGATAAATAATGACTTGTTTTGATCAACCCAGCACCTAATTTCATGTAGAAGTTTTGAAGTGTGTGTGGAGATAGACAGGGGATTTGTAGCTATGTGGAGAGTTGGCTATGTAGCCTGGTAGCGAGCTGCAAGCCAGAGGGAAGAAGGGTAAGGACAATTTTATGCAAGTCTACTTTTTGATTTATTGCCACTCAAATGACAAAGAGTTTGAATCTAGACTGAGCCCTAGTACTCAGCTTTACTTATGTAAAGTTCTCAGTGACTTCAGTGGGAAAACTTCAATATTTACCCCATTTGTTTTTTAGATCTCAGCCATCAAGAAACTTAGTGTGAGGAGTTATTCTGCTGACAAGAGCCTTTTATTTGGAGTATCCTGTGAGGATGACATGATGATGGCATCATGCCTGTAAGATGAACATCAGGCTAGTCCGTGCAGTAAACTGGTAACAACCACCAAAGCTATGTAGTTCATTAAAGAGTGTGAAGCTGCTGCTTTCCTTAGGACAAAGCAGAAGGGGTTTACTGTCATTTGAAATGTCTGCCACTGCATGAAATGGCCTGTCCTTGAAAGAGGCCAAGCCTCTCCTTCTCCATACACAACAGAAACGCTCTTCAGATTCCAGGGCCAAATGCTCTACCTCAAGCATATTTACTCTCTTAAAAATATTTTCTTGAGTGACTTCCTGTGCTCCTTTCTGCTCTATCATTCTTGGGAGCTGAGTTGTTTCTGCTCAAACTCAACGTGCAAGCAGGATACAGTTTAAAGTCTTGCATTGCAAAGGTCCATGGTTTCTGCTGATTGTAGTTCAGAAATCAGGAATCTGTACTGAAATGGAACTTTATGAGACCCTACAAATATGTGTAGTATTTACTTTTTGCAGTCTTGCATCTAGTCCTCACCTGAGGTTGAGGTATTTTGTGCTAAATGTTGTTTGAGACTAGAAGAAAGTCTCTCCTCAACAGTGCTTATCATCTGTAAGATAGAACCGAAATAGAAGATTTTAATGTCATTTTATGAAAATGACTTACACACATTAATGCAGGTCTCCAGAGTACCTGGCCATTTTGTTGCGATGAGACCATTTTTCTCTTTCATAGTGTTCTTCTCCTCTTTCCATGTTTGCTGGAAGAGTACGTGCATCACCACTGCCAACAAGAACCACTTGGTCCGTGTGTAGGAGACAAAGGCAAAAATGGTTTGGTTTTATATATGCAGAGCTGACAAAACCTAGATTCAAACAGTGTGTGCCAGCACGTGTGTAAACACATAGTCTAGGCCTATTGAGAAGAAAATTTATTTGTGTTGACACAGGAGACATGGCTGGTGCCTGCAGAAATAAACAGAAACACTTTGGTGCTTTCAGAGATTCCAGGCCGGGAGAACGTTTCCATCCCATGGGATGCTCCTGGGCAAGCATTAAGGTCTTTTACCTGAACAAACTGAAATGTGCTGCAGAGACACACATGAGAATCAAGTTTCTTACTGCTTTAATCCTAGGTCTCACAGTGCTTGGTGGCCTCTTCTGTAAGATCTTGATCAGGACTGGAAGGGACAAATTTAAGTGGGGAAGACCCATCCTTATGCTATGGTTTTGGAAGCTGATTTAGTGATTGTGAATGCAAGTTTGATTAATAAAGATTATATTTCACTACTATTTCTGTCTTTAACACTCAGAAGCTCACCGAGAGAACAAATACATTTGCAGAGGTTTCAGCCTTTTTCCGCTGTTAGAAGTACAAGTATGTGTGGGGCTTTCACGCTCTATTCATCTGTATTGCTTAACATAAATTTTAAAAGATGTGAAAAGTTGCATCTGAGAACACTTATGAAGAGCCGTCATGTTAGGCATTCATTCTGTTGCTGATCTATGGGCCTGTTATCTAAACTTCACGTAATAATGACCTATTTACTTTAGTGGAAAATTCCTACTGATCTAACAGAGTTTGGATCAGGCCGTTTTTGCTTATTTAAAAGGTAGTTCAGATTTTCCTTACTGGTTCCTGTCACGTTGCTGTTATTGAGGTTATTGCATCTGAGGTTATTGCATCTGTCTCTTGACTACTGGGTCAAGAGACCTATATGGGTCCCTGGGTGGAGGGAATGCTGTGTTGGTTACAGAGCTGAGTGCCACCAGGATGGAGAGATGAGTTTTGGGGAAGGGACTCTGCACTGCACCTGGGTATCGCTGGAGTGTGTGTGCAAAGGGAGGTAGGAGGTGTGCAGCCCCACTCATGCTGATTTACTTTCAAATTCTTCTGCGGAGTGCCAAAAATGGTCTGTTCAGGTATCTCCTTCATATTTTGTAGCGGAGGAACTTAGATGCTGTCACACTGAGTCAGACAACTGTCTCGGCTGGTGTCTGTTTTGCGGTCATTAGCTAGCACCTGGCACATCAGTTGAAGATGAAATGGAAAATCGTATGTAAAGAGCAGAAGGCAACTGGCGAAAGGAGCAGGAGAGAGAAAGCAAGCAACAGAGAAAAAACGTGTGCAAACCAATTCTTTTTTCACACCTGCAGGCTATCAGTTTACACCTTAAAGCGGGGAGCTTCGTTGCCCTCATCAACATCTTTTGTTGCAGAGCTCAGATACAATGCAGTGCTTTTGAACGCTTGCGTAATGGTGCGGTCCGCCAGCCAGCGCGATGGGCTTTGTAACCTTCCCCGGCTACCAGGTCGTGATGAGCACTTCTAGGCTCCCTGCAATTTCCTTATGTCCATGTAGCCTGGAAAAAAAAGCAAGTTTTATTACTGTGTGTGGCCAGATTCTTTTGTGGACTGGTGCCACTTCTTTCAGCTGAGTTACACAAGGAATAAATTGAATAAGAGGATGATTTTGAGAGGAGTGTTATTTGTGTGTTATTTGTTTAATGTACTTCTTGACCTTTTGGGTTTAGTTTGCTCTAGCTTTGCAATTTTTTCCTTGGGTTTTGTTTTGTTCCTGCTTTTTACCACCGCCTCTTTGGTTCCTTTCCTCTTGGCTTATTTCCCATCTGCTTTTGGGAAATCCAGTAAGGAGAAGGGGCAGAACAAGAATCAGAACAGCTGTAATCACACAGGGCCGAGCAGCTTCTCTGCCAAACAGGCTGCGTTTGGCAGAGCCCCGTTTTCAGCAGTGAATCCTTGGCATGGTAACAGGTTATCTCTGCAGATGTCCTGCGCCGAGTGCAAGTACGGCATGTGGCAGAGGGTGGAGGATTCGACCCAGGCTGGCGCTGCCAGAAGACGAGGCGAGACGGCAACAGTCAAGCAAAGAAACTCATGGACAAACTTTGTAACTAGGGCACGGATTTGGGAAAGAACTGTGAAATAGTAAGATCTAAATTTTAATCCCAGCTGTATTTGTATGAGTCCCTTGATTTCCACTAGCATGGTCCTACATGGCAGCCTGGTGTCGCTGAGAACACAGTCAGGCTCTGATTATCCAGTTGTCATGGGAAGATGATGAATTTTGGATATAGATGGGAATATGTTGCTGTGCAAAAAATTGCATAAGCCGTTCTCCCAATGTTGTCTTTGGTAAAGGTGACCTCTTCAAGGTGTTGCCTTTGATGTCACCCAGATGACAGACATTACAGTCAGCTGGAATTGTGTGACTAAATATCGGGGTCAGTCTCTAAGCCTTTAATTATTTTAAATTATATGACAGTGAGATGAAACAGAATTTTGATTTGATATAAAATAACAAGGGGGAAAAGAGTCTCATCTGGCACTTTCACCTCCCCCCCTATTTAGAAATGTTTTTTCAGCCTAAATTTGTTTGTGGCTGGTCTGTTCGTATGAGAGTGTTGTCTTTCAGCAGTAGGAATTGGGAGAGCTGAACTTGCTTCTTAAGTCTGCCACGGATTTTCTGCATGACTCAGTGAGCCCCACTGAGTGACTCTTGTATTCAAAGACTAAAACTCAACTAGTCTGCAACTGTGGACAGTCTGGCCTAAAATGGCAAACACCAATGGCTGAGTTATCTCCACGGGACAACACAAAGGATGCTCTAGGAATGAATTGGCCCTTGGCTTGGAGTTATAACATCTCTGGTGCACTTACCTTTACCTTAGCTGATACCTCCTCAAGGGTGGCGTGTGTGACTAATGTGTCCTCAATGAGCCTCTGTTCCTAGAGAAATAAAAAAAACTACAAGTGCTGTAACCTGGTCAACTTCTCATCAAAATCGCAATGTTACAGTTTGCTTCCCAAAGTCACAACTGTATTAGTTGTATGCAGCCCACTATTTCGTGTTTCTTTGTTTTCCTTTCTTTCTTTACTGCTATCAGTGGCAAAAAATTACACAGTAAACTCAGTATTAATATAATAGCTAATTAAAGACTTCCTACCCCAGTGTATGAAAAAATGTCAACTGGAAAGAGCCAGTCTGTGGTGTATTTCCTTGGTCTGTACATCGCCGTAGTGAGAAGAAGTTGTTGGAAAATACCATTCATTTTAAACTAAACACTAAGCCTCCTTCGAATTATATCTTAATAAAAAAGAGAACATCTTGGACAGTCTTTGATTTAGACGCGCTGCATTTTAAGTGTGTCCTAATTATAGTGCTCATTGCTTAACATTAATTTAATGAACATCCTCATTTATACGGACAAGGTTGGCAAATAGGAATTAATGCCATTAACACCCGCGAGTCTCCCAAAGGAAAAAAATCAAAAGATCTATGAAGAAAACGTAACCTTATTATTTATAACAAGGCAAAGCACAAAATCACCAGCCGTACATTTTTGTAATTGGATCAGGGGCCCTTAGTAGATGCAGTTTGGAAAGGACCGGTGCCATGCTGCAAGCGGCTGTTGCCTGCCCTGCGGGTGGCTGGCAGGGACCTGCCCATGGGCATCACCCTTGCTGAAGCATAGCTTGCTTTGAGGAACTTTCCGTCCAAGGTTCCAATCTTGCAGGTGGACCCTTGGCTTTGTTTTGATCTCAGTTGTCTGGATCAAGACCAGACCTCCTCTAATCAACTCCAGAAATGACCACAGTGGTTCATCAAGGCCCAGAATTAAGGACTGAAGGAAGACATCATTGTTTTCTTGGTGGATCTGGAAAAGTGTCGATGATGCACATCTCTTGCTTTTAACATTTAATTGCATGCTGATATCAGAACTGCCTGATTTTAAGACACTAGCTGTCAAATTTTCTCCACAGGCATTGATTTCAACACACACAGAAGGTGGATGGTCCACTCACTCCTTAAAAACCTTTGTCATCCTGAACTCTGTTTCAGTGAAGTTATAGGAATTCAAGTGATGGCAATGACAGTTATTTACGAGCCAAAGAGACCTAAGGGTACATTATGTTAACAAAGGGGTAGTGTAGACCTACACGGACCCTGCGACCCTCACAGATCATCCTCTTACAGGAGGCTTAGGGTGTGGTAATCATCACAGCCAAATCACCGTATGGGCTTTAATAGGGTGTGTTGACACCACAGTGGCAAAGCTTTCCATCTGGTCCAGCCTGGTTGAATTATTGTATCGCAGACTCATTTTTCTCCTTAAATATGATGGTGATCTGCAACATTTAGCCCCTTCTTACTGAGCACAGTGAGGAGAACTTTCATCATCCTTATCCAGATCCCACTGTACAGTTATTTAAGGGGTGATGGAGCACAGCTGAGCTTTAAACAAAGACATAAGCATTGCCACTGGGAGAGTTATGCCTTGTACAAGTGCTACTCAGTAGAAAAATGCTGTAATTAAAGGCCCAGATTGTGCAAATTTTTCTTACAGAACTGCATTTCAACTTCTGTCTCTTTGAAATCAGTGCTGAGTACGTGCTGAAGGACTGCTTGACTCCGGGACTGAGTTTGTCAATAACTGACGTATCTGATGCTTTATTCTTAGATCTCCTCTGCCTGCCACTTCTGTTGTGTCGATCTCTACCCCTAGACTGCAGCTAGCATTAATGTTAAGGGATGCGCACTGTGTGTTGCTAATACTTTAAAATCTTGCTGACTAAAAATGAGAGGCTAATACATTGATCTTTTATCTTCTGCCTCCAAGTCTTGTCAGCGGTACAACTCAGTACATGTTGGGGTGAATGCGAGTAGTCCTGTCCCTAGATGGGTCACAGCAAACAGTTTAATGTTTGTTATCTACATGTATAATCTTAGACTCTTAGGTTCCTCTCAAATACAGTAGCCTCTGAGCATCTCCCAGATAAAATCAATAGTAATTCTCTGGTGGACTTCATGGAGTCTATTTAGGGTCAAGACTGTGGTTACGTGAAAATGTTCTTTGTGCCTGTCTGTGTAGGTTTATACATGTATGAATGTATCTGTGTCTCCAGTGTGGATAGATAGATATAGAAGTGAATTTTTGTTTGTTTGTTTTGTTTTTAATTCTGAGAGGATAGGTGATAAATTTGACAAGTTCCACTATTGATGTCAGAGGATCTAAGTTTATAGAGTTTTATTCTGGAAACTGAAGTGCCTTGTAGGAAATTAAAAAAAAAAAAAAAAAAAAAAAAAAAAAAAAAAAAAAAAAAAAAAAAAAAAGATACAACTTAATCAGAAGCTAAACTGAAGGCAAAAGTTGGTTTGAATATTACTATGATAAAGGGACTGTAAGATAGAACTTCCTCTGAAACCCAGGAAAAAGGTATTTGACACAGAATAAAACATCCAGTCATGAGAAGATGTGGGGTAGATCTGTGTATATTTGAAAACAGCCGTAGGATTACTGGCATGCTTTTACCTTGTCTCCATACAGGTGGTTTTCCCTTTTTTATTTCATTTTTCATATTTAGGTTTCTTTCTATTAATAAGACATAAGCAGATCCAAATTCAGCTCCCACACACATAGAAGAGGATGGACTCTGAGAGCAGAAATTGGCTCAGATGATTAAAATTTTTGCGTGAGTTTACATTTTGCAAGGCATTTTAACTTAACACATTTTTGGTAATTGGAAATGTGTTGTTTCTATGGTACCATGACACTGGTGTCAGCCTCTAGAAGACTGCACAATAGGGAATGCACATCTCAAATTCTTCATACCAATCGCTGTTTACGTTACTGGATCAGGAAACATGCAGTAAGGATGTTTCACAGTTTATTTACGTTAATATTTTGTCTTCTACATGGGCTTCCTGTCTCTTTGGTACTGTTTTCATTTTGTAAATTTACATGTTTTGCTTAAAGCAAGAGTGAGAGCGAGATTACATCTCTGCTTGTCGCATGACCTATTTACTGTTGCTTCAGAAAAGCAGAATTGTGTCTCTCTGCCTCTTAGCTTCTCATGGAGAGCAACACTAAGGAACTGCTCAGGTATTCAGTGGCAGGGGATGACAGCCAAGGTTGTGACTTGGTTCCTTGCCACCCATTCCTAATATCAAAGCCATTGGCATTGAAAAAGTTACCTGAATCCAAACTGAGTTGGGGCTTCAGAGTCAGCACAGGCTGCGGAGCAAAACGATTTATTGGCATGCACACCTAAGCAAAGACCACCACCGATTCCTTGGTGACTTTCTTGCCTTTTTTAAGGGAATGTTTTGAAAATTAAAGCAATAATATAGTGACCTGTAGTGTGTTGAAATGAGCATGAAGACACCTGTGACAGGATGTTGAGCTTTATATTCGATAGATGGCTTTTCATGCTGCTCATGATAAAGATTGTTGTTTCTCTGGAAGGGCATCCACAGGGTTTATATTCCTGCCTGCAACTTAGTGAACATCCATCTTTAAAAAAATGTTATTTTCCTAATGAAATACTGGGGTTCTTGGGTACTATGAGGAAAGAAATAGGTTAGCCATTGGAAATCTGGAAACTTACCTGTGTCTCCAAGAGTACAAGCTTTTTGGAGCATGGGCCTTCAGGAGTGGCTTTAGTCCATCTGCACTACAGCCGGGCTGAAGCTTATATGAGCTCACCAGCAGCAGTTTTAGGTTGGTCGGTTTGAGTACCAACGTGAGTAGCAAGTAGCACAGGCTTCACGGCAGCCTGGAGCCCTGTGTAGGGTCCCTAGGTTGGCTTGGTACCCACTTGCAATGGAGTCATAGCCTCTGTTACTGTCAGAGCTGCAAAAGTTGAGCTTAACCTTTTCAGTGAATACCTAGTGATTCTTTGAGCTCCTTACTTTCCAGAATAACTTCAGAGACTGGTAGATTTTGAACAGTTACGTTGAGCATGTTCAAAATTCAAAGTTAAATGTATACTGGTTGGTTTGACCAAACTGTGACAGATGAGAAGTGGACCTGCATTGATTTATTAATAATTACTTTTAATAATTGTAAGGATAAGTGAGAAGTTATTGGATTATCAGAATTTTTCAACAGCTGTACTAATTTACCTTCAGAGAAGGCTGTGGAAGAGTAATGCAGGACACCCTGGCATGCCCCAATGCACCCTTGAAAAATAAGAGGCAAGCTGTTTGCCCAAAGGATCCTTCTATTCTCTCAGGCCATGTTTTGCCAGCCGAGGACTTAGAGATCAAAAGAACTTTAAACCCATTGAAACACCTTCTTAAGAGCGGAATGGCGGTGGCTTTCAAGTTACACAGGGAGAAAGTTTCTTGGAGACTACTCTAGGGTAGGAACAGTTAGGGGAAAGATAGGTATACAGTCAGTTTGGAGGGAGGTTTATTGTAAATAAACAGTACTTACTTTCAGGAGGTTATTTTGCCACTGCTTACAGTTTGTCATTGCTCCTGGAGGGAACAGAGTTTCAGGTCTGAGCTTGCATGAGGCTAGCTGAACTAATTATGGCTCGCAGGGCAGTGCTGCCAAAGTGCTGGGGCTGCGTGCGGTGCCAGGCTCTCGCGCTAGCTTGGGTACCGCACATGGTGCAGCTGCAGAACTGCCAGGTGCAGTTTTACTGAAGAGATAAGCAGGCTGCGGTTTCCCCGCTTCTTCCACCCTTGCTTCACGGTGCAGCGACAACCATCTGGCTGCTCTGTCTGCCCAAGAGCGTGAACGTTAGGGCAGAGTTTGCCCCTGGATGCAGCGCTCCCCTGGTGTGATGGGTCCAGTGGAGGAGGTTATATGGGGCTGGGCAGAGCATTTGCTAGCGGAGCTGTATTGTTCTAGCATTTGAACAAGCTGCGTGGCACCCTGTAAACAGACCCAATAGAGTCATTTGATTCCAGCCTCTGCAAAGAAGCAATAGTTGAAGCTCTTGTTGAAATCCAGTGTCCACAGAGGAGGTCAGGAAGACCTGCAGGTAACTTCACCTGGTAACTACAGCACGACGACACTCTGCAGGACACAAAGTCTCTATGTGTGTGTGTATATTATAATTGCACAAGTATAACTCCTAGGTGTATGCAAATGTCTTAGATTCAGGTTGAGCAAAACCTCTAGTTTACAAGTTAAAAATGCCTGTTCTGGTGATAGTCTCAAACATAAATCTAGAATCTGCTTTTTCTGTGAGCTTCCCTGACACTAAACACCTCATGTAAAGATTTGTGGTTCCTAAGCACAGTGGGGGATTTAAATACAGAACCTGGAAAACTGAATTCCTATGCAAGTTGATGTTTGTAAATACTCTTCCAGCTCTTCCTGGAGGCTTTCTTGATAGCTGGGTGAGAACGGTAATGTTGGCTGGCTCTTGCAACAGGGAGGAATTTAGCATGCAAAGGAGTGATAGCAAGGCCAGAAGGAAGGTGTGGACTTCATGTTGACTTGTGTTCAAATCACAGGCAGCTGCTGCAATAAAGAAAGAGTCTTGGGTGCACCAGGAAAACACGTTGCAATAAAACTAATACAGCAAAGTTACTAACTTCAAATCTGGATAGTTTGTTAAGGGACAAAATGGTATTACCATGTCAAATTGTAATACCATCAAGTTGTTGACAACCATCAAGTTGTTGTCAAGTAAATAGGACAGATTGTTGATGATTACTAAGTATTCATTTGGACAGGTAAACTTTATTCTACAGTGGGGTCATGTTAGCACCACTGTGAGTATCCAGATAGGGTAGTTGAGGGCATATTGGCACTGTTGGGTTCAAGCACCAACATCTCTGTGTGGCTGTGTTTGTGCCTTAAGGAATGTGCCAGTATCGTTGAATCACTGATGGCTCTTCTAAATTAAAACAGCTTTTGAGTTGCTCCTGCTTTCTTATAAGATTGGCTGGCCAAAACCTAGACTGTTTCAGATCTTTTTTAGTTTCTCCAGGTGTCAGAAAAGAGAGCCTTCTAATTCAGTGTGTTCCAGGGACCCCTTGAAATCATTGTCCGTTTTTAACAGACTTTTGATCTAAGAAAAGCAAGCCTGATGTCGGTAGGCTTAGATTTGCTCCATGGAGGATGTCAGGAAAACATGCAGGACTCCACAGACCAGCAAAGGTTGGGAAACCACTTTTAAGTAATTACATTAGCTAAACATGATATTAAAAGAGATAAAGAGTGTTTTTGTAACAGCTCACCGGGAATCCGGTCCTCTCTCTATATGTTAAGATCATGGTTCTCTGCATTACTCCAAGTAGGAGAGCTGTATGTTTTCAAGAAAGGAAAACAAAATTAGTCTTGTGTTTGATACGTTATTGAGCACTTTCGTTACCTGGTATGAAATGAGGTCATGCAGGCTGGTTCTGTGGCACCCAGGCATTCCCCTGTGCTGGAGGAATTCCCAGCTGAGCACTTAGGGCAATTTTTCGGTCCTTTGTGCCCCAAGAGCAGCCCAGAAAGACTAGAACGGCATCCAGAATCTGGCTCATAGTTGAACTACAACTGCAGAATTGAAGGAAAGAAAAGTGCAGCCAAATTTGTGCTGCTTTGTGAGGAACTTGGCTCTGCAGAGCCTGGAAGGGGTTGGGAGTGAGACCGAGGGATGGAGAGTCACGGTCGGATGGCTGGATGGCAGAGGTCACTGTCCCTCCATGGAACTGGGACCAGCGATTTAGAAAGCATCAAATGCTTCACACAGTTCCTCCACTAATAAGAATATGTAGTAACTAACATATGGCTTAGAGGCTTCTGAGTGTGAATACCACTAATTGAAATCAGACCTGGGCTTCCAAGTGGCTTCAGGGATGCTTTTAAGAATCACACCCCTTTCTTGAGCTTCATTCAGCTATTCGCTTCAAGACAAAAAACCCTTTTCCCTTTTTTCCCCATATTGTTTTTTACTGCTTCTGTTGGGGTGAAAAATTCCAATTTTTCTTCTAACACGTTTCTTCCTAAGGTGGAGTAGTGGTGTAGCGTGCAATGTATTTTGAGGACTCATCTTACCATCAACTTAGAAGAATCTTCCTTAAGGTATTTTGAATGTAGGTAGGGGCTGAAAGTGGGGTTTATGCATCCAAGCCACTGGAGTAGTTTAGCATTTTATGCCTATGAATAACAGCAATGCAACCATGTAAAAATAGTAACTCTCTGCAGAGTGATCTAAACTTTTGTTTCCTTTGTAATGTGTTGAGATTACAGAAATCACTGGGGACTTCAGCGAGTGGATCAGATATAATGCCTTCAAAAAACAGGATATCTTTTTCCACAACAACTAACCTGCTTACAAAAATAGCAACTGAGGACAGATTATCATTAATAGTGTTCAGTGTAATAGAGACAAAACTATTATACTTTAGGGAAATATATCCTATAATAATAGCTTCAGTTGCTAAATATGATTCGTTTCTGGTGTTTTTAAACTTGTTTTATGACTCAGGCTTGAACAATCTGGATATTGTTGATTACATAAAATCTGTAATTCTCTGAATGTAATTTAAGTTCTCAATGTCTGCATTTTGTTTCTAGGCTTACTTTTATTTTAGCTTTCCTTGCAATTTGGGGTGCACCTTCTGAAAAATGTTCAGTCCGTGTTTTTAAAACTCTGCCTGTGATTTTTGCTCTCCGGAGAGCTCGGTGTGGGTTGCCACTTTCAGCAAGAGCAGCAAGCCCCTGTGCCAAGCAGCTGAACATTTCACATCGTTGGGGTTTGCGATTTATGTTGAGCCTGTTGCAGAAAGAGCTCTGTGATAAACATGTTGGTGGACTGTACACTTGAATACTTATATACTGCAGAGATAGGGCAGATTATCTCTTAATCAGGGAGGTGCCAAGCACCTGCACTGGCCAGTAACATCCCTGAAGTTCCTCAGCCATTTGCAATTAAAAAAATATTCTACAGCTGGCTTAGTTGGCTGTAACATTTGTTTTTCAGGGAGGTCCTGATTTCACTCACTTTTACAAATAGTTTTATAGAGGTCAAGTATTTCATGCTTTCTCCCAAAGGGCTAATTCTCTGCTGCATACCACAACTGCAAACAAGTTTGAAAAAAAATTGCAAAATGTGGTTCAGTCAACTAAAGAGCAAAGTTTATCCAAGACAGCAAAATGTACAACTGGCTGAAGTGCAAGGACGAAGAAGCACAGAAAGCAGCTCCTTGCTGTAATTCAATCCTGTTGGCATTTTTCAACTGGACTGTAACAAACAGATTTACTCTGTTCCTCTTTCTAAAAGGAAAGGGCACCTACTTTATAAGCAAGCAACTAATTCTACAATTGCAAACATCAAAAAGAGTGGGCAACATCCCCATGCTCCAAAGAACTCCCGAATAATAAATAAGGTAAAAATGGTGATACATCCCACCCTGTGCCCCTGAGACAGCACGGCCTCCCGCTGGGTGCTGGAAGGGAAGGTGGGACCAGGCTTTTCACATCAAACGAGGAGCGTAATTGAAAAGTAAGGAGAGCATCACTTGCAGTCATCCTGATTTCAGCAGCAGTCCCATTCATGCCCTTTTCCTCGTCAGAGTTTGGACATGGTTCTTGGGAAAGGCTGGTTCTGGGGTGCTGGCACTGACCTCGCATCCTGCCTGGACACCTGGGGCTGGCCAGGGCTGGTGCCCCCCAATGCCCTCCTGATCTGGGGGGCTGGAGTGTATTGCACCACCCTTACCCCCTGCGCCTGCTTTTACCAACACACAGCCAGGAAGAAGCTGCAGGACTGGTAGTGTTGTGCCTGTTCGCTGGAATAAAACTTTTTTAATGTCATGCCTCCAGCCCCCAAGTACTTGAATGATTTTGTGGCTTTTATGGGCATGGCAAGTGCTCAGAAGCACGGGTGATGTTTGACTAACTTGAATACATGTCCTGTGTTAGCACAGTATTCCTTGCACACGCTGTATGTACTCGTTTGTAGTCTGGTGGCAATAGTTGTGTGGACATTTCCCTGCTAAGGACCAGTCTAAGGTTGCTTGTCCGTAGCTAGCATCCCTTAGACAGTATGAAATCACACAGAGTCAGTCTGTGCAGGCTATAGCGCCTGCACCTTCTCCTGGTTTTTCCTGCAGCCTCTTTAGATAGCAGGAACATGGTCAAAATTGTGTAGAACAGAAAAGAAGCCCCTTCAAGATTTTTATAAGCTGGAGGAGGCTAATTCTTCCGGTTTCAAATACACGGTGATTTTGCTTTAAACAAGCTCCAGCGTTGGGCCCAGAACTGCGGAAACTCAAATGTAAATTTTAGCTTAAAAAAGTAACCGTGAAAATGCGTGGAGTTGTGAAGCCCAGGAAGGGCTAATGTCACAAGGAAAACATTTATTTGTAAATTCCCACAGGAGAATTTACAGGCAGTAGAGACAGACCTCTAAAGCAAAAGCTCTGTGTGTAGGTAGCACAACCCAGCACTTGCACAGAGATTGTCATCTTCAAAGCACCGAGCAAATGTTTGTTAATTATACTACAGCAGCCTTTGAGGCTATCAGGCAGGTATTAATATTACTGCTTTATAGGTGGAGAAATTGAGTCAAAGAAGTTACGTAATTTTCTTGGGATTAAAGACAGTCATAACAACCTGATGAATAGCGCAGATTTTCCTTGCCTTTATGTTTGCATGTTGCCGAAGCTGCTGTGCTTCTAATGGGAACAGCACAGATACAGTTTGGTTTGGAAAGGAGGTCTTTCCCTCTAAATTTATGTTTGTAATGCACCGAGGGTGAGCATATGTAAGGTGACGTGAAATACTAGCTATCTGGTGTAGCTAGGGTTATCTCTCATCTACGCCCTAATTCAACAAGTCCCACGTATTGGACACCTGCACGTGTGCCCAAGCCAGCACACATGGGTTTTCTCCTACCATTGCTTGCTCTTGGGTCTCCTACTGAAGTGACACTGATGTGTCTTTCTGTTCTCCCAAATGACTTTTGAACTTGCTGTTTAGCTTTAACTGTAACTGACAGGAGGCTTGAGGTCTCAAAGATTCCTGCATGTTTTCTGAAAATACATGGCTGATTAGATGAGACAAATCCTTCTGCTTAGGAAAAGGCTTGTGTGTGTGCTCCTTAGACACCGGAGAGCATACATGGAAGAGCCCTGGTCAGACTTCACGCTGTGACAGCCACCAGAAAAACAGCACACAAGATGCAAATCCGAGGAACAGCTCATTTCACTGCTCTTGGAATGGCTTCTTTCTTTCCCTTTTTTTTGTCTTTTCTTAACATCTCTTGTGTCCGCAATGTTGGCCGTTGCATGTCTGGGTGCGGTGATGAGGACCCAAGAAACTGCTGTCACTTAACAATGGCCCAGCATCAAACTGTGAAGCGTGAGTCTGTCTGCTGCTGGGAAGCCCTGAGTTTCCCACAGTACCTATAGTTTTTTTCAGCTGGTGGAGGCTTCAGAAACTGGATGGGTATCTTCCTTACAAATGACACATTAAGGAAGAGCATTATTGTGCAACACGTGATAAATGACACATCAAGAAACTATACCAGTTGTTAAGGGGTAGGGATGAACTCAGGTTAACTTCTAATTATGACCTTTATTACTTATAAAAATGCCGTGAGTACCTCTTCTGCACTGTGGCAGCTGCCCCACCCGGGGCTTTGATGCTTTATCCTCATGGGCTGGGGTGGAGCAGCCGCTTGCTGCTGGAGAGCCAGCAGCTGGCCCTGAGCACCCCTGCTGCCTGTACCCCTGCCAGACCCCGAGCATGCTGGAAGATGGGCCCGTCAGCACAACCCTCTGCTCTCCTGGGTTGTAGACCATTGACCATCTACCTCCAGGTTGCGAGAGAAGGGAGGGAGGAGTGTGAAATCGGTTTCCACTTTCCAAGAGTTAATGCGATGCTGGTATCCCAGGTTTGTGGCTGGTTATAAAAGTTATTTGGATTTGGCTGATTGAGGGAGAGAAGGAGAAGCAGACATGTGGTTGTGTGAAATAAGAGTTGAAGTGTCATTTTTCACCAGTGTTAAAATTCCCTAAGCTTTCAGCATGCTTCTGGTAAAGTGGTAAAGGTTGAAAACAGAATTTAAGTTAAAATACACAGAATATAACAACTAGTCTAGTGATTTATTTGCTAGTTACAAATTCTGAACAACATGTTTGACCATGGATGTGGCAGGCACTGCTGTACTCGTCCGTGAGCGCTGAAGACCTGTGCCCTGTGCTGGGCTGTGCTGTTGACCTGCTGGTAACCTGAGCAAACCCTTCCAATCCCGCCTGTGACAAATTCCTCATCTGCAAAAAGGTACAATTGTACTGACCTTCTTGGTAGATAAAAAGTGTGCAACGTAGGGAGAGGTGGGCTCTTCCCCATTTTTCTCTTCCAGAAATCGGGACCTGTAATTAGGGGGGTGAGGTGGGAGTGAGGGTGCCCCTTCCCATCGGAAGTCAGTGTGGTCCATGGCTATTCAGCAAAGAGCAAAGGATACAGCATCACCCCCCCAAGAGCATGCAGGTGCCAAGCATCCTGGGGAGCCGCCGTCACTCCCATCTGTGCTGGCTTGCAATCTTTCTTACAAACCCAATTGTCTATTTGAACACCTTATATTTCATGTTTGTGCTATGTTTGAAGAGTGCTTCTCAGGAGCGGATAAAATGTCTGTCTTTGGTTTGTTTTCAGAATTAAGATGTTAGCTTATTTTTTCCCTCTGTTCTATTCATGTATTACTAGATTTTATTTTCTTTCCCATCAAGTAGCCTTTTGTTTGGTTGTTTTATTTTTTTATATTTTTCTATACTTGTCTTCTGGTTGATAATGGAGATTACATGGCTGTGGTAGAACAGATACTATGTGGGTTAATTTTTCCCCTAAAATTACTTAAAATGTCATCTCACTGAAGATGACAAATAAATATTCTCATAAACATTCATGCTATAAAGCCAGTTTCCGACTTAGGCACCTTTTATTATTGTTGCCTGCATGAAAAAATTGTCATTAACTTTGTCAGAATACTGAAATTTGAATGTCTCTTCATTGTGAACACAGAAGCAATTTCATTTTAAAGTGGCAAAGGGCAGAGTTTCTAATAAAAATGTAATTTGTAGCTTCTGACTGCAAATGCTTCTGTTTGTGCTAATTCTCATTAAGTCACTGTAAAATGTATGATATATCAGCTTAAACAGCTGCAATATCAAAGGCTTTACTTTTCATTATTATTATTTTTTTCGTATAACAGTTTTGGTAAAATTCAAATGCATCAGTAATAATGTTTCACTTTTATCTCATTATCAAATTAGTTTTACGCTGCCTCAACCTGAGTTAAATCACTTAAATACCATTTAAAAATCAACCATTAAGTTGTTTTAAATAGTTCCAACAAGATATTTTTGGATGCACAATAACTAATCCCTTATTCCATCTTTCCTGCACTTGGGCAAAAAGGTGGAACAGGGTTTCTCTGGATGAGACGACGGTTGAGCGGTGTGTGCTGGCTGCTGCCGTGAGGCTGGTGCTCCTGCGTCCTGCATCCTTACCCTCCACACCAGCTGCATCCCTGGTTCCCAGCTGGCACGTCACGGCTGCAACCTCTCACGCGTTAACGCTGATGGGACAGTGAGCGTGAGGCTTTGCAGGGTGTCTGGGGACAGTTTTCTTTCCTTGCTTCCTTATCCTTCACCAAGTAAAAGTTTTCTCCTTCTGATCTGCTTTGGGAAGCTGATGCTTTCACCAAGAATGTGTTTGGTCCTGCCAAATGCCTTAATTATCACACAGTTAAAAAGCAGCAGCTGGAGATAATTCACAGTTAGACAGTTAGAGACATCCACACCTAAATACGTTGTTGGAGGACACCCACTTTGTCCCCGCGCACGCCTCTGAGTATGAAATCGCCGGTGCCCGTGAGGTACCGCTGCCGTGCAAACAGGAGGACGTGTTCAGCGATCTCTTTCACAGGCTGCCGTGGCGTAAATGCTGCACCGCTTGATCTGTGAGTTCTTGCAGCAGAGTGGGGTCTTGCTGGGGTGTCAGCACGCTGTTTTGAGGTGTCTGTGGGCTTTTTGAAACGGATTCTTGGACTGCTGCTACAAATGAGGCAAATAAATCTGCTCCTGCTGTTGTTCGCAAGGCTGCTTGCAGCTCTGCCTCCTGCCGCTTGGCCCTCTGCTCCCTGCCCGTCCTTTTGCAAGCTCTGCCTTGCACGCTGCCTTGCAGTACCTTTGCTGAACCTCTTACGTCCATTTTTATCTCATCAGCGGATCTGAATAATCACACAAAAGTGCTACTGAGAGCTTTTTCCAGTTCTCCTCTGTCGATGGTAACGCATCCAGGGCTCATATTGACAGATTAATGTGGGGCTGGCTGCAGCAGGGCCCGTTGCTGGAGGCTGCTCCCAAGCACGCCGCCTGTGATCCTGCACTGTCTGACTCTGAACCCGTTTGATCGTTGTAGGGGGTCAAACGCTTGGCTCGAGTCTTTTTTATGTTTGTGTTTCTCTCAGGCAAATGGGGCTGAAAAAAGAAACCGGAGGGACCAAAGTGGAGTGTTCTCATGAAAAAAAAATAGATGCAAAACACAAAGCACCATTTGTGCTCAAATTTGGGGACTGAGGGGAAGGACAGCACTGTTCAGCTGCTATAGATGACTTGGTTTTCTTCAGCTGGAGAAATGCTTTGATTCTGTTATATTGTTGATTAACCGCTCTGAGAAAAAATACATTTGTAAATTAGGCAGGAGACCTCTTCAGGAGTCTGCGCTGACTTCTGCCAAGGCTGGCAATCTCCTTCTGGTTCTCATTCACAGGTGCAAATGCTCTGGAGACCAACGCAAGGGTAGGTCACTGCTGCAGAGCTGACAGCCCCTCCACTGCCAAAACCTTGCCACATAAAACCAATACACCCAGCAAGAAATCCTTGTTCCTCTTCTGGCAGGAGTGTTATTGAGCGGTTGTCTCTCTTAACCTGTCTTTAACTGTGGCAATTCAATTTTGTATGCCTATATTCATGTGGAAGCCCACAAACAGTTCTGCTGGTGGAAATAACCTGGGGAGTCAAGCTCTGTTCATTGAGAAAAGGGGCACAGACTGGAACTGGGTCATATTTTGGTTAAAGATCACCTGAGGGATTTCGATAGGGTGATCTCTTGGACAGTTTGTACTTGCAACTTCATGTACAGTGAGGATAGTGGCTTCTGCCTACGAGTAGCTGTAAATGGCCAAACCTTATTCAAAAGCCATGTTGTAGTTGGAAAAGTTGACTGCATCTTTTAGAGGACCGTTTGAGTTTGAGGTCAGTTATTTTTACTTTTCCTTTTTGTTCTAGTTAAATATTTTTACTTGCTCTCAGAACAATAGCTCCCACCACACTGAAGCCTTTGCCCAATGCAGTAGCTTTTCATACCTCCTCCTATAGCAGTCCATGCAGCGCCCAAGGGTCTCATCTCCTTAGTTTAGCTAAATATAGACTTTTCAAGCCCTTGTATAGAGCCTAATCCATACCTTTACTAAGCTTAACAAGCTGAATCCAGTGGCATAAGCAGCTGACGCAGCTTTATGGGTAGAAGAATCCTCCACATTCTCTTACGCTTGCTCTAATCTGACAGGGTTTGTTTAATTTTTCTACTGCTTAATCTGGTATTTTACTGCCCGTATGTACTTGACTCTGAGGACTGGATTGTTGTGATGATTTTTCCTGTCTGCAAACTTACTCTTCAGTTTTCCATGCTGTCTGCCCACGGAGACCCAATAATTTTGTATTTTTTCAAGTAACTGTTTAATAAAAAAAAAATAAATCAGCCAAATCTGAAGTTGCTTTTAGACAATTCCGAAATAATGTCCTGTTTACCAGGCTGTTCACAGGCTGAACTCACAAAAATGAGAATTTCTCTCACCCTGTACTCTTTGGTTTGGAGGGAGCTGGGTCCCATACGCACACTGGCAGCTGCAACAGGATGAAAATATCCACAGAGGTTTCTGGCAGAATCTTATTTTGACAAAACATTTACAATGGTTACAGAAAGATTTGTTTCCATATCTAGCTAGTTTGGCTTTTTCCAGCTCGGTTGCAGACTGAATATTGGTTTTGTTGATTCTTTTTTCTAAAAGCAAGTAGATCTGTGTTTGTAATCATGATACGTACAGTTGCACATCACTGTGTGCCTTGGATTCAGAAATGGTTTCAAACCCACCTTTGTAAGCAGAGAGGGTCATAGTGCATTTTAACACTTAATCCTCCTGTCCCGAGCATGCACGTGTTTGTGTGTGTGCTCACGTACACCGTGTGCATGCACACATATGCACACCCCCCACCAAAGACATCAAAAGAGCTCTGAGCTCCGTGGAGCCAGGTAGCTGGTTCACAACAGCAGAGACTTGCAAGGCTTAAAAAAGCATAGAAGAGGTGGGCTTGCATGATCACGCATTATCCTTCCTTTATCTGTGCACCTTCCTGTCTGCCAGTAACCAGGAGTTTAGGGCCTTCCTACATCTAGACCATCATATTTAGTAATTGCTGGTGTATCCAACCTACATTAATTTCTGTAGTTATTTAACTTGTTTGTAATTTTGGACACTTTGGTATTGTCTTAAAGAGCTTGAACACGGTGAGAATGGTATCCTGTACATCGCTGGACAACTGACCCACCCTGTTGCCTTGCCTGTGGGAGAGGAGCAAACATCCTCTCCTCTGCTTGCTGTGGGTCAGAACCAGCAGCTAAAAACTCTGAATTCATCTTCCTGCACTGATCGCCACTTTGAACTGCCAGTGGGATGCAAGGAGGCTGAACGCTACCATATGCATGAGGATGGCGTTGCCATGACCCGTGCCCAAACCCTTTCTCTGGCAGAAGAGATGAATCGGTGTCTTCTGCTCACTGAAGAGCACTGAAAAGGCATTTCAGGTGGTGAAGCAGAGAAACTCCAGGAGTGCTTTTATCACGGTGTGATCTAGCCTTGTTTGTGCTGGTGGTTAAGGTGAAGCTACCTTTGTTGCCTCTTGTGGTTCCTCTTGCCTAGCTGAGCTCTCATGGAGCCATGACGTGAGGGCCGTATCTCACAGCACCCAACTGAAACTCTTTTTTCTGTGCTGCAAATGTGCCTTGCAGCCTGGGCTACTTCAGACCGAGCAAGCAGGAGCAGGATCCTGTTTGCTTTTCCTCCGTCGGAAGGAACAGTGCCATTCTGGAGTTCGATTATTTGGCTGGCTGCTCGGTGCTTTGACTGCGCAACATCTTCTTATCTTGGGTACTTCATTCCTTTGCAGTTTAGTTTTGTTTTGCCGCAGCGCTGTGTTCTGCCATTGGATTGCATTCACGCAGCGTGCCCACAGGCTGCGCTGTATTGTTGCATATGTTGTGCCATCCAAAATAATCTCGGTGGGTGTTCTAAACAGCTGCCATGATACAACCCATCTTCTTGGCAGCCAGAAGTGCTGTGAGCTATGTGTCTTCTTTTCCTCCTCATCTTCGTATATTGTAATAGAGATGTAACCTATATAAATCTTGCATATGGTATACCTTGCCAAGACTACTCTGGTACCTAGCAGCTGTCCATACATGCTTGGTAAAGAAGATGTGTTTTGTTAATTAGATTTACGTGGGATGGTGCTTGGAGAACTCCATGTAGATACAAAATGGTCTCCCTGGGAAAAAAAATTCTTTAGGACTCTCTGCCATTAGGAGGTCCCTGGTGAGCTGGTAGTGGGCTTCTGACTGACACCTTTTTAGCACCACATCAGGAATGTAGGCTGCAGAAAGTCCAGTCTGACTGTACTAGCGTAAAAAACACCTAAGCTTTGCTTTGATATAGCTGTTAGCAGTCAGCATAGCTGCATAGTAAATGCACAGCTTATTGGGGTTTGGTTTTTTTCATTATTAATTGCATGCTTGCATGTTTGGAGATGGAATCAAGCTAATGTAATATTTGCCTTCATATATTCCAGCTGTGTGGGTGTTGAAGAAGAAGAGGCACCAGATATAGACATCTATCATTGTCCAAATTGTGAGAAAACCCACGGCAAGTCTACTTGTAAGTATACGTGCACAGCTGGTCCTCAGATACACAGCAGATTCCGTATGTTTAAACAAAAGAAGCTTTTTTTTTTTCATCACAAAAAGACACACCTAAATATCATGTGTCATAAATATTAGAATTCAAACCATGAGGTGAAAAAAGATGTTGTGGGGAGAAAACCATGGGTTGGATTATGGAGCTTTGGGTGCAGCTCCCTGCCTGACCTCAGGCAGTGTGTATGAGCTAATGCAAGGCACCTTACCTGGAGCTCCAGTCCCCAGTCCTGGCAATGAAATGATGCTTCCTTCCTTGCACGGAATTAAGAGTTATGAAGGTAGTTAGTACTGTGGGCTAGAAAAATCCTACAGAGACAGCTAGTTCTAATACAGTGAATTTTGGAAACTACATGGTGTTTTTTGTGTTTGGATGAGAAGAGTAAGAAACAGTATGTTATGCTTGGCCTGGATATAAAACTGTAGCAATTTCAGTGGCAGTCAAAATTGTAGGATGTACTGAGGGTGCCAATTCTTGCAGTTCTTTCACAGGAAAAAGTTCTCCTGAGTAAAAGTGACAGTTGATCTCAGTGGGAGTTTTGTCTGGGAAAGAACTGTAGGATGTGTTTGCCTTGGTCAGATTAATTCACAAATTCTTTCTATTATACAATGGGGGAAAAAAAAAGAAAAGAAACCAATCCCTGAAAAGACGAAATGCTTTACTTGAAAGCCATTTATTATAAATAAGCAACAGTGATGCGGAGGTTCTCACTGCTTTGCAACCTTAACAGCAACACACAGAGGAAGAGCACAGTGCTCATCTGCCAGGAGCTGAACGAATCATAATGTTCCTTTTTTAGTGCGAAATAAGGGATGGCTGGAAACTGACTTCTGTTGTGTTAGAATTCAGTAATTTTAAACCCAAGCAATTATTTCTGCACTGCCTTAAAAGTTAAAGTTTAAAAGATTTCTAGGGCGAAAGGGGAGGAGCCTGAAATGTTGGTTTTGGGGGCAAAAATGGGAATCATTTTTCCACTTTGACTTTTTCAAAATCAAGTGTGAACTGGAAACCTGAATGACCTGCAGCTGTTCCTGTCTCCCAGATGGTCTGCTAACAACTTTGGCGCAAGCAGAGCACCCACAAATTGGGCAAGCTGGCAAAAAAAACCCTTGGGAGGCTTGTTCTGAAAGACTTAACAAAATCAATATGTCCCCACAGAATGTTTTTATTTAAAAGAGTCAGGCTTTCTAAGGTTTTCTTGGAAGATTTCTGACAAACATACTGGAAATTGGTCAAACAAATAACCACAAATCATCTTCAAGTGAACAATTTGGTATTAGAATGTGTTGTGTTGAAAAGGGGGGCATGACTGCAGATACTCCCAGGCTGTTGCTGACCCAGTATAGAAGCAGCAGCAGCAGCACAGGATTTCTAGCCCCTGAGTTTTGTATAACACTGAGATGTGTCTGATGCTTTGGTTTCTTTCACTTTGCGTTGAATTGTGAATGATGAAAGGCACCTACTTTTCAGGGTGAGGGGAAAAAAAATCAGAAGCAGCAGAAGGCTATAATCAGGAATTAAATATCAATACTATAAAAACTGTGGTGCATGATCTTAGAATTCAAGAAAAGGCAGTTTTATTTAAAAGATAACAAGTTTAATATACTCATTAAGACGAGGAGAGGTGAAATGACAACAATCTTTTGATGCTTTAAGAAGGTTTTTGGCTATCCAATTCTTTTTATCCAAATAAAAATCTGACTTGGCAGTACGTCTTTTAGTCTGCATTGTGCAGCACAGCAGAAAGTGCTGCTGGAGCGCTGTCGCTAGTCATAGTCTTATCAATGTATGAGGTTATCAGTGTGGTAGGAATACAGAACATTGTATCATTCTGCAGTACAGCAATATGACTTTGTTTTCTCTCTTCAGATGCATTGCAGAAAGTTCAATGACGTACAAGACCAATCATCAAAGTAGTTGAGTGTAAAAATTTCAGGAGCATTTGAACATTAGTTATTGATAACCTCATCTTGAGTTTTGGTGAAGTGCAAGATCACAGGTTCTCAAGCTGCATAGCCATTTTCACCAAGAACTTGCAGAATCGTGGATCTCGTTGAAAAATGAGGCTGTTATCCTGTAGCCCCTCCTTGCGGAGTGCAGTAGGCCAGGAAAGACTGATTAAATGAAGGCAGGAACAGCTTGGCTTAATGCATTCATTCTGTCAGGCATTTGTATGCAGGGTGTCCTGCTACACGGCACTTGGGCTCTGCTGGGACTTCTGGGAGATGATCACTTTCATTTGTTTATTAACTGTTACAATATATGTTTAAACTAGTTATCTACCACTATCAGTTTTGTAATAAATGAGTAAGAGTTGTTCCAGAGCCAGTAGTTCACTGGTAGCATTTAATTATTGCAAGATTAGCAAAGGGAAACACAGACACCAATTGTCTGTTATGCAACTCGTCTGGATTTAAAAATATATGTGTATTTCTGGAGCATGCATTCCGCAATATATGTTTTCCAGATGTCAAATTTTAAAATCATTTTCCTCTTCTTACATTTTTCCACTTTACCAATGTGGCTTCGTGGCTACTATTTCAGAAGATTGCTTCCTGTCATATGACATTTGAAGCCATTTCGGTTTAATGAGATTTGTAGGGACTCCTCTTTGGGAAAAATTATACACATTCATACAAAATTTTCTGACATCATTTAAATAAAATGTAAGTGCTTTGTTTAGGCAGACTTGACTCATTTTCATAACACAATCTAAAATGTTCGGTTTGATTGCTGTCTCATTTGCAGCAGTGAAAATCAGGAGAAATTCTTTGGAATTGGTGAAGTTACATAGATGCAAGCAAACCAAAGTCAGGCTGAAACTGTTTTTTAGTTACAACTTTTAATATAAATCAGTAGAGAACTAACAGGGTGCTTCTAGGTATCCCTTCTTCATAAATACACTTGAAATAATGTAAGTATACTTTTGAGGTCTAGAATTATTAATTTTGAGATACAGTTTTCATAAAAATATATTCCCTTTTTCCTCTGGAGGGTTTTCTGTAGAAGGAGCAGGGTTATACTTTCCAAAGGTCAAATTTGGATCAGAAAGTTCTGCAGAAAAAGAAATCTGTAATCATTTAAGAAAAAGTGGCCTTTCTGGCTAAAGCTAGTATTTGTTGCACATGTTGGTGGGCCTTTAATCCTTACTGTGGTGTTCATGGTGAAGATGAAACATAAAGAGAATGGCTGAAAATGGGCCAAATGTCGATTGTTTGATGTAATATAATGGTCTACAGCAGCAGGCTTGCTGCTGTCCAGGTGATAGCACCTCCTGGGGAGTATTCTGGTGGCAGAGGCATCTTTGTTGCCTCTGCATGAGAGGTGGATGTGAGAGGTGGATGCCTGCCGGCGCTCAGTGCCGAGGGAAATAGCTCCCCAGTGCTTTTTGAAGAATTGCCATGAATTTCTTAATTCAGCACTGATTTGCTGCTTTTATTTCTCAACACTCCATGCTATCTGAAGTGTAATAAAAGAACACGCGAATATGATAAGCTCTTTAGTTTTCACTGTGGCAAGTGACACCTGTTTCACTGGGACTTGTGCTAAGAGTCCTAGTGTTAGTTCAGATATGCTGAAAGGGGGAGGAGGCAGTCATTGGAAAGGGAAGGCGAGGAGGAAGGTTTGGCATTCATGTAGAGCTTGTTTCCTTTGTTACGAGGAGCATTGAATTAATACACTAAGCCTGAGAGTCATTAAGATAAAGAACTAGCAGCTTTAATGAATATATCCAGCTAGGCTGGAGAGCTGCATGGAACCAATAAAACCAACATGCTTTGTGCAAAACCTGGGATGGATTCACTGGGAGATGTCTTTACTTGAGTTATTCCAGGGTTGTGGTCAGGAAAACAAAGTTAGCTTTTCCTGAACCTCACGTCTTGTAGCTGCAGCCTCCAGATTCCTTTCTTAATGAAAAAGTACGTGGATCTGTGTGTGTGTGTGTGTGTATGTGCATGTGTAAAGAATGCGGAAAGAGTGCCATCCCTGCATGGTTACTGAGGAGTCTGGTTCCTTCCCTAGCTGTTTTGAACAGCAAGAAAAGCATAAGAGATCTTGATTTTGTGTAAAATACTGAGTTTCATGATGTAAAACAAGGGTGAAAAATAAAAGTTGTGACATATGAAAATTCTACTAACAGAGGCTTGAAATGATACAAATACACACTTGGGGCAAAAAACAATTTACTACCAAAATGAGCATATCCAGACAGACTGTGGAAATAGGAACAGCTGAGAGAGATAGTGCTGACTAAGAGAAAAAGCTGGACCAGTTTTTCTTGCTCTGCGTTATCTGGCTGTCAAAGAGGCAAGGCAGAACTACATTGACATTTGACTTACTTATTTGTGCTTATTCCAGCTGACCCTTTTTCCATGATGAACTTGCCTGTATGTCTGTCACCCACTGGGAACACAGTTGAGGGGCCTTCAGTCTGCTGTCGTCACCTTAAGGCCTAAGCCTGGCTTGCCTTTCAAAACCTAGGAATAAGAGGAGTTCTAAAAATTGCATTTGTGGTGCCCTTGCATCTTCTTTTTTTCTTTTGTTTTTCCTTTTATGTGCACGCTGTGTGCAGGGCATAATTCAAAGCCCATCAAAATTGATGTAAAATCTGCCACTGCTGGACAGACCTTTAGACTAAGGTAATTCATGACAAATATGTTTATAAAGATCTATACTGCATATTGAGAAGGCAGAAAAGTGGCTTTTTAAGAGCTTTATGATAAGGAGTAAGTGTGTAGTCTGGCAAGTACAAAATGTCCAGAGCCTGTGTTTGCATAAAGCCTGTGGTAGCTGTGCAGCTCAGTAATTATCCGTCTGGTTGCCCTTATGTTACAAAACGAACACTGTTCAGTATGTAATAGATCTTCAGGCTACAGTGTAGTTGTCTAATGGTGAACTGAGAGCAATATTAAAATTTGCAGTGCAGCATAGTGGGGGTTCCCTCTTTTCTGCTCATGTAAGAAATGAAATGAAGACTTGTCCTTCCTTCAAATGTCTTAATAATTATCTTCTGCTTAACATATGGTACTATCCATTTCATTCTTTTTCAGTGAAAAAGAAAAGAAATTGGCATAAACACGATACCGGACAGACGACAGAGGTCAAACCTGTACAGAACGGGAGCCAAGTCTTTATAAAAGAACTTCGAAGTCGTACTTTTCCAAGGTAGGTTGTTCAGCTGCATGCGTGGACAGGGCTGTTGAGGTAAAGCATGTATAACCAGTTTCGTATGAAGCTGATGATGATCCTTGCTGAAAGCATTACATAGTACAGAACGATGAAGTTTAAATGAGCACTGTTTTATTGCAGTTGTCCCAGGCTCTTCCCTTTTTTATATTTGTGCAGCCATATCCAAATCTACTCTTGAATGACCCCAGTTCCTGTGGATTTCCGTAGAAGCTAGTATTTGTAAAGACAAGAACAAGAACGTGTTTGGCCCCTGCAACATTCGCTTACATAAGAAACAAACCAATTTATTGCATAGAATTATCCAGTTCTCAAAAATACTAATGGTTTTGCTGAAGTCTGTCTCCATCTTGAAAAGAAGAACAATGACATCCTCAGTTGCTACAGTGACAAAGGCTCTCTTATTTGGGGTAATGAATAGTGCTAATTGTTAGGTGACATGTTCTACACTTTATTAGGCTGCTTCACAGCCATTTGTAAGAGTGATGATTTTCTTCTGGTTCTTTAATGTAGGCCTTAGCCAAATAAATCCTTAATTATTAATGACTAATTATTTTAGAAGAATCCTTGGACACTGGTAAAGTGTACTTGGTAAACACAAAACTTCTTCCTTTTTATGGAGAATTTAATTTCACGTTTAATTTCAGATACTGGTCTTAGACTGATTAAGGAAAACGCTGAAAATACCTCTGCCAAGTGTTTGCAGCGCCTGCAGATGTGTTTGACTGAACTCGTGATCCAGTATTTTTAGTTGCTTGGCTATTTTTATTTGGACCTGCTAGAGTTTTGTCTTAGGTTTTGGGGGTTCTTTTTTGTATACAGAGCAATTTCACAGGTTGCAAAGCTAATTTCTTAAAAAAGGTCTAAGGCCTAGGGCAGAATGGTTTCAGTAACCTCAGAGATTGCACTCACATATGCAGTATCTCTAAGTCACTCCCAAATTGTAAAAAAAAAATGGACCCCCATTTTTTTTGTTTGTCACATAAATGTGCACACAAGAAAATCCTGCTGCCAAGTTAAAGTTTCTGAGAAAGAAGGGTCTGTAGCCCAATGGAGTGCCTGCAAGATTCAGGCCTCTGACATCTACACTTGCACCATTAGTAAAGCAAAGTCTTGTTGAGAAATTTTCTCTTCTGAAGAAAATGAATGAAATCTGCAGATGTTCACAGAACAAACCCCAACACTCATCAGTCAGAATGTGATGAACAGAAAAAGGGGGTCTGCGTTCAGAGACAGAAACATCACTGCTGAATCACAGCACACGACAGTAAATTATAACCCACGGTTAGTCCCTTGGTGAGGCTCGGATCAAAAGGAACAGTGAAGAGAGCAAAAAGGCAAAAAATATAATTCATGTCGTTCCGCTCCTGAATGTTTAATACCAAAATAGCATTAGAGCAGTAATAGTAGTAGTAATAACAATTAAATTGATGGTTCACGTTCTTCAGTGTAGGTGCCAGACTCTTCATTTTGGCACGATCATTACTAGATGCTCTGGTACTGATCTCTCTTTATGACTATGTGTAAGTTTCGGTGTCACATTTAGAAGCAAATCAGACTTGAACAGGTACGCAAGATGTATGTGGGCCCTGTAAAGTAAGTGCAGAGGTTTAGTGGTAAATCGTGGTTTGCTTCTTGCTCCTTAAAATCTCCAGCTTTGTTCTTTGCACGTTGCTGGCGTACGGTACCAGTGCTGACATAAATGAGGAATGCTCCTTTTAATTTATTATTAATGAATTTTGCCTCCTGATCAGCCATTGCCGATTCACTGAGGCTGGGGTGATCCCGAAATCAGCTGGCTTTCTACAGCTTATCCCTGTTTGCGTCCGGCCATCTTGTTCTCTGGGGTTCAAACCCCACCAGGGCGGCCTGAGCGGGCCCAGGCTGAGGGGTTCCCCCTGCGTGGTGGGGTGTCAGGGGGAGCCCCCAAAGCTAAAGGGTGTCGGGGGGAGACCCCACAGCTAAAGGGTGTCGGGGGCTCTGCCACAGGCTGGGCTTCATGGGACGGTGAAGGCGGCAAGGTGGAGCACACCGGCTGCCATGGCAGGGCTCGCCGCCTCCTCGCCTTTCCCGCCAGTGTTTGGTGCCGTAGGAAGATGTGAACTGTAGTTCAGAACTGGTGCAGGAGAGGGCAGTCATGTATTAGCCTTACCTGCCTGGGGAGGTTGGGCTTTTTGGGGTGAACACTCAAACTTTAGCTGTCCCGTCCCCCCCACCCCCAGCAGCTGTGGCCTGGGCCTTGCCGGGTGGCTTTTGGAGCCCAGGTGACAAACAACACACGGTGGCAGGGTGCTTTTGGGACAGATGGTCCTTCCTATACTGTCACTTTGCACTCCAAATTCAGTGTTTTACTCTTCAAAAGATGTAGAAATCAGACTTGAGTTTCCCTTGAGAGTTGTCGGTGCACATAGCTGGTGCTCTGATGAAGCTGCCCTTTCCTTAGTCCCTTTGAAGCCCTCCCAGCGACTTGAAAATGATTTGCAGAATATTTCCCAAGCAATTTATTTGACTACTTAAAAATGATTTGCAAAGTATTTCCTGGGCAATTTATTTGAGATTGTGTAGCGTTTTTAGTCTTGCCTTCTTTAGAGTGGAACATTTCACACTAATTTCTTTAACATTGATCAACAGTAACTCGACAGATCCCTACAGTTGAGGAAAACGGTCTTTCACTGTAAGCTGTTATTTTAGGAGTTTCCAGTAGTTGGTGCATGAGGCTCAAGTGAATCAGTTCCGGATGATTTTAGTGTGCCCTGTGTTCTTTGCAATAAATGGCTTTTTGGCTTTTGTCTTGTGCACCTAATTTGCATATAATTGCTAATTCATAACTTTTTCCTTTCAGTAGTGAAATGCAGAATATACCAAACTCTGCGTGGAAGCACTTCACCATTGAATCTGTGTTTACTTTTTCAGTGCTGAAGACATAGTCGTGAAAGTGCCGGGCAGCCAACTAACAACAGAGTATTTGGAAGAAAATGGCTTTGCAGAGCCCATCCTTGTCCCAAAGAAGGATGGCCTGGGTTTGTCTGTACCTGCACCCACCTTCTACGTCAGCGATGTTGAAAACTATGTTGGTGGGTGTCTGGCAAGCAGGTGGCATTGTACTGTTTGGAGCTCAGCTGCTTTTTCTAAAAATATATACATTATTTGTATAAAAAACTGTAAAATATATTTTAAAATATTGTCTATGTCTTGAGCTATGCTGACTTCAATATTTGTTTATAGTGGTAGCTTGTGATTAGCAATTAATTCTCTCTTATTTCCTGTACCAACTTGACAGTGAGTCTGAGCCAGACCGCGCTGTACTCCATAGCACTACATTAAAAGAAACAGTCATAGTAGTACCAAGAAATAGTTTCTTCAGGCCAGGTCTTAATTGATTACTGCCATCTCGCTTTGTATTGAAGGAACTACTAGACTGAGACTCCCACTCTACAAAGACAGTCCATTTTTTAACGCTGGTATCAGTGAGAGTTATTTTGATTGCTGCTGGTCATTTGCATTCATTCAGCATCCTTCTGTCTCTAACCTGAGCAGGGTATTGTACTGCATCTTCTCACAAGTCATCAAGTCATCCCACCTTGGAAGACATACCTTGGCCAGGAGCCATGGAAGTGCTCTGAAGTCGCTTGTCTTGTCTCCGCATCCTTCTTCCTTTAGCATGTGTGATCTTGTCTCTTGTCCCCTCTCGGTCTGTCCTTCCTCTGTGTTACTTTCTGTCTGATTCTCTCTCCTTCCAGTCTTCTGGCAAGGCATCATCCTTTTGGAGCCACGACTCCAGCTCCAATGTATCTGTCTGCGTTTCATGGTCCCTTTATCTCCTTACACAGTCTGCTAACTACCCGCTCGTCCTGCGCTCTCCTTACCAGACCATTGGCCTGTTCCCCAAACTGGAGGGTACTATCACCAGCCATTGCTGTTCTTGACTTTATCTATTGCTTTTGCAATAGATGAATAAAGGAGAATTCAAGACCCCTGATTTTATTGTTATCTCTATCCCATTGCTTCTAGAGGAAACATATTTTCCTTGCCCATCTGCTGCACTTTGCAGATTTTCTTGTATGACCTGGGTGCTCCTTATGCATCTGCAGGCTTTCTCTCAGCCTCTAGCTGAAATAATCCACCCTACCAACAGAACTGTTAGTGAAAAGCTGGAGGGAAGAACATGGGTTGTTTAATCTGAAGCTGGCACCAGATTTGAAAGTGAACAGCACAAATATGTGCTGGTCTAACCTCCATGGGGTTAGTTCACTTGAACGGGATTTCCCAGGCAGGGATTTATCTCGCTGTTTTGTAGTTTATTACATTGGGCCTAGAATGTCTTTTAGAAACAACCTAAAATAAGTAGCAGAGGACAAAACACCACAAACCAGACTGCCAAATACATCATTACTGTTCTGGCATTTCATGAAAAAACAAATTGATTTTTTTCCCCCTCCTAATGTGAAAAAAGCTATGAATGAAATGCTGAGAGAGGAAAAATACGGCCAATTAAAACTGAAGGGAAGAAAGACTGGAGAGATGCTTTTCTTGCAGAAGGGATAAGAGAGTGTGCTTAGCAATGGGCACTCTTTATAAAGCTCTGACTTTCTCCATGTGTTCTTTGGTTTGCTGAGCATAAAATTCCACTAATTGACTAATACTGTCAGTATTAACACTGGATATTTGTATCCAGCAGGGTCTGTCAAAGGAAATGTGTAAGTACTAGGAGATTATTCTCTGTTGTCTAACACAGAGGGGATGGATTTTTGATAGGTGTAATTTTGGGTAAATAATAAAAAGTAATTTTTTTTGTGGCACACCTGAAATATCATGTTAAAAAATCGGAATTTTCCTGCAAAACTCCTTCTCGATTGTAGATTTCAAAAGCAAAAATTTAAAGTAGAGCATAAGAGAACTTACAATTTTGGAAAATCAGTTTGGCAAGATATCCTGTCCAGTATTACACTCTTGTCTACAATCACAAGACTTTTACAGCCTGGTGGGTAGGGCTTACTCTGTGGATATACAGGTATTTGCATATAATTTTCACCAAGCAAATAAAATCCATAATGAAATTAATAGATTCAAAATAACATTAATCCTTTAAAGATAAAAACTACAGAAATAATTATGTCAGGAGCATGAATAAAAAAGCACCATTTTATGCATATACATTTTATGTATATACATATCTTTTATACATATGTGTATATGTGTATACATACATAAACACCAGGGAAGATACAAAGGCTAAGAAGACCAGGAAATCAAAAGCTTGAGACATTTCTCGAAATGTTAACTCCCCTCCAAGCATACAAATGGGGCAAGTCAGGCTGCCCTTCAATCTCTCTTTTTCATTGAATTAATTTGTAGGACCAGAGAGGAGTGTTGATGTCACTGATGTCACCAAGCAGAAAGACTGCAAGATGAAGCTCAAGGAATTTGTGGATTACTACTACAGCACAAACAGGAAAAGGGTCCTCAATGTGACCAACCTGGAGTTCTCGGACACGAGGTGAGAGTCCAGCCTGCTGCACCGTGCAGGGTCTGGGATACGTGGTGGGGTTCAGCTGGGGGAGTTTGAACAGCCTCTCCCTTCTCCGGTGGTTCCCTCTTAAGGAAGTGCTGTTTAACCTTGGGATAGCGGCTTCTTGTTGCTCTGACTCTCCACTGCATTGTCCATATACAGCCAGTTCAGGCAAGGCATGGAAATGAAAGTGCTATTTGCTGTATGAGCAGAATGGTACATAGCAGACTAAATAGGCCAGCATTTGTCATGGTAATTCATGCCTGCATAGCATCAGCGTTCATGTGCCATCAGTATTCACATGTCAGAACAGAACATTTGGGTACCTTTCAGTTTTATTTTAACTTCAGTAATATAGGTATAGTTAATTCAGTGCAACTATATACTAGAACACAACGTGATGCTCCAGGAGCAAATTCTCTGCCTCATCCTGGTAGTGAATGATAACGTAGTATGTTCCTAGCATGATCTTAGGTACTTAGATGCAACTTGATAAATACCGATAAGACCGAAGAAAGGAGGACAGAGATGACCACAGAGGTATGATAACACTGTATGTACAGAAATCTTCCATTTAAAGTAGGGGAGAGTGAGTAAATAGATGAGGTGTGGCTTTAGGAATAGCGTAACGTGTCACTGGATGGCCTTGAATAAGTTTGAAATTATTATTGTTTTGTAATCTTATACCATGTGTTACAGTTTTACTTTCAGTGCTTTGGTTAGTTAACCTGTAGTCTGTATGACAGCAGTTCAAAACTAGAGTGATGCTGACTTCTTGATGGAAAGTTGGGGGATGTGATGGTACAGATCAGCTCTGAACTTGAGGCTGAGGTGCTTTAGTGATGCAGTGAGCCAGAGGTAATGGTGCTGGCTCTGTGAATATCACCAGTCCTCAGTGACAGGAAGCCTACTATTCTCCTCATGTTTTATATTCTATGTTTTATGTATAGGATAATTAGCTGATGTAAATGCCTAAAAGTTCACGTTCTTGCTTTGTGGTTTATATAGCTGTATGCATCACCTGAGCTGTGCTTTTTTTCCAGAAGTAGGCAGATGCATCTATAGTGTATTGAACTTCATGCAACTGTGCAGATCATTTTTACAGTTCTTGTAGTCCTTCTGGGTAGCTAGTACTCCTAGAACGGAAGCATCAGAGAATGAAAAGATTCCTTTATATACAAATGCTACACAGAAGATGATGAGTGTCAACATAAAAATAAAGAATGGTTGTTTTGGGGAGCATTCCCTTTTAGCAAGAAGACTTAAAGTAGCCTTAAAAAAGAAGGCTGATGAATAATTACAAGCTCATTTTTTTAAAGCCATTACCTTTAGCCCTGTAGTTAGTGTTTAGTAGTGCACACCCATTTCTGCAGAAAGCATCTCTAGTAATTACAGGCTTCAAAGATTACCAGTATCTTCACCTGAGATTTTTTTAGCTTTCTGTCATTATCCCAGAATAACAGGAGGTCTTTTGTTCTGAAGGACTGCTGGAGCTGTCACTCATATGCTGCTAATTTAGACATTAACTAGCAAATATTTTATTTCTTAACATAGACGGTGACACTTTAATTGAATGCACTGCTCCATCTTTCCCTGCCATTTTAAATGGAGCTATTGTTATCAGTGTTTGACAGTGAGCATAAATGACACGTGGGAGCATTTAATTTTAGTTTGAAGTGCAGATACTCTTACTGACATGATATTTTAGAGCGTCCAACAGTGAACCTCCACCCTCTGCAAATATTAGTCCAAATTTTGGACTACTTAAATATAAAATTTAGCACATTCTGGGATGAAACACTTCCAAGACCTGTTTATCATGCCACTATGTCATCTTAGCTGTGATTTATAGTATATATTATATATTTAATATAAACATAATATATGAATTATATAAATAAATATATACAATATAAATATATGTTCAATATATATTACTTTCTAGAAAATAAATAAATAAATATTATATGTTATAATTTAAATATATTCACATTATGAACCCAAATTAGACTTTTTCCTTCTTCTGAGCTTTTAATGTAACTTAGTTTAAATAAAAAGATCACTGTGATTTTCAGCATCAGATCAAGGCTTATTCAGTACTTAAGTATCAATGTTATTGTTGTTAGGATTTTTAATATTGAGCTTAACTTGCAAATTTTTAAGATTTACCAGGCCATTTATGTAAGAGTGTACACATTTCACTTTCTCTTCTGAAGCAGGCTGGAAAAGTGACTGTGATAACAGCGCTATTGATAACTGAGCCTGCATAGTAAGAGGCAGGGACTGGAAAAATACAAACACCGTATACTTGATCATAAATACTGCTACTGAAAGAAGTCAAAAGATCGTTTCTAAGTCATCATACTAACAAAGTCTTAAAACTCTGTCTGTAAACAGTTTTCACAAATTTTCTGTGTGAAGAGCAGTTCCACTGACACATAAGGAGCTGCTTCAGATTGCCACACAAGTATTAGAGTCACACGCCGCTTTTTGTTGTGTCAGGGTCCTTGTACTCTTTTTTTAAAAAGATGCATGTTTGTTTTCAATTCTCTCTGTAAAGGATGTCCAGTTTTGTAGAGCCTCCAGATATAGTTAAGAAGTTGTCCTGGGTGGAAAACTATTGGCCTGATGACGCTCTTCTGGCTAAACCAAAAGTTACCAAGTACTGCCTGATCTGTGTGAAGGACAGCTACACAGATTTCCACATAGATTCGGGAGGAGCTTCTGCATGGTACCATGTGCTGAAGGTGAGGGGTCATGTTTTTGCGGTGTATCTAGTAATGAACTAAATTTTATATGTGAAGACAATCCTAAAATTCTCTCAAAAATTCAGGTCTCGTTTTTTTTCTCCATGGTCCTGTTGGATCCATAAGTAATACACAGAGCCCTAACTGCTGTAAATAGGTATGCTCTCAGCAGTGCCAGGGTCTACTGAGTGAGGAAGCCAGCTGGAGTGTGGAAGTTGTCTGTGTGTTTTCAGTGTATTAGGATTTTAATATTTGTTTAGTGCCTTCTGCACATATGTCCCCTAAGGCCTGAAAGATACTACGTCCTGCTTTTGCAGGTTAATGGAACCTGGCGCTGTAAACTTTTTGCACCATCAGTCCCACAAATCTGAGCACATGTGGTTAACTAGTGATTTAATTATTTTAGCTGTTCTGTACAAAGCTGACTAGTAAATCTTATTTAAATAGTGTTAAAATACATGATGTTATGTATATATTTAGATAAATATTTGTCTGTGTGTGTGTATCTGTGCCAGTGCAATGTTGTTTGGTTTGGCTGCTTGTTCCTAATTTTATATTTTCTAATTCAGGGAGAAAAGATATTTTATCTCATCAAACCAGCCTCTGCAAATATTTCTCTTTATGAACGCTGGCAATCGGCAGCAAACCACAGTGAGATGTTTTTTGCAGACCAAGTAGATAAATGTTACAAATGCACAGTTAAACAAGGACAGACACTCTTCATTCCATCAGGTGAGCAGGCTGTTGCAGGTGAGGTTTCCTGCTCATTTTAGAGCTGCTGCTGAAATAGCATGTCCAAAATGCTAGAGGGGTGTGATTTGACGATTTTCTCTGACAAAGTATGAAGTCTAATTCTCAGTAGAAGTATAATTTCATATGCTTGCCAAAAAAAAAAATCAGAACTTTTATTGCTTCCTATCAATATTTTAGCAGCCTTTTAAAAATACAACTAGTAGGTAGAGTGTTCCACTCTTGGTCTGTCTGGGTTGCAGTAACTCATGAGTTCTCTCCATATATCCAACCATGACATTCGTGCTTTTTGTCATCTAACAGAGAATTTGCATTGAATTACTTTCTGACCCTGACTCCCCACAAAATCCTTTTCACGGTCATTGATTCCCCGTGACACTAAGGAACTGTAGGTGCCTTCACAAGTGCGGGTGTGCATTTATGGTTTCACATGAGGCTGAAGACCTGGGTGTCACAGATTTTTATGGGCTACTTGATAAACTTGGGCTTTTATTGCAGGTTAGGGATGGCAGATTTTGCATTTCTCAGTTCCTGGGAGGATCTTCGTAAGGATAGGGAGTTGATCAGAAGATAGTGCAGAGTTTTAAGTGAACTCAGTTCTACTCCTGCCCCTGTCCCTCACCTTTCTCTCACCATGAACAATTATTTCCTCATTTGCATTGCTGTTTCCAGCACTCCCTGTTACCTGTTGAAACTGTAATCGATTTGGGGCAGGGGTTTTCTCTCCCTCTATGTACCTTTAAATGATGTGCTGCCCACTCAATCTATAATCTGAGTTGAGGCTTCCAGGTGCTGTGTGCTTGTGTTTTGGAGGCAGCATCCAGTGCACCGTTTTTCTGGGTGTGAGTATATTCTTGCACAGAATGTTTACACGCTTGAATTTTACTTTGACTGTAAAAAGTGGAAAGTAGGTATTTCTCTCATGACCATATGTGAAGCAGATGGTGGAATAAACACTGAGCAATTTATAGAGATTCACTAATTTGAGTACATTTTTGTATGAAAATACATGTTTGGAAAACACCTGTTCCTGACACTACAATAAAGTCAGTGTCAGGAGCTGTCAGAGATTTTTATGGTGATGTGAAAGCAGCTACTGTTATGTAGCTGTTGCTGCTTTTCACAGTAACAAGAAAGTAATGTCAGTGTGAGCAGTATGTCTCCTTTCACTGTCTGCCACTGTTGAAGGCAGTCCTGGGACTGGGAGCCAAAAGTGTGTAACACCTTCCTGGGCTGGACCTTTATCATGCAAAACAAATAAGGGGCCAGATGCAACTTTGTTCAAAAGTATGTGGTTCTAGTGCTGACTTGGACTGAAGAGCTGCATTGGTACCTAGGAAGCAAGTTGCTAAGTGAAGTATAAATATCATGTTGTGAATAAAGTCTTTGTTACTGTCATTCCAGTTTTTATCCTCAGGACTCTTTTTCTCTTTTAGGTTGGATATATGCAACTCTAACACCTGTAGACTGCCTGGCCTTTGCAGGACATTTTCTACATAGTCTAAGTGTTGAAATGCAGATGAGGTAATCTGTCTTTAAAATCTAAAGTTAGGTAGAGGCTCAGTTTTTAATAAATTGGCCATCCTCTCTCCTATTAATTAGCCTACGTTTGCAGTAATGTTGATGTAACTCTATTGGGCGATTTTGGAAAGTGTACCCATGTTTGTCTCCTTCGACTGTGTTCTCCCATGCTGAGTTATTCTAAGCTGTCTTTATACCTATTGCGCAGCACATGGAAAGGATATGTAAGGTGCTTGGATTGATGTGGCCAAGTCCTGAAGGAAGAAGTGTTAAAAACTGTCAGGAGTTTTACCCTAGAACATGCCGTTCGCCTTCTGGATAAGCCCCCACCTGCTCAGCTGGGCTCTTTGCCCAGTGTAAGACAATACAAGTAGTTCTTTATTGATGCTGGACAAATAATGCAATAAAACTTACATCTGTATTGCACAGTTTCTTACTAGTGTTATTTTTGTTTTGGTTTTGGTCTGATGCCAGAATACGTGGTAGCAGCACAAAGAAATGAAACACTGCAGAATGAACCTCGGGCATCTACGAGCAGTGCTTGTCACTCTGCGACACACTTGTGACCTGCTATGCTTTAAGTTCATGTGGCTTTGTATTACAGGGCATATGAAGTAGAAAGACGATTGAAAATTGTCAGTCTGACCCAGTTTCCAAACTTCGAAACTGCATGTTGGTATATGGGAAAGCATCTACTAGAGACTTTCAAAGGTAAAACTGCATTTCTTTGCCTGCCTTAATTGCTTAGCCTTGGGGGCTGATGTGCCACATAGAAGATGGACAGATGGCCAAAATCAGTCTTGTTAGTATTTGAAAACTACTTACCAGCAGAACATGCTGGTCTTGTCCAGCTCTCCCCTTAATATCCTGCCATGTCACTGTAGGAAGGACCTTAACTGTCCCTCTTACCTATGCCTAAGGGAAAGTTTAATCTACTTTATAAAATGTATTTAAGTTGCCTCAGAGGCAAAGAATGTTGTAAAAATTTTTTAGTTTTTAGTTGCCTGTCAAGTCTGGCTTCATTTCTTTTTTTAACCTAATGGACTACATGCTCTGTCAGCCTGAGACATAGAGTAGCACTTCCTTCTCCCACCATTCTGCTGATCCCAGTTGAAGTACATGGACAGGTCACATATATACAGGGCCACAGGAACATCAGACATGTGGCCAGCAGGAGCACTGAGAATTAAAGCAAAGGTTTCTGTGAAATTCAAAATCTTCCAAATCAGATTCCTTCAGAGTTGATCCAAACATCCATGTGCGTGTGTTCTATACAGATTTGGGCTCGCTTAGCTCTTCGCCTCTTTTTCTCTTGCTACAGAACATGTCTACAGATATCCACCAGATCCTTTTATAACAAGAAAAATGTGTCTAATTAATAAGCAAGGTGAGGGGTCCCTCTGAGTGTCGCCTGGAAGGGAACGCCTTGTGACCAACTCAACAAAAACTGTAACGAGGGGAAAAGTTTAGGAAAGCTTGTACTCATGCAGAAGTGAAATGCTTTGCCCAATATAACCTTTGTTTCCATTATTGGTACTTGCTTTTTCAATCAGAATAAAAGAACTGCTGATGGTGCCTTTTTATTCCCACAGCCTAGGATGTATGAAAATGGAAGCTAGCTTGAGTATGGGACCAAGAAAGGAACCAGAAGGATTGCCAGTGTAGATATAACTTGCAGGACCACAGTGTAGGAAGGCTGAGTTGGATTTGTGACACAGTAAATATACTCCTTATTATCATCAAGTTATAATAGGGATTTGTTTGTGGTGACCAGCTTTCAAAGGGTTAACTTGTACAGTTAAACTTTTTCAAAGTAAAGACTTTATGTAAAACAACTTTAGCTATCAGTGTTTGAATGGCATTGGTTTTTTCCTCTACTTAGGTTTGCATAAAGCTGGGCAACAACCTCCTGCTCATTTACTCCAAGGAGCAAAAATTCTCAATGGTGCTTTCAGGTCATGGACTAAAAAACAGGTAGGAGAAGAAGCGTGTTTTAATACTGTGTGTTTGTCAGGTTTGTCAGTCACTGGAACAGAGAGCGAATGCTAGAACAAATAATATCGCCATAGCAAAACAGCTAATTCTAAAATCTTAAAGAGAAGGGACTAGGAGGGCGATGGAAGGAGGGCGATAGCTGGGATTTCATAGTGCCACATGAGGAGTCAGCAGAAAAAAAGGTACCACCAGAGTTTTAAAAAAGTCAGTTCTGCACACAGCCAAAAGGATGCTGAATGAATGTTCTCCCTGACAGAGCATTTCAATGTGCCAAATCAATTAAGCAGAGGTTGTGTATGCAAGTGAGGCCTAGAACAATGCGTCCATTTTTGTGTGCACAAGGTGCCCAGTTCCTGCAAATCAACACATTAATTGAGCCAGGAAATACATATTGGTTGGAGAGAAGGCTTAAAGGGATTTGCAGCCTGAATTTCCTGCTGCAGTCATTTCAGAAGTGTTATTCTTGCATGTGTTGCTCCTAAAGTTTTGGGGAATTAGCTGCAGGGGAGAGGCCATTCAATCATAAAACATGAACAGGGGAACTAGCAGCTTTAGCATTTTCAGACATTTTAAGAAGAGATGAGCAGCTGAGTACACAATGTTGCATACTCAGTTAGGTCAGTTAGGTGGCTGTCCCAGATTTAAATATAGTCAGGGACTTGGCTGCTCCTTACTGCAAAAAGACAGTGCTTGAGCCTGAATTCAGAATTGCTCCCTGGTTTCCTGTAGAAGGACTGACTGGTGTGGAAGCTCTCTTCTCCATGTCACTCTGCTTATTTTTTCCACTTGCATGCAGATGAGAAGTAGCGAGTCAAAGGAAGTCAGACTGTTTTGGCATTTGCGTAAAGTTGAACTTTGAATATTGTAACATGACATGTGAATGCAAATATTGTTAGTCCTGTCAGGGAGCTCCCAGACCACTCTGCTGACAAGGTATATGCCTATTATACTCACTGAAGACACCAGCCTAAGACAATCTCTCCTTGTAGATGTAGAAAAGGAATTTCTCACAGAATCTTATATAAGGGGGTGAGCAAAGTGATGTTACAGTTGTGAAAATGCAGTAACATCTGGAAAAGGCTATTGACACTGTTGTTCTCTCAGGACAACTATTTACAATAATATCTAGAAGGGGGAAAAATATATTTTTACCTTATTTGGACTACTGATGCAGTCAGTATTGAATTCAGTACATAGGAAAAATATGGATGTGTCACTTAATGAGGTTTTTTTATATTTTTGCAAAAAACATGCACAGAAACAGCAGTTTGGCTTTGTTGTGTTTTAGGCTTTAGCAGAGCATGAAGATGAACTACCAGAAAACTTCAAACCAGCACAACTTATCAAGGACCTTGCCAAAGAAATAAGATTAAGTGAGGTTTGTGCTCTTTTCGTAATATTAACTATATTGTGGGTCTTTTAATAGTCTAGGCTATAAAATGGATGAATTGAAATAAATGAATCTTTTTTTCCCCCTCTCTTCATTAAAAGAATTCATGTGAGGTTTCGCAATAGGGGGTCTGCTCAGGACTCTTGTCTGTGGCTGACTTGCCACGTGTTCTGGGCTCCTGTTTGCTTTCTCCTCAGCTTTACGCTGTGTCTGCCTTCCCTAAATCCTTCCCCCTCCACCTTCTCTTATCTGGACTGGCCACACTCCCCCATCCTTTTTTTTCTCTTTCACTTTAGCTACTCCCTACCCAAAAATATGGTAGAACTCAAAGAACACTGTTGCCATCCCCATGGTCTTGCTCCCTATGTAGTATCCCCTTTTCCTTATGTTCATTGGTCTTGTCTATGACTTCGTCTGAGCTTGGGACTATTATTCTGTGCATTGTCCTGATAGGAGGCCTTGTTCTTGGCCAGCTTCTAGGCAGAGTTACTACAGCAGATGCGATAATAATTATAAACACACCCCCCCCCCCCAAAACCCGACCCCCCCCAAAAAAAACAAAAAAAGGAGGTTTCATGGACGTATCATCCATTTAGTCTGGTATCATATTCCACTTAGTGGGGATGTGTGACAGTGCAAGGTGACAATAGCTAGTTCAGTTGTTTTAAGAAGATACTGTGTTACATTCCACCCCCTTTCTAACTATATCCAAAGACCTCAAAATTGAAATCTATCTTGTCCTTTTATCCTCTTTGATGTAGTATATAAGTTTTCTGATTGTCAAAATGACAAGTTAAGCAGAAAATAATTTCTTTTTAATTAGTCAGACAGTGTTAATTTTAATTGGGCAGCTATTTACTGCTTATTTTTCCTGAGGGCATGAAACATGATTCTGCTACATTTATCACATCTGAATTAAATGGAAATGGTTTGTGCTCAAGCTGATTAGCATTTTAAACAAAAGACCATTCATTTTATACATTTGTTTGTATGGGCAGTCCATTTAACAGTCTTACCTGATGATAAAACCTGGTGAGAGTTACATTCCTTACGAAGCCACTGGAGTTTCTCCAGGCCAAACTTGTGCTGGAGCAATGTGGGGGCGGGAATTAGTGGTGAGCAGAGTGTTACAGTGGCATGTGGTGTGGTCTTCATGTCCTGGCCAGCCTGATCGGTGAATGCAGTTACCCCTTTACTGAAGGGGGTATCTTTGGGGTTTGTTTCCCCAAGGAAGGGAGGGTGCAGGTGAATATCTAACATGAGACAAGTGGGTTTGAATGCCTTCCCATTTTGTGCTAAACTACAGAATGCTTCGAAAGCCAGCAAAGCAGACACGAGTGCCAACACAAATGCTGAGGAGATCTGTCCTGTGGAGAAGGAGGAGGCACCATCACCCGTCCAAGTGACGCCTCCACCCCCACCTGTAGAAAAGCTCCCTAAAAAAAAGACTCCCAAAACTGTGAAAACCCCCAAACAACTCAAGCCATCCAAACCCCCCAAACCTCCCAAGCCACCCAAACCCCCTAAGCCTCCCAAAACACCAAAAGTTAAGGGAGAAGGAAAAAAGAAAGGAAAGAAGGCAAAAGAAAGTCCACCGCCAGCCATCCCGAATCTCGACTTGCTGGAGGCACACACAAAGGAGGCTTTGACAAAGATTGAGACGCCAAAGAAGGGGAAGGTGGGTCATATTTTAACCTCTTCCTGTTCTCTCAGCATAATAGGGTTAAAATGACCCTTAGGTCTCATGAAAAAAATAATGTAAGCAACACAGTGTGAAACCCTATCTCCACTGAAGTAAGTGAAATTTTTTTAACTGCTCGCTTATCGCCCTTTTTTACTTGAGTGTTCGATTTGATTTGACTGTTTGCTTGGTTATTAATTTGATATGAAGCCTCCAAGAAACCTATTGATTCAGGCTGAGTCTGGCAAACTGCTGCCAGTTGCCTGCCCAAACAGAGGTGAGATGAAAATTAAAAGACATTTTTTAATGGCTTTTTTTTTGCCCCTAGAACTATTATATTCTTATTTCAAGTGTTATTAGCACTCGTGTGCATTTCCGTTATCAGTTATCAAAGATGAAGGAACTAGTTTCTAAAGCATCTTATTTACATGAGATTTTGCTCTAGAATGAGTGATTGAAGATAAAACAATAGTTTGCTTCCATTTTTGCCCATGTAGGACAAGTTTCATTTTGATGTCCTTTAATTCGATGTGAATTGTGCTGCTGACTTCAGTAGGGGCCAGTATTTCATTGAGGCACTGACAGAGTAATGTATTGTACGCTGTTTGTTAGAAGTATCCATAAGTCTTTTCTAAAATGCTTCTGAATTTCCTAGTAGTTTGTATGCAGTTTGTGAAACCTGTCCGTGGAGCAATAGGCAGGGAGATTAGTATGTTTTTAGACTACTCTTGTATGTTGGTATATCAAGGAGAAATGCAGCTAGTCTTCTGCATTCTCTGAAGCAGCAATATTTGATTGAATCTCATATTTGGATTCAAAAAGAATGAATCAGAAGAGGAGTTTTCAAAAATATATCATGTTATAGTCCAGATAAAAAATGTGTTTCTGTAACATGCCAGCACTCCATCCTCATTAAGAGTACATGCTGACTTTTTCCCCAGGCTGCAAAGAATGTTTTAAGTGTTCCCAATAAGGAAACTGCTAGTAAGCAGAATGAGGTGGAGAAGTTTGAAGTTCGAGAGCAAAATAAAAGCAAAACAGAAGCCAAATGGAAATATAAGGTAATGTCTCCTGTTAAATTCTGCTGCTGATTCTTCCACATAGTGATAAATCAAGGGTGGAGAAATGTTCATAAGTCTCCCTAAGCAGAGAGTACGAGGCACCAATTTTCAGTTCCCAAAGAAAAAATTTTGAGCAGAAAATGATCAAGTAAAGGAGGGGGGGAGCAGGTTCTTCAAAAGTGTATGCTGAATTGTCCATCTTCATCCTTAGTGAAGCAAGTGGGAACACTGTTAATAGCGAGATTTTTCAGTGCTGATCTCTTTTGTAATTCTTACTTTAACATAGTTGTACTATAAGTCTGGAGTAGTTCCAGAGAAATCAATAACTAATGATGGCATAAAAGTAGAGTTAATGAAATCTGAATTATGCCACATGAATTAAAAGCTCGCCTTCATGGAGGGCTAATGTAGGGTGAGTAAAATTCATTCATAGAATAATACATTTTTTCTCCAGGTCCCATTTAAAACAAGGTGACACTAGGCTTTCTCACAGAAATAGCTGTCTGCATTTTGCCTGCGTTGTGAACATCTAATGACAAAGGTGAACAAATTCCCCAAAACAAAACCAAAGTACCTGTTTTTTGCTGCAGGGAAACTACTAAGAATCATGAATCATTAACATTAGAGACATCTAATTTTTTTGTGTTACAGAAAGTCATGGTTAATGTGATTAGATCAATATGTACCAATTAATTCCACAGACAGTACAGCTTAGGAAAGTATTAAGGTGATGCTTAAAAAATAATCAAAGGCTTCTGTTGCACTGGATGACTTTGATATTAAATTATTAAATTCATAATTCAAGCTCTTCTGAAGGTGTGAAGGAAGCAAGTGGAGCCTGGGAATAAAATGCAGTTGTGTTTGCGAGGTTACAGACACTGTGCAAGATTCTGTCCTTAGCCACACAGGCATGATGCTGATGAGCAGTGTGCTTAGCCTGTGCTGTGATTCACAAAATGTGTGTTTAGTATTTTACCTCAGTCCATACTAATTTAAGAGAGCAATATTTAAATTTGCCATCGTATTTGTGGCAGGCACTGCTTAAACTGGTGCTGAAGTGCTTCTTGAATGGGGCAAGTCCCTGACTAAAACCCATGTTAGTCTATGGAAGAGTATAATCCTCTATTACTTACCACATTTGAGGGAACATATTTTTCTCTGCATATGGATCGATGGATTCTCTGAGGTTACCTAGGAATCTGAAATATCAACAACTCATTTAACTGATTTTATTGGTTTGGGTCTTTGGCCTTTCAGAACAGTAAACCTGATTCACTTCTAAAAATGGAAGAGGAACACAAATCAGAAAAGACACCTTTATCAGGAAATAAGGACAACAAATTTACATTCTCTTTCTCTAATAAGAAGTTGCTTGGGTAAGTAAAAAATATGACAATACATATCAACTAAAAAATCAGATTAAAGTCATTATTTATGGTTTTTTTATACAAGAAGGTGAAAATCTGCCTTCCTGGTCAATGTAGAATATACACTTATAGAAAAAGTCCTTTGCTCTAGAACTTGATTTTACCTAGAACCCAGCTTAATTTGCCATAACAGCAAAGACCTATCTTTGAGGCTGGTAGCTTGCTTGAGAGTAGTGTCTTCAGTATTCAGGCAGTGCCTCATGTTTTGGCACTTCACGTTCTTAATAATTAAGTTATTTTAGGTGGATTTTGGGCAGATGCTATTCAGGGTACATTTTTAACAAACTGTTAAATGAACTCTGCATACCAAAATTCCATGCTGTGTGTGCATTATGCATATCATGATACACTTTGAGACAGCTTTAAATAATACAATGCTTATTTGAAGCCATCCAAGGCTACTCTAGTCAGCATCATATTTTGAGATACAAATTGTAGGTTCAGAAATGTGTTTGTAAAATTATTTGAATTGCTCTGGCACCTCTAAAAGTATTCAAGTTGACTGAGATTTCTGCATAAAGATACTCATTGTCTTCCTCTCTGTCAATTCACAAAATACTTTTCACTCCAAGTGTTGTTACTGATTTGTAATTTTTTTTCAGTTCAAAGGGAGTCAAAACCCAGCTGAATACTAGTGTGTTTGGATCACTGCAGAATTTTAAAGAAGACAAAGCAAAACCTGTACGAGATGAATATGAATATGTGTCAGATGATGGTGAACTAAAAATTGATGAGTTTCCAATCAGAAGGAAGAAAAACACTACAAAAAGAGAACTGCCCTGTAAGAATATTTCTTATTTTGTCTGTAACTGCACAACAAAGTCTTAGCTGTTGATTGTCCAAAACTAGTCTTTAAAATTTATGTGATTTATAATAAAGAAAGCCATATCTTAACTGTCAGTCAAATATAAGTGGATTATGAGTGCTGTTTTTTGAAGGGAAAAGAACCATGACTTTGTTTTTCTTTTCTTTTTTTTTTTTTTTAATTTAGTTTTATCCGATAAAAAAGACACTCTGCAGCACACTCCTGTTAAGAAGCCAAAGGTGGAGTCAGTATCATACAAGGTATCGTTATTATTGTACCTGTCACAAGCAAGCACCCATTGTATGTCTCTAACAGTGTGTGGGGCAGTACTGTAATGGCAGCAGCAAAGCCTTCTCACAGGCTGTTGTCACATCCTGTCCTTCATTCTGCAGTTACAGTCTGCCCAGAATAGGTAGCATTCAGACATTGCCAGGACTAAGCACAATTTGGTACTGTGGCTTCAACTGCTTGTACATGATCAGGCCTGATGGGAAGCGTGTGGGGACTGCGACAGTTGTATCACAACACAAGAACAGGAGCAAGCCATAAGAAGGAATGGGAAGGGTCAGAAGGAGTTTTCTGTCATACCTGGCTTGATGTTTACATTGCTGACAGGCACAGGGGTCTGTCCAGCTCCCAACCTGTGTCTGCCCTCCTGTCTCCATGTGCGTTGAACACTGGTCATTAAATTTCCATGTTAGTGTTTGACAGATGAAACTCAGAGTAATGCTACTACAATTGAACTGATGTCATTTGGCGTTTCACGTTACTTGAAGCCCTTAACACCTATTATGTAACAATTAAAGGTTTTGTTTGCTATCACTTAGCAGAGTCTGCCTCTGCCCTTACGGGCTTACATCTAGAATGCGCTTGACTCAGCATGATACTTTAGCATGTCCCTAACTTGAGGCAGTGTCAGTGTGCCTATTGATAGCTTACTTTCAGGAAGCTGAACAGCACAGGTGTTAAGTTTGCTCTGTGTTAGCACTGAAGCTCCATCCTGGAAATTAAATGACATTAAAATTAAATCTTTTGCCCAACTGTGGTTAATACAAATTCATATTATAATATCTGAATAAGTCAGAAAAAGCAAAATAGCTTGTTAACACAGATCTGTAGGTGACTGAAATGTTTGGCCCTAAGAGCTAAGGAATCCTTTTCATCCTGGTTTGGCTCAGAGATATTCAAGAGCAAGTGCAGACCTCCTTGCCTGAGTCAGTAGTTGACATCTGGAGACCGGTACACAGAGAACAGGGAAAAACATGCTGGTATCTCACTGTGCAGAAGCGTAAGGAGTGAGGCCAGTTCCTGGAGAGAACAGTGATTGGCAGTCTTAAGCAATAAGGGCTGGGACTTTAGGGGCCTGAAAGCAGGGCAGGAATGGGGGAGAAAAGTTGTTCTATTACACTCTCAACTACAGTGCATAGAGATACCAGCCCCAGAAAGAGTTAGATGCAGGTAGCTTCCTTCAGTGGCCTCAGATGCCACTGTTTATATGTGTCTATCCCATTTCTCTGTCACATCTTCCTGTTCTCTTGCAGTAGGGATGGCAGAAATGGGTCTGTCCCTGTGTCTGAATTGGCTGTGTTAATAGTCTTGCAAGATACAGACCCATGCCCTGATGCATATCTGGGCTGACAGAGATACGGCCACACATTCACTTCTTTTGCTACATGGGTCATGGTCTCAAGAACAGGAACATGGGCTGAGAAGGGAACACAGCACCTGGAAACACCACAGTTACAGTGGTTTGATCCCATGCACAGTATCAGATCTCAGAGCTGGTTCTCCAGGGTTGGAAGGGCAAAGAAAAACCTACCATGCCTACAGGCTGCAAGGAGACTGATTTTTACTGTGTACCTGGTTTTGTTTGGGGTTTTTTTTTGTCTTTAATGAAAGCAAATTACGAATGCTAGCCCTGTGTCTTTGGAGGACCAGCAGGCTGCAGAAGTTATTGTGCTGTTCTTGTTGACTAATTCAGTGAGTTTCCGCTTTTTTGAGCCTTTTCCTTGTTTTTGCAGAGCGATGACTCGTCAGATGAAGATTTGCTTCACATTGACACAGAGGCAAAGCCAGGGCGCAATTCCAAAGTAAAGAAAGAGAGTGGAAGTTCAGCAGGAATTCTTGATCTTTTGCAGGCAAGCAAGGAAGTTGGGGGTTTAGAGTATAACACCAACAGGTATGCACCAAGGGATGTTTTTTCCTCTTACCCATAAACAAAAATTGCTCTCTTGTGATTTTGTGCATGTGTGTGAGAGAGAGAGAATGAATTTTGCAGCTCAGTAACTGCTTTTTCTCCAGTAAGCAAATTCTTCCTTTATCCTGTGATCTGGAGGGAGAGGTGGGAAAGTGTGTAGGAAAGATTTTGGTGGTATAATTTAAACAAATAGAGGCATTTCACATCTGTAAATGCTGAACATCCATTTTAGCAATAATACTATAATAGATGAATCATTCAGAAGGAAGAGACAGATCAGTGAATGCAGCTTGAGGGCATGAATAATGTTTTTTTAATGTAGTAATAATGTAATAAAGTGATCTAAATGACCAGCATTCCTTCCATAAGGCATTGTAAGGTGCCATGCAGTTCCCTGAATGTCGAATGTTTGAAAGAAGAAAATAGGAAACCGTGTACCCTCCCTCACACCCCGGTCATCATTCTTCTCCCCACCAAAGCACATGGCTTGGAAAAATACACTCTTTTGTGGGTACTTGTATACCTAAAATGGAAGTGCTTGCCTGGGCTTGGTTGTGTTTCAAATGGGACCACTGTAGGTAGATGTTGAAGTTGACACTGGATGTTCTGGAATATGGTTATTAAGGCACAGCACTAGATCTTTTAGTAATCCAAACAGTGAGCAGTGAAAAGAAAAGCAAAATTGAAAAATATGGTTTATAGACTCAAATCCTGCAGTTCAGGACTGTCTGGAACAAGGGGGTTTTTTTGGGCCCATCTCAAAACAATTGTATGGGTTCACTACCTCCACTCTTCACAGGCCAAGTCTGATCTTGAACTACTGATAGAGAATCAGGTAACAGAAACACGTCTGTCATTTCGAAAGAAGCTAGCAGGACTCTTCACATATGGAAATGTCTTGCTTAACTGAAACTTTAGGAAGAAATCCCTGGGAAGGGGTTTGGGGAGCGTCAACTGACTTTATGGCTTCCATGCACAGAATGGCACTGTAGACATGAACTGCTATGTCTTATGACCTGTGCTCCCTAGTAGTCTGCTGATTAAGTAGATCTTTGCTGCTGCAATCTTAACTGAATGATTTGTCCCCCGTCTGTAGAAAACCAGAGGTATTCACCTAAGCACTTTCAACTGCTCCACGGGGAGTACAGCCTTGGTACTTTTGGAAGCTGTGGGCTGTTGGTAAATGGCTGGCACAAGTTTCTAGCCTCTAAATATGCCTGTTGTGCAAACAAAGGAATTATCCTCTGAAAGGTGAGAATGACAGGCTAGGTGTTGATGTGGGAAATGATCTGCAACATGCAGTAAGGCTATTCTTGTTTGGCATTTTAGTAAGCCAGTTACCATCTCCACTCTACTTTCATTTGAAAACCACCTTCACCAGGCAGGCAGGACATGTTGGTTCTCCAGGCTGGCTGCTTGAAGCAGCATTTATCCTACTCCCGATTCATATAGCAGATGTTGCATGGAAGCAAGAGGTGTGTTGCACCATTTTATATGTGCAAAGCAGCAAAACCAATCTGCTTTGAGTAGTAAAGCCAAATACCACATTCAGCGGTTGCTGGGGTGCCCCAACAGCATCTTTTTTCCTTCCTGCTTTCTCTAGGTCTGCCTTGGTTATACAAAGCCACAGAACCTGTGCAGGAGAGAGAAGTAGCTGCAGGAGTGGTCTGAGAGTTGAGAACAGACTGGACAAAGAGAGACTGGTGCTGTCCTCACCCGTGCTGTGCCCTTGCTGGGTGTTGGGTGTGCGTGACCCAGGAAAAGTGCAGCTTGCAAATTTGAAAGAATCTGTTAAAATGGAATGAGAAGGTCCCCTCAGAGAGGAAGATATTATCTAAACCTGGGAAAGATTGGAAGTTAAAAGCCATAACTGAGAATTCCAAAAGATATGCCTCATGGTCAAAGGGGAACATATGGAATAAGTTACCAAGGGAAAACATAGAAGCAAATTTTAAAAGCAGTTTAAAAAAAAAATAGATTTTTTGATGTTAAGACAGAAGATGGAATTTTTTAAGGTTGCAGTGTGGTGACAGAGCTACAGAGAAATCTAAAGGAGGGAGTCTTGCTGAACCAGAAATATTTTCTGGTTCAACCTCTCAATTTATTAGGCAATTGTCTCTTTCACAGCTTAGATGGTTACAAGAGATTAAAGCATATTATATTGACTGTTGGGAAGTACCAGGCAGCTCTGTGAGAGACAGTCCTGCCTTTGTGCATCAACATTTAGAATTTATTACTTGTTGCAGCACAGTGACAGGGATCCTCATCTCTGTGTTGAACTGAGGTGTGCATGCAGAGTCTACTTTAAGAGTTCTCTTTTCATTCCTAATGGGGGTGAAAAAAGCCAATGATTTTAAAGTCAAGTAACATAGTCACTACATAACCTTAGAAGGCTTATCTTGACAAGGCTGCTATTTCTAGGGAAGAGATACAATCTCAGTTTAGTCCTGTTTTTCCTCCATTACTGCCTTCCCCCTAACAAGGAGTGGTTGATCAAAACAGCCAACCACCTCCTGTGATAGCAGAGGGTATGGGGAGAGGTACCCATGTGTCTGCAGCTCCCAGGAAATAGAATATTTTTTGATGTCTGAGTTCAAGTGGGTCAGTGGTTCTAGATTTTCCTCATGTTTTGAGATTTGGCCCCAACTCTGCATGTGCCCTTCAAAAGAAATAATCACATTGGCACTTGTTGTCTGTTTGACTGTTCCTGTGAATTCCTTTTCCTTTCTGTGTTATGGTGCATAATGGAACTAGTGTTTGTGTTGAATTTACGCTCACATTTGGCAGGTAATTAGACATGTCGGCAGGTAGTTAGGTCTCTGGGAATAAAGTTGCCAGTGTAATATGACTCCCATGCTTGAAGTTTGGGATAAAATAAGAAAACTTATCAACCATTGTAAGAATTAAAAGAAATCTGCCTTGGCCATGTGTACACTACTAGCCATTCCATGTATAACATGGTTCGCTGCCTACTTACAATGTGCACAAATTCAGGGGTAAGCGGAAAAAACAGGTTAAAGAAATGGTCCTCAAAGATTCTCTTCCTTGCTTGGGAGGTGTCTTTTGCCATCTGCAATGGGTTAAAACTGCTGCTCAGTAATGGAGTAGGACTCTGGCCTTTCATTTTTCCTCCTTTCAGCCTGGGCTCTGTACACAGTGTATTTGTAGACTTTGTGGTTTCTGAAATCAAAGTTGCAAACGCAGTCACGTAACTAAACTCTGCATGAATTACTACACTGTGTGTGGTAGTTCAGTGGGAATGTGTCATATCAATTTTGGCTCTTGTATAAACAATTAGGCTTTGGCAGTGTGCGTTGGAGCTTGATTGAAAAAAGCTCCCGATAAATGAAATTACTATGTTTCATTTCATAATTATGCTAGGCTTTTTAAATGGCCGTAACATGATTTTTTTAAAAAAATGGAAGAAACATGATATGCAAACATACTGTGTCGCAACATAATGCCAATGTGGTCGTGTCTGACTCTCAGGAACAATTTCCATCTTTCTCTACTTGTAAGGCAGATAAAGGGTAGGCATATGTATGCATTTATATATATACATATATATATGAATGTATGTTCTGGATACTTCACGTAGCAGTAGTGCAGGTAGGCCTACGTGGAATCTGCTTTGCTCACACAGTGGTCTGTGCAGATGGGAGCCAGCTCTCAAGTGGGAAACATGGAGCCCTGTCAGACCAGTCCCGGCACTGCTGAACCCCAGCAGTAACTTAGGGAGCAGGTCAGGGCTTTTTTGTGATAATGACCTTATCTGAATTGTGTGAAACTTTATTCTGTAAGATATTGGACTGTCATTTGCAGCTGACCAAACCAAATGCCCTGATGGCATTACCTAGATTGCTCTAGAGAGCTGCATCTCCTCTACTTGTGTCAGTGGTAGCAAGATGGGGAGAGATGATGACAGACGTCCTGCAGAAGGTCTGCTATAAATGTAGAGACAGTCTGAAAGAACTGAAATGGAATATGGAAAAAAGGTTGGAGGGACTGGTAGTCATGTGATCTTGAACTGTTCAAAATTATTTGTTGTTTCCAGGTGTGATTCAAGTATGGAAGGAAATACTGGTTTTGTACTTGAAATCATTTGAGTTCCATAGTTTTATACAACTGTGACTTCTCCAAAATACTGATAAGTCATTACTGTCTTGGCTCCACTTCTTCTTTGTAGTTCATTTGCTTTTGGCCCCAGGGTGAGGGGAAATGCAGAAATGACAGGGAAATACTATCACAGATGGTGATTTATTGCCTTCCCCTTACATGCACAACTGTTTTTCAGTGGTTCTTATTTGAAGCATTCCAGAGTAATGGCAGTTGGAAAGGTCCTCGGGAAGTCACCTAGTGCAGCCGCCTGCTCACAGCACAGCCAGCTGCAAGGTTTGGCCTGGTTGTTCAGGGCATTGCCCTGGTAAGTTTTAAATATATTCAGGGATAGGCATTCTGTAGACTCTCTGTGTGAGCTGCTTGGCCACCCTCAGCAAGGACTTTTTCTTCCTGTGTTGGGATGGGTTTTCCCCTGCTGCAGCTTGTGACCACTGCCTTTCATCCTGTTGCTGTGCACCACCGAGAAGGGTCTGGCTCTGTCTTCTCTGTAACCCCATGAGATAGTTCTTGTTTCAGGTTAGTTCTTATTTCCATTTAGAAAATGTTCATTGGTTCCTGTGACTTTCCTTCGACCTTATCTATTTTTTCCCCTAATGATGAGACTGGGCGATAGTTATTCAGAGACAAGGTGAGACATTAGTGAGCTTACTGTCTCTCATCTCCGCCTTGCCCTTCAGTGCCTCCAGCCATCTGTGTAGGCAACATGGAGAATGGGGAAGAAGCCACCCTTCAATGAGTAATATTCTGCTGAAATTAATAAATTCGATTTCTAAATATGGGGATATAGGTGAAAGCCTCAGTAATTGCTTATGAAAGGAAGGCGATGATCTGCCTAGAGATGTTGAACCCTCAGACAGAGATGGCAGTAGTAGAATTGGTTGTGAAAAGTGAGGCACCGGCTGCCTGCATGATATCCTCTCCTAGCTTCAGGGTGTTGGGATCGTTCCTGTGCCCAGACAGCACAGGGGCCAGCCTCAACTAGGGAGGTAAAACCTTAGTCTGTCTGTGCTGAATTGTGTGTATTCTTGTCACAATCACAGCTGTTTGCCTATTGCCACCTGCTCTGGAACATGCTGTCAGGGAAAGGACGCTCTTGCCAAGTCTAGGTGGGTAACGCCGGCAATGTAAAAGCCCCAAAACGTAGCCTGAAGGGATGCTTTATGCTCTCCTCCCTGATGAAGATAACCGCTAGCAACGGCAAGCAGTTCTGGGACACTGAGGCCCTGAGGCTTAAATACAACACAACAAATAGTTGCAGAGAACACTGTGTGTAGGGTGCAAAGCCATCTGTGCCATACAGACCAATGTCTTCTTCCTCAGGTTCCCACCGAGATGAGTTGCCCTTCCCTGCTCCTCATCACACTGTCCTAACCAGCACTTCAGCCTGGTCAGCCCTGGGGGAGATTTTACTGGGGATAAGTTTTAACAGCAGATTTTCCCTTCTGTTACGGTGCTTCTCTGTGTTAATAACGTGAAAACGTGCTGCCAGTTTCAACTCTTGGGAGCAGCAGCAGAAAGGCAGTTGCTGATGATGAGGATGCACGTGGCTCATTAGCAGGCTTCTGAGCTCAGGCTGCTCCATGTGGGTGCAAGCTTGGCCTGTCCGGCTCTGTACCAGCTCAGCGTGGGCTGTGGGTGGGAGCTGGGCCTGGCATACCTCGGACTCGTCCTCCACAGCCCAGCCCTGCGGGTCATCCATGCAGCCGCCGTGCTGCTTTGGCCATGCCTTTTTGGCCATCTGAGTGGTGCTTTTGCCTGTGGACCATACAGCGGCTGCGGTGGGGTTTACTGCGCAGTGCTGGGTGTTGCAGGGGAAGCTGGCAGTTTCCAGTGGACCCCTTTCAGTTCCTGCACTATACGCAGCTGAAAATCACCAGATGCTTGCTAGGCAGCAAACGGTTATTGCAGTAAACTAATCTCTCAGTCATGTGTCCTTGTCTTTAGAAGAGTAAAAGGAGACAATAAAATCCCGAAAAGGGAGGCTGTGCAAAATGCTGAAGTGGAGCCCCCTGCAAAAGGCACAAACTGCTACCAGTCAGTTTGTTAAAGTGTCTTTTTCTCTGTTCATCCACAACATCATTTTTTAGCGAGAGGAAAGGAAAGCAAGGCTGCCGGGATTTGCAGAGCAGTGGCAGGGTCTGTGCTATCGCCAAGTGCCACCTCACTGTGTGTTTGAAGGGCACTTGCCAGCCGGCTGCTGGGAGGGGAGCATGGGGGCAGAAGCACTCCGGCTGCTTTGCTCCTGCTCCCACGCTCATTTAAAATGTGTTTTAAGTCATGGTTGTGACTCACAGATAGTTTACTTTCATAAATGTTTTTTTTAAAATCATTGGTGAAGCTACAGAAAGGGGATATGGCCTTCCAGAGCTTAAAAATTGCTTCCTGATTCTTCTTGATTTTTTTTTGGCTTAGAAAGCTGAAATGCTTCTAATGAAAGTACACACAAGCACATGCCCTAATGAGAAACACTTTGTCCCGTGTGCAGCTCTGTCTTTATGAGGCATTTCACCCACACATTCAGGTTGTGGTTCGACTCCCAGAACCACTGTTTTTGATCATATTCCACAATTTATTTGTTGAAGCTTGTGTTGCTTAAGGCAGTTCCTCTCTAATTTGCCCGTTTAGTGGTCAGTGCTTGATGGTCTGTTTGCAGCGCTTTGAGAGTCCGGTGTTTGCAAGAAACAGTTGGGGGAAAAAATTGAAAGAAAATATGTTCATTTCTTATAGATGGTGCAAAATGTGCCTTTGACAGGGAGAAAGAAGGCTAAGGCATCTGGCACGATAATGAAGGGATTAAAATGTCTCTCCTAAATAAGTTTTTCGATGTTCTTCTATTTGTTGAGTTGCTAGCTGCTAGCACCGGTCTTAATTCATTTTCAGGATTATTTATAAATGCAATTAGTGCCCAGAAACTCCCATTATGTCTTGTATGTTACTCTATCTGGAGCCCTGTAATGGTTTAAAGTGGATTAAATTAAGATCAAGTAAGAGAAAGTGATGTGGTACTGCTAATTTACTTGGGAAATGCTGTATGTTAGTGGCTTCTATTGCATAACTGTAAAAAATATCATTACCACAGCAAGTTTTTTTGCATTCCACAATTTGCCGAAACTCTAGAGTTCTGGAAATATTTGATGATGTGTTCTGCCTGATGCAAAATTAATGTCTGGTGTTCTCTGACAGGATTATCATTCTTCTACATTCTTCTATATTGTGGGGAGGGTGCTTTCCCACCTTGCTAAGTGTACATGCCAGTCAGAATTACACATCATTTGACCTCAGCCTACTCTGTAAGAATGTAGTTCTTTCTGTAGTAGATGTGCCATGCCTGTTGACAACTGACAATAAAATACCAAAAAGCAAGTTCAAGTTTCCACCCACCCTGTAGTCCACCCGTCCAGTCCGTATCTCTCCAGCATCTCCTGTAATCAATCCGTCCCACATCCACATCAGAAAACCCTCCCAATGCATTGCAGAAATCTCTTGAATTGCTTGTGCCCTACCATGTTGCTCTTCCAGTAGATCCTGGGGTGGTGACAGCCCCCAGTGTGAACTGTGGCCCGTGATCATGAGCTTCCTTCCAGTTGTTCAAATTCTTCCTCTACTTGCTTGGCAGTATGTAGCAGAAGCCTACCATGACATCCCCCTCCAGTGCTGACCCATAAGCCCTCAGAGTCGGTAGTAGAGACACTGTGTTGTTGGGAATGCTGTTACGGGCTTTCACAAGTTACCTGACCCCTGTCCTCCCCCACCAGCGACAGCAGCCCCCAGGGAGCTGCCCATCACATGCCCAGCTGTGCGGCACACCGCTTCCTGGCTTCTGGGGCAGCAACTCCAAATCTAACGTGCTGTCTGTGATATTGCTGTTAGCATAAAAATAGCTGGTGTCACTTGTGGCGTGCCCAGCTGCTCAAAGGGCAGTAATCAGGAAATCTCTTCTAGCAACACCGTGCAGTGAAAGGAGTCAACTATTTGTGAGGGGTTCGTGTTTTTCTGCGATCACTAATAGCTCTTGTATTTCTCAATGTTTTCCCGCAGTCAGCCACCTGCCTCACCCAGCACGCAAGAAGCAATCCAGGGCATGCTATCGATGGCAAACCTCCAGTCGTCAGAGTCCTGCCTCCAGACGTCATGGGGTACCAATCAGGCGAAAAATAACTCCATCTCCACACAAAACTCTAAAAAAACAGGTGGTGGCAGCAACAAAAATGCCGGCAAGCGGTTACTAAAGAAAAGCACAAAGAACAGTATTGACATTGAAGATTATGATGAAGACCAGGACCACTTAGATGCCTGTTTTAAAGATTCAGATTACGGTAAGTACAAACAAAGCAGTCTGAGTATGTGCCTGGGTATGCATGTACGTATTTGTGCACGTTTGCAAATACACCCCATGTTTCTCGTGATACATTTGCTCACTTTCTGTCACATTGAAATCGACTGGGTATTTTGGTAAGGAGGAGTGCAAACAACAAGAGGTCTGCACAGCAAAATTAAGCAAACACTGTATGATAGGTATACTGACTACACAGCCGGTGGTGATACAGGCATCCAGGTAGACTGTATTTGAGGCACGTCACAATCAGAAGATCTTAAGAAGCGTGGAAGCCCACTGAAACCGCAGCAGTCAGCCAAGAAACAGGAAACTGTCCCATCCGTGTGTGTCAGGTACTGGTACTTATGACAGAAACGTCCTTGTCTGCACAATAGCAATAAAATATCTAGCTAAGATGAGCGAGAAGTTGAATTTGTACTTGGAAAAAGGATCCAATGCTATTTTCAGTGTTGGCAGGGAATGCAGGCACCTGAAGCAGAAATGGGCACAAAGCCAGTTTGCACCAGTTATATCGGTTCTGCCATAATAATCTGCAGGAGCATTTTTGAGTATAAGAAGTGAGGAAATGACGAGAAGTAATAGTGTGAAGACTGACAGGGACTGGAAAGCCTGAAGTCGCAAAGACGGCAAGAAGTTGGTAGAGGTGTATGCTGTGTAACGGGAGAGTCTGTGTGTGTTTAAGTCTCCCAGGCAAGCATGGCCATCAGAAATAATTTGTTACAATTGGAAAAGTGGAGTGTGCCTTTTCACATAATTAACAGAGATGCCGAGGCAAAATGGAGATGCTGTGACGTGTTGCAGAAGGCTGCCTGGCCATTTAGAGTGCACTGCATGTGCTGAGATGCAGTGGTAGTGCTGGAAGGTGCTTTGGGAAAGGGCAGCTCCATGAAGCTGTTGGACAGGGGTGTGGTTTACAGACAGACGCCCCGCATGAACAAGGCTCTGCTCTACTGAGGAGTGGATTTTCTCATTATGTGTCTATGCTGCCAGTGAATGGAGAGTCTTTGTTGTGAGCAGGCTTGGTTTCCAGAGGCTCTGTGCCACATCTGATCAGCAGACTTCTAGTGTCAATGGCCAAATGCCACAGTAATGCCAAAATCACTCATGATGTAACAAATGGCAACTGGCAAGAAAATCAAATGCATGTGAAAAAAAAATACAGAAACTTCATAGTACAGGCTGGGACAAAGTTGAGACAGGTAAGTTGGTGTTTATCCCTGAGGCCTGTGAAGGGTCCTCTGGTAGAATGGTTCACGTTCGTCTTTTGGATACTCCCATTCTGTCTCATTTGTCTCTGCCTAACTGTGCAGGAGTCATATGGGCCAGGAAGGTGTGGTGCTGAATGAAGTGGTTGACTGACATGTCTTCAGTAGCAGTCTAGCTTGAGATAAGAAAACCTGTTCATGTCTCTTCTAGCTGTGCTGCCGCTCCACAGACAAGAGGAAGACTGATTTTTCCTGTCTGAGAAGTTTCTCTGTGTGTCCTAAAAGTACCTGTCACAGTTTAATGACAGCAGCTTCCAAGTGTAGCGTGTGGATGAGAGCAGGAGAAAGTCCCCTGAGTGTTGCAGCTGTGTCACCACTCACTGGTACTTCTGGGGGACCTTGCTATTCCAGCTGTGATGCCTGTAGTCACCACACCTGTACAGAACAAGTGTGCCTCTATGCAGGGTAGAGCTGTTTCCTACACTGAAACTATTGCCTTTGTTTCCTACTGTAGTTTACCCTTCTCTTGAATCAGATGAAGATAATCCAGTATTCAAATCCCGATCAAAGAAAAGGAAAAGTTCAGATGATGCCCCTTACAGTCCAACGGGTAAGTCCATATGGTCTCTGCTGCCCAGACTCAGGCCAAGTCCTGCAGGTCCCTAAGAAACCAGCCATTTTACAAGGAGTGTGGAAATTTTAAGACCAAAACTAGCAATTTCTTTACCACATGAAGGATTAATCCTTTCCAGCACAGTGGAAGGTGGTATTGTGCGCTGGGACTCATGCTGAGCAGTGTTAAGCCTTCCTCTGTCAATCAGTTGGCAGGCAAAAGTAATTCCTCTGTGGGTTGTTGGTTTATTTTTCTTCATGTTCCACATGATGGAACAATTGGTGGCCACCTTAGCAGTGGTATAACAGTGAAACCCCAGACAGCTGAGCAGTCATGGCTTTTAGGTGTTGACTGTGCAAAGAGTAATGAGAGAGTGGGAATAGTCTCCTCCAGGTTCAGCCAAAGCTGGTGGTCTGGAAGGGTGGTTTTGTTGCGACTCATGAGAGGCAGTGACAGGCCAGGGTGTCCTTAGACCCCTTTGATGTGGCCCACTAACGGGAGTCTCCACGGCTTGCTGTGTGTGTGACAAGCAGCCCGTGTCTCATCAGCTTGTGGCACTGCATGTGCACCCCCAGCTGATGGGGCAGTGAACACTGTCCATTTGGAAATGATGCTGGAGTCTCTCATATCTGTAGTGTAGGCAGAAACCTCCCGGGCTTTGGCTTCAGGTAGCTGCAGCTGCCAGTGAAGTTGCTCAGCTGTGTTACGTCTTTATTGGCAGCTTCTCCCCAAGCCGCTGTGCCTGGAGGCTGTTGGCACCTCCTGCCTTCGCACACATCCTGGGGAAGAAAGGGCAGAGGCTGTGGCATCCCTGGCCCTCTCTGCTCAAGAGGGCAGAGCCTCGCTGCCCAGTGTGTGGTTATGCTGCTCACACGGGCACCTTCTGCACGTCTCACTTGCATCTGCTTTCCTTGTAGCACGAGTTGGCCCCTCAGTGCCTCGACAAGACAGACCGGTGCGAGAGGGCACAAGAGTTGCCTCCATTGAAACTGGACTTGCCGCTGCTGCCGCGAAGTTGTCACAGCAGGTGAGGTTGCTTGAGAAGTAGTAGCTGTCAGGAAATGAAAGCCCTCTCCCCCAGCAGCAGTCATGCCCAAATAGCAGTGCAGTGCCCATCCTCCTCAGTGTTTATTCGTGCCAGTGACACAAGGCTCAGCAGTCTCAGGGGAGATAAATGGGATGAAAGTCCAATGGTGTCACAAAGTATTGGACAACACCGCAGCACAGAGCAGGCGATGTATTGGAAGTGTAGAGAAGTATAAGTGAGCGAGCGTAGCTACCAGGCTAAGACAGAAGGAGGCTGCCCGAAAGGAGCGTGCATGAACCGCATATCGATGTGTATTTGAGAGTCTGACTGGTGTGACTGACTTGTCTGTGGAAATCGGCTGCTGAGAAGCATAAGGATTTACTTCCAAAGATTTGGTGAACCGTGGGTAGCTATGGGTCAGTTTAGCAAAGATACTGAGGCACTTCGGGTGTTGATAAGTGTTGTGTCACTGAAGAGGTCAGATAGATGCTAAGCACCTCATGCACATAGGCCCCACAAATGTGACATCGTGAGGTGTGAAGGTGACAAGGTCTGCTGGAGCAAGGTTGGTGAGACACCTTGGCAAGTTGCTGGAGATGCAGGTTTTGGTGGCGTTGGGCTTCTGTGATGTGTACTGTTGAGTAGAAGAGCTCTAAGAATGGTAGCAGGATTTCATCAAGAAGCGGACTGAAGGTAGGCAAGGGAAACAGGATGGTGACAGACCACTGTTCTCACGGTATGTGTGTATAAGTGCGGTTACAGGTTGAGAGATAATGTGTGTGTCCTAGCAGGAAGCAGAGTCTGTGAAGCAGTGGGATGTTTAATATCCTCCATGCTATTGTGAAAGTGTATGAAGATACCTGAAGATAGGAGGTGCCAGTTTTTGTGGAACATCGAAAGATTTGTTCATGCAAAACCACGCTGGTCTCCCAAGGCAGGGTCATTTTGGTCCTGGCTGGCTCCTGCTCGCCGCAGTGTATGCAGAGTTAACAAACAAGGAAGCTCTGCACAAAGCGCATATGTAGATGCAAGAAAGGCAGACGTGTGTGTGCAGCAGAGAGAGCTGTGAGCGAGATGGTATCCGAACAGACCCTGAGCAGTTTGTACATGGCAAACTTCGTGGGTTTTCGTTGTATCAGGACCCTAAGCAACGCCGCTGGCCCTTGCCGTAGCTAAAGGTCTTCTGGGGATTAATCTGAGCTTCATGTTTGTCATTTTAAAGGAGGAACAAAAAGGCAAGAAGAAAAAAAATACCAAAAAGAAGCTGTCAACCAACAACGCGAACAAACCGGCTCAGGAAGGCAGCTCGCCAGAGCCGAAGCTGGAGTCACATGCCAGCAGCCTCACAGATCACGAGTACACCGCAGGGGCCAGCACCTTTGGGGTCGCCCAGCCTAACAGGGGATCGCAGCCGATGGCACCCGGTGTTTTCCTCACACAGAGGAGACCCTCATCATCCTCGCAGAACAATGCCTCCGCCAAAGGTACCAGGAAACGCCTGGGGTTATGGTGTAGGAATGGGGAAGGGTGAATTGGTCATGTAATCCGTGCCTTTTGCAGGGCCCTCACATGTTGTGTCTGCCGTGGGAATGTAGAAGTGCTTCGGCAGGTCAGATCTGGTCGGAGATAGGGACCATGGCCTTGGCTGTCCTGGCACTGGGGGCCCAAATATGCGTTTTGCTGCTGGGCTGATTGCTGCAGGGTGTGAGGCATCCCATGCTAGGAAGTACTCCTGAGCATGCCCCGAGGCTCCTGAGGAACACCTGCAGTGGTCACATCACAGTCCAGCCTGTCTGGTGAAGCCTTGTCCGGGGGAAGATGCATCCGTGAAGGCTGTTCTGCCCAGGGCTAGGTCAGGCACTGCTGTGGCTGGGTGGTGTTTGCACAGCAATACCAGTGCTGACATGTACGTGAGGACATCCTACCCAGCGGGTGTAGAGCAGTGCAAATCTGCAAACCTGTCTTGAGAGTTGCCACAAGGGAGCAGAGGAATATCAAACCTTGGGAGTAACACAGCTACATAACCAAAGCCAAGAGGGAGGAAGAGGTCACTTGTTTTCTGCTGTAGGGAAAGCATTACAAAGCTGAGGCCGTCCTGGAGTCTGGGCTAGGACCTCCTCATCTCTGCTTGAACTTTGCTCAGGAAGTGTGACAGAGGCAGGTGTGTGGGACAGGCACAGCGCAGTGTGAAGATTAAGTGAGCGGCCCCACTGGGAGAGGCCCCGAGGTAAAAAGTGAGGCAACGTGGCAGATGTTTCCCGCATTCCCCTATGTTTGTAGTGGAGCAAATTACAGGTAGTGCACAGTGTCGTGGCAAACAGTAGAACATCAGAGCAGCTTGAATGGGCCATACAGGAGGGCATGCATAGCCCATGGTAGGTGCTAGGGTCCTGCCAGGAGCTGGTAATACCTGTGGCTGTCTGCAGAACCAGAGTGGAATGAACGTTTTTTGCCTGGAATTGTGTCTGTGGTGAAATGGTTGCATTAGTGAAACAGGTCCAAGCCAGTGGAAGATGTGATGGGAAGAGGAGTGCTGAATGGAGCTGAACCCCAGTCTGGCCGGTGAGGTGGGCGGCCCAGTCAGGGCATCGTGAAGGGAGCCTGACCAGGCACGTGGATCACACCTTGTCCATGGTGTAGCTCAGTCCTCAAAGGAGGGAAGGAGCTATGTGCCAAGAAAGCAAGTGGCTGACCTTTCAGGGAGCGGAGCACTTTCAGGACCTCCTGTGCAGGGTTTTGGGACAGCTGGGGGCACCAAGGGGACTTCAGGGTGTCTTGCTGCATGGAGCACAGGAGAGTCCTGAGGCTGGGGACTACCAGACTGGGCATCACTGGGAATGAAGGAACTGTGGAAGGAGATGGTGGGATGAAGCAGAACTAGGGAGCTCCAGGACTTCCTCAGGGAAGGTCTCTCAGTCTTAAAGAGTGAGGCAAAAGGATGAGAAATGAGGAAACTTCCTATGGAAAGTGTCACCCACACTGTTGTGGTCTTTAAGGCTGGGGCACTTAATGCAGATGGGAAAAGTGGAGAGGAGCTGAGTCTCTGCAGGTATCGCACATGAGTGCACCAATGGCGGCATGATGGGAAGAGCAAAGGCTGCGTGGGTTTGTGTTGTGCCCAGCAGTCCCAGGTGCCTTGGCAACCGAGGGAGTTTCTGGCCATAAAGTGGTAGCTGGGCGAGCGATGGGGCAGCGAGCAGCTGTGGTAGGTGCACCAGTCCCAGGACCAGTATGCGGGGAGTGCAGACCTCACTGAACCACACAGCTCACGAGCAAGGGCCTGGGCTTGTGGTGGTGTCCTCTCATCGGTATGGGGAGAGGGAACGTTGTCCACTTCGGGTGTGTTGTAGTGCCTTGCTGCTAGCTTGAATCTGTAGGAAGGAGGGGTGTGTGCGTGTGTGTGTGCGCATGTGCGACTTTTCAGTGTCCTTCTGGCAAGGCTGGGTGCAGGTGGTCTTTCGAGTGCTAGGGGAAGAGAGGGCAAGAAGAAATGTGGAGCAGCTGTGGTACACGGGTCGGTCGCAGTGCGGTGGGCAAGGGACCAGGCATCCCGGGGGCAGTGCTTGGCCCAGGACTGAAGGTGGCACGCGAGCTCAGCATCCCCGTGCCGCAGGTTTCCCTTCGAGGATGGCAGAGAGGTGCCCAGAGATCCCTGGGGAGTGTGGGGTGCCTGCGTGTGTGCGCGCAGCCTCTCCCGTGAGGCATCGCGGAGCGGGACGGTGCTGGCGTGGCTGCGTTCGGACTGTCACCCTGCGGGCAAAGAGGTCACCCGTGAGCAGTCAGCCAGGCCGGGTGAGGGCACAGGGCGGCAGGGCTGGCACTGTGGAGGCCGGAGGAGCCCCAGCAGAGAAGGGATGAGACGAGCGTTCCCCCCCGAGCGGGGTGTGCTCAGAGGGATGCGTCCCCGG
>NW_010973420.1:784983-785253 GCF_000737465.1 Haliaeetus leucocephalus
GCAAAATCCTGAAGATCCACCGGAACGGGAAGCTGCTGCTCTAGCGGCGGGGCCGGCGGGCAGCCCGGAGGCGCCGCGCCCGGGGGACGCTGCCGCTCGACTCTCGGCCACCACGACAGTAATCCCTTTAACTTTCAGCGGTCGGAGTGTACAGAATCCTGCTATAAATATTTTTTAATATAGATGTCCTTTCTCAGAGTGCTGAGAGTGACTAGCCGCAAAAAGTTAATACTAATCCCGGCCGCGGAGGAGCGTGCCGGCCCGGCCCCG
>NW_010973420.1:785263-844445 GCF_000737465.1 Haliaeetus leucocephalus
GGCGGCGGCCGTGGGGCCGTGAGGCGCTGTTGGGCCGTGAGGCGTTGGGCGCGTTTCTCAGGCAACCCCCCCGTCGCCCTGTGTAGCTGCGTTTCCCGAGGCATCCTTTTCCTAGAATGTAGCTTGTACATAGCTTTTGGAATAACCACCGCCGGGTTTTTATAAGGGGAAAGTCTCTCCGGGGCGCCGCCCGCCGGTACCAGCTCTTTGCGTAACTTCTTGTACGAGGAGGGAGACAGTTATTTTACTAGCACCTTGTGGAGTGTTTCCGTGTTTTGTGACGATGTAATTTATTAATGTTTGTAGCTTTTTATATTTGTACATTTCTTATGGGCTTTGTTTATATACACACATTACCGGGGCGCGGCGCCCGCGGGGAACCAGAGCCACCCGCGGCCGTGGGCGAGGGCCGCGAGGGCCGCGCCGGCCTGGGCGTCGCGCTGGCTTTTTTTATTATGATTATTATTATTAGTATTATTATTTTTTCGCGACATGTACATTTCTAACAAAGTTTATCGTGGCTATCTATCTATGACGGTGTTTTATTTACCGATTCATATCAAATGCTCTTGTATCGAGTTCACGAAATCTAAGTAAACCTAGAGCAAAGTTTAAGAAAAGAAAAAAAAGGAAAAAAAAAAGAAAGCAAAGTAAACTATTTCAGGTTTTGTACACAACCGCCTGGGCCTGGCCTTTTTGTGGGGTCGGCGAGGGGCAGTGCGTGGGCTCGGTGGGGGAGCAGAGGCAGCCGCGGGGTCCCTGCGGGTGGGTGGGAGGAGCGGGCAGGGACCCACCACAGGTAGAGGAGGGCAGACAGCCCGGCATGGCGCTCTGCCCTCCTCAGCCCGCTCCCGCAGCAGGAGCAGGCATATGGGGGGCTCTGCTGCCCCTTTGCAGGCACACCGCTGGGTACTAAGCCTGTGCCCCATCTGCTACCCAAAACCCCTACCAAGACCTCTGCTTACTGTAGCATGACAAGAAACCCTGGCTAATTTGGCATGGCCTTGAGTGTGCTGGTAAGATACCCCATGGTCCGTCCAGACATGTCCGCCCACCGCCCAGCTCTGCTCTCATCATCCACCTCCCTTGGACAAGCATACACACTCTGTTTCCCCCCTCCATCTTGGAGGTCACCAGGTGCTTCTTTTCACCCACTGAAACGTCAGGTATCTCACGATTTACTTTGAGCCGTTTCTCCAGATTGACCCTCCTGTCCCTGGGGCCGTTTTCCAGATACTCCTTGGTTATCACAAGCGGGACTGAACATGATACCCGTAGACATGCGCAACTGCTGCTGCTCCTGCAGTTCTCTTTCCTAACTCAAGGCTGTTCACATGTCCCACACCTAGGCTGCTGCCTAGCACTTGGCCACATTATGCTGGCAGTGACGCGAGCCAACCACGGCCTGCACAGAGTTACCCGTTAGCCCTTCTGACGGCCCCAGCAGGCTCAAGGTTAGCGTTGCAGAGTCCTCTACCTAGAGGTAAGCATGATGAGGCCTCAAACCCCAATCATGTTGTATTTGCTTACTAGATGACAATGGGATGGGATAATATGGAGCTTTTCACTGGCCACATCTCTTCAAACAGGTTGCCTTTTGATGAAGTGTCATTGTAAGTAATTCTTTAAGAAAGACAGAAGGCCAGGTGTGCTGTTGAGGGATTGTTTCCTTTCTGGGAGACTTTGCCTCTGAGATGCCTACAACACTGTGTGTCTGTCCTGGATCTCTGATGATGCACAGCAGGCTGTGTGTGTGCAGGAGGTTGCCTGATACTACGTGCAGTACGAGGCATTGCAAAACTCATCCCAGCTAGATGTTGTCAGCTTTCAAAGCAGGCAGCTAGTGGTGACACGTGGTCAGCGGATGAAGACAGTGTTCCCCAGGGGAAGGCTCTGACAACCCATTTGGACTGAGGAGTCTGAAGGAAGGCTGGGAAGTTACTTTCAGCCAAGGGTAAGCTTTCGGCCAAGGACAGCATGACAGGTGTATACAGGGGCCAAGGGAATGTTCCTGTGGGGAACCGGGCGCTGGGGTGGATGTACCAAAAGAGGCAGCAGTTTGATCCTCTCTTGTTGCCTTCCAGCAGAGAACTTAACTTACTCAAATGTTGGCCCTTAGCTCCTTACAAAGTCACAGGCCAAAACAGTAGTGCTTGGATAGACAGAGCTTCCCACTATGCAAGCTCCCAATCACATCTAGTTCCCACCTTTACTCAGGAGTTCCCTGCAAGAGCGGGGAAATGACTGCCAGCGGGGATGTGCCCTGCCTGCATCCCCACACCTTCCCACTCCTGCCTGTGTTTTCCCACCAAGCGTCTTGCATTGGCTCACTGACCTCATGAGAAGCTCACCCAGAGCCGAAAAAGAAGGTGTTTCATTTTCCTGTTGGAAAGGTGTTTTGGCTCCTGGCAACCTCCACCTCCAACAAGTGCTAGAGCAGGTGGGTGCCCACATGAACACGGAGTGGATCAGGAGTACGACGTTTGCTGGCTGCAAACTCCTACCTTGGCTTGGGCACTGGCAGAAGTGCAGCAGCATGACCAGCGTCTTTAAGGCCATGTGAGGGTGTGTGCTGCTAAGCAGCCAAACAGCAGTTTCTTTGAAACACGCTGCCTTCCCATTTATGCCATGCAGCAGTGTTCCTGATGCTTTTATGTGTTAGGGATAAGGCTTTAAGCTCCATCCGGGATGATCAGTGATCCGTTATGTATGCTCTTATGTACAGAGCCCAAAAGAATGTGCAAGCGACCTGAAAGCTGTGGCACGGGCCAGGTTTTGTGGCTGTGTTCTCCTGAAGTCACACTTCAAAGCTGTCCCAGTGGGATGTTCCCTCATGGATATTGATAGAGCATTGATAGAGACACTGCTGTGCCCGCAGCTCCTGGGGGTTTGGCTCTTCCCACATTGCCATCCAGCACCTCACACTGCTCAGAGACAAACCCCACCAAGCATATGACACCTGTAAACACATGCTGACCTTGTTCCCCTTCACAAAGGGCAGATGAGATGGTCGTGCTACTGCACCGATCGCTTTTGGTAGGCTACATCAGCGTTGTCCTGCAGATATGCATCGCTCAGATTTCCCCTCCGGCTTCCGACTGACTGGACATCCCCGGCTGCTGGTGAGTTTTGGGTTGGTCTTGCAGTATGTCCTCACAGAGACATGTTGGACGGGAGGTAAAGGTGGCTGGTGGTAATAGCAGACGTTCACCAGCTGGGGGAGTTCACAGTTCAGAAACAACCACAGCCTATAAAAGAGGACCTGTTGTAATAAAATGCCTAGCACCTCTTAAGGCTCGGTGACACGTACAGCCTTTGTTTACCAGGTTTATTGCAGTGCAGTTGAGGATGCCCTGTGACTCATTCCAGTGTACGCCTACCAGCAGCCCGAGGAGGCCACTGCAAGGCTCTGGCTCAGTCCGTGCAGAAAACACCCTCAGAAATAAGCAGTGACAGGGCATAGCCACTACAGTCCAAGGGAGACGGTGCACTGGCAAACCGGTACAGAGCTGCAGCTCTCATCCAGTGACAAGAGGTAACAGTTGCTGCTCCAGCTCCCCTTTGCAGTAGCCCAGGGCTGACATGGGATGATGCAGTGCGGTTCCTGACTGCCCACGTCCCTGGGTTCAGCCGGGAGCATCCTAGCTTTTGCAAAGTCCCCCTTGGACGCCTTTAGAAAGCACGGGCAGGAGAACCCAAATGCTTCATCTTAACCAACAACACAGGCTGGTCTCATTTACACACACAGAGGCATTTCCAGCAACACAGGCCCAGGGCTGTCCACAGGCAACACAGCCCCTGTGCTTCCTGCTGAAGGATGCTGGGCAGCCTCTCCCCCCTCCTGGCCTGGGGTGCCAGACACACTTCCAAATGGCAGCTTAATTGGTGGACAATGTGGTTTCCAATACATGCAACGTGGCCATCAGAAGTTTGATTAGTGTCATTACACTTTCCAAAGCATTTCTTACCCTTCCTTATACATAGCCAGTAGCAAGGTTAGAGGCAAGTGCCGCAAACATCCTTCACACGCTGCTTCTTGGGTATTTCCATGATGGCATTTCAGAAAGGACTGCCTTGCTGGCCTCTTGGGTTGCTAGGGGCTTCTTGCCATTTAACTCCTGGTTTATCTTGGCTTTTTCAGTCTTCTCCCTAGGAAGAACATGTAGGGGCTTGTTACAAGTCATTCCTCAGTCTGTGATTCTGTCCAGTCATTTCAAATCTCTTGCCTATTTCCTGAATTGTTATTGCTTCCTTTGCCTGTACAGTTTTTGCCCTTCCTCTGTGCCCCCAAACAGCCCGTGTCTTTCAGTCATATGCTTATGCACCAACTGACGGGCTGTGCAGCTCAATCCTGACATTCACTACACATGGTTGGTAGAAGTGTAATAGTGTCTTTGTCTCTACAGATGGGCTGCTGACCCTGTGCAATTAACACCATTTCCAGGCAACTCCTCCACCCCTTCTTGGACAAACTCCAGAGGGCTCTGCATTTGACAAGTTCTTATCCTACAGAAATGTAATATAAAAACTAGAGCATAGACAGGAAAATGGCGGGGGGGGGAGGGCAGCCCAACTTACCCTCTGGCTGCCTTGGTGCGTCCCATCAGCACAGCAGCCTCATGCTGACAACAGAGACAAAGGATGCCTGGCACAGGTCCAGTCTCTCCAGCTCCTCAGCAGGGCTCTCCCGCAGGCCTCCGAGCAAGCACGAGTGAAAGCTGTTTGGGTGCCAGTGAGACAGAAAAGTCACTTTTTTTTTTCCTTGCAATATCTCGCACTGAAAACATGACCTGTACAATCGCAGTGACGTGCAATACCTCTAGCAGCCCCCGGACTGTCCTCGGCCCCTCTGCCTTACCGCTGTCCTTGGCGAATGCTGCCCTAAACTTCCTCCCCGAGATCAGCTGGCGGAGATCCTGCTGCCTTCCGCCTGCCCAGCTCCACACGCAGCAAGGGTACACTTTGAGTTCCCCACAGGCATTTGAAGAGGCCACAGAGTGTGCCGCATTTCCTCCTGCTAAGTTGGCCGAGGACATCCAACACCCTCGGGTAGTCTCTCTATGCTTAATGGGTGCTGTATTGGGCGCTTTTGCAGACTCAGGTGAAATACTTCTTACTTGGGTTTTTTTGCCAGTGTGGACCTACCTGCAGGAGGGACAATAAGTGCACCTTACATTTTGCTTTTCCAGTGACTGGCAACTGGAAATGCATAAATCTTCTGCTCAATATACAAATTGCCAGGGAGGTATTTTCTGTACATGTGTATGCAGAGAGGCTGTTGGCTGCTCCTGGTAAACGATAACTAATAACATTTGGGTTTCTACTGTTTCTGTCTTTAAACTGACAAGAATCATTCAAAAATGGACATTGCCACAGCCCCACGTTAATCTCACAGACCCTATGTTCATCTTTCATCTCTGATCGGGGCAGACTCTGACTACACTGCAGAGACCGTGTTTGTTACTTAAAACAGTGGCACGCTGCCATCCTGCACTACAAACACTGTTCTTTCCATTAACATCTGACATGGATTTGTAGTACCCACTCCATAGAATTCACAGCATTTGTGTAAACAGTTTTGAAGTTGTTCTCTGTATATCATGAGAGAAAGTCTGCTTCTCCTCTTCTTTTAAAAGTGTAATAATTATAATTAATTAGGTTTCCTTCTGTTTCCAGTCTGCTGGGAAGACACACTTTGAGGCCCATTTTTAGGTCACTCTTCTGTCAAACTTTACATACTTCTTTCCCCCAGCTAACTGTATTTACTAAACATTTAGCTCCATGGCGTGCTTCTCGGAGAAAGGCACATAACAGCCCATAGCTGCCAGGCAGGGCTCGGCTCACCCCATTGCACATGGGTAAGCGTTTGCAGACCATGTGCAGACCATGAGTCTTCCTCTCACCTTCAACTCCATCAAATATTAATAATTAGCAGTCACTTAAGTGACAAGGAGGGACATCTTAAAAGGCTTTGTGTTTACACTACTCCTTCATTTACTGTTTAAAAAGCTTTCTTTGGCAGGCCAAGGAAAACACAATGCACCCTTTCTTCCTGAGGTCACCAGCGCATCTTTCGTTCAGCTCCTCACGCCAGCCTGCACACGAGGCTCGTGCCCATACCATAACGGTGTTCATCAGTCATTTCTCACCGTTAGCTGGGAGAGGGCAGTGGGCATCATGGGCCAGACCCCTGCTGTGACCACAGCTCTTTTGCAGATATTGCTTGATGGTCACACAAAACCTGCCATCACTTCACAAAGACCCTGCACTTGTGCCGCAGAGGTCTGTGAGGACCACTAAATCTGTGTGCTGGTTTCTTCAACACAAGCGGAGGACTTTTAGCACAAGGCCATTTGTGTAGTCCCTCCCACACACCTTCATTCTTGGTCCTTTTTACACTACAGAGACCACCTATCTCAGAGAGGATTTATTTTCCCTGCATTTGTGGTGTGAAACAAATGGCCCTTTCCCAGAGCTGGATCCCTCTTTTAATGTGGTGCTACTCACAGACCTACTGAGAAGTCCCCAGCCCCCAAAATTCCTTTCCTTCCTTTCCTCTCTGCCCTTTCTCTTTCTTTTTTAGCACCACAATGTACCTCCAGCTCCAGGCAGACCAATACCCCACCTCATTTGCTGGCAGGCTGAACAAAGAAGATGCTGCTGTGTAGGAACATCTTGGAGATGTTTCTACACAGAACTTCTCAAAGCAGAAGGTGCAGCGCTACACAGCATGTGAAGCTGAGACACTTCGTACAAGCGAGGTGCACCACTGGGCAAATAATGTGAGCACGGCTCCTCACACAAGGGAGTCTCTACAGGGTCCAGGCTTTGCCTTCGTGAATGGACAATAATAATTTAACTGGTTTCCCCTGGGACATCACCGCATCCTTTGTAACGTAGGTGTGCCAGTGGCCATAACAGGTCGGGATAACGTCGTCCAGCGATTCATGAGCAGAATGCTCGAGAGGTCCTTAACACAACAATGAAAGAGCTGCTATATCAATGTCATGGGAGCCATTAGATGGATTAAGTGCCTCTCTCTCTTTCTGTGCACAGCCAGAGAGGGCTTTCTTCAAATTGCACCTTATAAGCTCATATGTAAACCACTCAACACATAGTGGCATCATTTTTCTTACTGTACCTCCAGTTTACAAGTCTGAGATCTGTAATTACTTTGCTCTCTCGGGCAAGCTGTATCCTGAGGAATTACAGCTGGATTAGGAGACCGCTGCCTAACAATAACCCGTGGCGAAGAGAATGAGGAAATGCTGGACGAAGCCGCTCAGCTTTGACACAGTGCTGTAGCCATCCGATGGCTCCAACCAACCCAAGCTTGCAGGGCCACCCTCTCTTGCCCAGCTCTGGGGAGAATCTCCCCCCCAGCTGGCGCTCGTCCCCTTGGCCAGCCTCAAGCGTGCTCCGGTGAGCCCGACGCAAGGCCAAGGGTGGGAGCGTGCTGCTGGGCTGCCTGGCTTGGGCGGCGTGGGCTCGACCCAGGCTGGCAGGCTGAAAGCTGGATGATATTCCCAGGTTGGCCAGTGACTTGCTGTGGAAGCTCAGAGAAATCACTTCTGCCTGTTCTGCCAGTAAGTAGCCTTTCTTCTTCCCTTTTCCTCGGATAGAGAACCCTAAAGATGAGGCCCATGATGAGTGACACAGTTGCATCCTTTAGCTGCTTAGGTGGTTATAATCTTGCTGGTAATGACTGGTGTGGTTCTGGGCGTCTGTACAGCCCTACACCCATGTGTCACACAGCTCTTCGCCAGGAAGGCTGGATGACCACCAGCCTGCTTTATCTAGACCCCATGCACTTGCTGGCAGCAGAAACTCTCCTCCACTGCCCATTTTTTTCACTTTCTTTGCTGAACTCAGCAGTTCCAGCCACATAGCCACTTTATTTTATTGCTGTCATAAAACATATTTGGTGGGTTGGTTTGGAAAACAAACACCTCCGCAGAATATGGAGTATCAGATGCCCCAGTCCAGAGGAGGTAGAAAGGGAAGAAGGGGTGAATGTTTCCTAGCAGCATTTATGTATAAATTTATTGGAGCAGACCATAAAATAGGACATAGAACAAGTTATACAATAAAAAAGTGCACTAATACCGTATGGTTTACATGTCCCTTGCCCAAGGTTAAAGACTGTAACAGCTCCTTTCAACATACTTTCTTAATTCAAGCTCACCAGCCTTGTTACTTTGCCTCAAAATGTGCAAACCTTTAACTTCTCTCAGGGGATAACTTGAAACTTGCTCTGAGAATGAAATATTAATTAGAGTAAAGAATCTCACCATGCACCCCATCACTGTGTGGCCTCTAGGAAGCCAAAGGAAGCCAGACACGCTCCAGACCTAAAGTGCTGCCTTTGTGTGGGGCTTTTGTTCCCCACATTCCACCCGTTCTGCCCTGTCACAGCTGATAACAGCTCCTCAGCCCACTGAAAGAAAACTGTCATAGCTAAGTGTACCTTGGCCCTTACAGAGAATATAAGCTATTAACGAGCTTGTTATCTTGAGCAGGTTTTACACAAATTGTTCCCTGTCCGGCATTTGGCATAAGCAGCGATGACAACTTTTCGACAGATGCTAGTGAGAAGAGAATAAAGATGCTGTGGCTTCAGACCATCTGCAGGGATTAAACCTTCATCACATTAGGTGACTTTTCTGCTCTTGAGACAAAGGAAACTTTTCTTTTTCTCTAGCTACACACCTCAGTTTCTCCAGGACACTGTTTCACTGCCAGACACTTTCATCATAGCTTGTCTATCAGAGCGCCATTTGAAAACCACTATAAATTGACTTTTTGCCCCTTTAACATCCAGGGAAATTTAATCCATGATGCTCATTAATGCTTTTTTAAATCTCTAGCTACAATCTTCTGCCTGATCCAGGGCTGTTTCAGGAAGGTTCTGGTTGGTACTTAGGCCACCAGCTTCCAGCACTGGTGAAAGCCTGCGCTAGCCACAAATGTCCAAAGAGATAGTAACTCTGCTTTGTAGTGTGTGTCCTTAAGAGTCACAGCTTTTCATAAGCTTCTGAGCTATGTGCAATGGGAAAAACCCCTGTAAATCACCAAGAACGTTGTGATTCTACATTTTCTGCACAATGTCACAAATATGATTTGAGGAACAGAAAGGAGCATTTGCTATTAAAAAAAGGAAACTATTAACACTAGAGTTTGTTTGTCCAATGTTTAAAAGTGGACAGGAAATTAAATACATCCAGCCAAAGCGATTAACTTCAATTAAGAAACTCTGCTATTTGTTTTCAGCATGTTTTAGCTGGGTACAGTAGCATATGAAGAGGAAACAACATCAGATGGGACCTGTTTATATGGTGGTTTATCTCATGAAAATGACTCAGTCCTCATGTCCAATGTTTCTCAAAACACTGTGGCTTACTTCCCCCATTGCAGTTGTATTTCCACTGAGCTCCCGATTATCACTTTGCACTTTTATTCCTTCCAGAGCCCTGCTGAGCATTTTTCAGGTAGGACTAACAATGTGGTTAGCTGGATTCCTACAGATCTCAACTGTTTAGATAGCACACACAGACCTGCAGGCCAGGCAGTAGGATCCTGTGTTGCATGTGTTGTTACTGGCCAGAGCAGATGTCCTGATTGTGCCACGCTGGATGAACACTCACCCTTCACATCAGCAGTAGCACACACAGCACGATGAGTTCTCCTTCCGACCAGTTTCTGTGCACTTTCCAAGTGTACTTCCCATGTGAAAAAGCCGTGAAAGTGTCCACTTGTGCAGCCCAAGCACCCTTCAGGTTCTAGAGCTGTCCTGGCTCTGCATTTAGTGCTGTCCTCTTGATAAAAGTGACCTGACTCATTGCTCTTTAGATGAAAAAGAGAGGAGGTACAATTACTGTACCTGCAGAGTGTCAGAGCCCCAAACTGACTCTTCACAGGACATGATATGAACACAAGTAATAAAATATGTCTCCTGGAGATGCTGTTGTGGTAAACAGTTCTGATGATTGCTCCTGTGTCCGTGGTGGTATGGGCTGCCTTCTCACCAACTGTCTAAATCCGTAGAAACGACAGGAGAAGCTCCACTTTCAGAGTCACCCTTCACATTCAAGCCAGGTGGGCTCTCCCCCCAAAGTACTCTCCAAACTCTCAGCATTGTGAACTATTGACACCACGTTGCCAGTGACAGTGCTGAGGCTTTCCATCAACCTCAATGGGCTTTGGAGCAAGGAAGCTGCCAGCCAGTGGCTTCTTGCTCTCCAGAGGTTCACCATGCATCTCCCCACAGAACAGGGAGAATCTCAGGAGTTTTCCAGCTGGTACCACAGTGCTAATGCCACCTATAGCGACCCACACTGACCTAATTCATCCTTGCGACAGAAAACTTCTTCTTATTAGTTACAGGCCTTCCCACAACACCCAGACCTCTCTGGAGACCATCTGCATGCATTGTAAGGGTCCAGTCCCATTACCGCAGGTGGCTAACCTTCTACCATATATATATGGAGAGGGGAGAGATACAAAGCAAGCACCTAAAAATCTTATACTGACAAATCTCACACGTAATATATGGTGTGCTGCCTGTTTTAATGCATCATTTACAAAAAGTCCGCAAAAGTATTTCCTAACGTTTCTATCATGAAAAGCCCGATATGCTGAGAACGTCAAAACAGACCTTTCAGAGGGAGGGACATAGCCACCCCTGTGACTGTCACAGCAATGTTACTCCATGTACAGAGGGGAGCTTGCAAGAAAGAAAAAAAAAGAAGGAAGAAAAAAAAAGCAAAGATGATTACCTGGGAAAAGCAAAGAAAAGGATATTCACAGTTGTCTTTTGCAGAATGGGACCACAAGGTGAGAGGCTGGGTTGGTTATGGGGTAAGACTGGGTATGTGAGGAAGCACATAGGTTTTCAGGTTGTCAAAGGTAAATTATCCTGCCACATATAGTGAAATTACTGGGAATGGAGGGTGTTGGCACACTGCAAAGTCTGACAGAGTTGGGTGCCTTCATCGGTTCTTCTGGCAGGCCAGAGTTATTGAGCTATGAACCTGGAGGATACCAGAGAGACAGGAAGAAGCATGACCTTTATCCAAATAATTCTTCCATATCTGAAAATATGGCTTGTTCCTCTGAGCATGTTCCTTATGCAGAATATCAAGTCACCTACAATAAAAGTAAATGAGCAAGTAAACCAAAAATCCTCATTATTTTGGTACCCAGAGTTAAAAAGAGCAGGTTCTTTTGTTTCTACAGATTTTGCTTTTAGTCTCAAAAGAAACTCACTGTTTGTGTAGTGCTATTGATACTGTAGTTCTGTACAGTGCTTGCTGCAAAACCTTCCACTAGTGTCTCAGCAATACATTAAGGAACATCAATAACCAGATGACTGTTGACAAAGACCACAGTTAATCTCCACCATCCCCTCTGCTTTGGCAAGGTTGGATAACCTGTAACTCACAAAACTAGATGGCAAAACATCTGTACCCTTCCTAGGCCATTTCTGACCTCCCTCGTCTATCATTTTTATTCAAAAGCAACACCAACTCATTCAGTACCCAACAAGAGCCCCATGAAATATTTTCCTGAGTTTTAGCAATCTTGGTTTGCTAAATAAGCAGCAAGAGGAGAAATAAATCTGTAAAACTTGGGCAGCAAGTGTTTTTTTGATTCATGCTTACCTTGCACTAGACAAAAAGGCTGGTGAACTGATAGCATGCCTCTTTCTGTCTGCAAATGGATATCCTTGGGTTTCAGAGGACTGACTATGAGCCTAAGAGCATCTGCTTCCAGTTGTTCTTGGCAGAGCTTTTTGTCCTGGTAAGGACAGAGCATGGCACTGCTATCGCTACCGTCAGAGCCACTGCTGGAGGTGGACTGCTGGCCACATCACACCACCACCACCACTTTCCTACTGCTGTGCCTCCCCTGAAAGGGTACCTCGCTAGCAAGTGCTCTTCTGCAGCAGCATTTTCCAGCAATTGAGGGGAGAAGGGACTGGGAGGGGGTTCAGTATAACTGCACGTCAAGGAGGAAGAAGCCCACAAAAGCTATCTCAGAATAATTTCTTGTTGTTTGCTATTTAACCCTGTTAAGTGGAGGCCACATATTCCTACATTGCCATGAAATGGCGGGTACCCGCCGGCACAAGGGAAGGTCGCACAACAATGCCCTCTCAGATGGTCCTGCTGCTCTGTGCATGCAAGGAGAAACACGATAAATACAATACTAAATGGTCAGGTAAAGGACTGTGTAAGGAGCAGAGCTTCAGCCTGACCTTCAGGACCTCACTCTGTACGATTGGCACGATGCTTTCCGGACATTCACCCGGAGCGCAATGTCCCTGCAGGGTGTGACACATGCTACCAGGCACGCCACTGCAGAGAAAGCGGTAAGAGGTATGTTTGGGATGTTATCAACAGATCCTCTTGTACCTCATTACTTGTGCACAATTCCATGCATGTTAAATACCACAAATAAATGAAAACTATCCAACCACAACCTCGCAAACCTCTGAAATGGGTATGTCTTGCAGTGTCACCAGGTCAACAAATTGATCCTGGATTTCTTTTTTTTTAAATATTTTATTTGCCAGCAGTGTGCTCTATGCTTCATAATACATTGTCCTACATAATACAATCTCCTTAAAAAACAGAATAACTGAGTTTGAAAGAAAACATGACTTCGAAGATTAAGAGGTGGGATCAGAAGTAAGCCACCTGTCAGACAGGATAAGAACCCAGGATTTTTTTCCTTGGATTTAACCACTCATTGAAAATGTAATAGTCATATGTTTTAGTGTTCTCTATATGGTCTAATTTTAGAGTATTTGTATGAAATAAATGGGTGCCGCACATTTAAAGCTGTAGTTTCAACTATTATCTTCTTCATTGCATAGTCAATAATGACAAGGAACCAGACTCTATTATAGTTATTTCTTGTCAGCAGCAATTTATTTTTATGCAGTGGTCAAGGGACATTTCTTTCTGAAAACTGTCTCCACTCTTGCCCTAAATGGTCAATAACTGCTTGGCCAGGCGAGACACTTCATACATACACATCTGTCCTGGGAAGTCACATTAATCATATGCACAGTATAGATTTGCATAGGCATAAATAAATAGACCACTCTGTGTCTTCAGTCCTCAAATACATGTGTCTTTCCCTATTTACACATTGTGCTGGGTGAGATAAATCTTGGCTCAGGTCCCTTTCCCAAGGCAGACCCTGGTTTAGACACCAGATTGGAGCAAGGAGCACAGAAGCCCCAGCAGCATCTCCCACAGCCTACATCTCCCCGGGTGCAGCCCTAAGAGGTGAGCAGAGGCAGAAATAATTTGCTGTCTATGCGGTGATTCCAATGGAGAGAAGCGTCATTGCTGCTGCTAGTTAAAGGTTTGTTGTTTCTTAGAGCTTTGTTATTGCCAGTGTCCCATGAACAAGCAGCTAATTCTGTGTACCAAAGGCAGACTGGCAGGACACAGTATTTAAGAGGTATTCCTCTTGGAAAAATGTGCTTAGTTTTGCTATGAGCCTTGTGGCTGATGGACCCACATGTGATTTGGCTGCAGCCCTTCTGCACGGCTCCACAGTGGGAGTCCTGACCTCAGACCTACCTACAGATTCACAAGCCATATTACACTGCTTCTTAAACATTATTTTCCAAAATGAATGAGTAAGATGAGAAATCTAGAATAGTTGGGGGGTTTTATCTGGAAAGACATCGTTTTGCCCTTAGGTATATTCCTTTTTTTTTTTTTTTTTTTTAAATATATATGTATTTATATACATGAAAAACAAACTAACCTTAGACATAATAATAGCTAAAAGCCGTACTTCAAATTGTTATGCATTGTTATTGCTATTAAACGGCTGTTATTCATAACACAGCCCTATAGTACTTTGGATCTTAATCTCCTTTTGTGGTATAAAACGGTCCAAACAGCTGCTAAATGGAACAAAAGTGTAATCCATCAGTATCAATTTGAATAAACATAAACATCTCATTTCCTTGCAGACAAACATGGCATGGGCTGAGCAGCTTGCTTTGACCGTCAGAACGATGCTCCCGGAGCTCTAACAGCGTGGAAAATCAGGGTATTAGCCCGAGCCTGGCACATGGTGCTCCGTCTTGGGGAGGCTGGGGAATGTGAAAGGCTGGGACACATCGTGCCTGTGCTTTTTTGGAGGCTGGAGGTTGGGAAAGAAGAATTTATGAAGCTAAGTGCCACTGGCAGAGCCGCGGGCTGCGAGTGCTGCTGTGGGCAGTGTTATTTCAGAGCCCTAGCGCTGGCTCCCCAGCTCCTCCAGCCTGCTCAGAAGAGCACTCTGCAGCTATCCAGGGTATGAGAGTGTCTCAGCTGCAACCAGAGCGTGAAAACCCCAGCAGAAAAGACCAGTCCTTCCGCCTGCTGTTCAAGAAACCACACTTCAGTCATTTTCTCCATGAGATACAGGAGGAGAGTGGTGGGGGTGTGCCCCGCATGGTCCTTGAGACAAAACCCAGAACCTGGACACCAGACCGCAGCTCGGCCAGGCTTTTGTCAGGGGGAGAGAGCTTTTAGTGCCTTTCCAGTGTGCGGCCACCTTCCCTGGCCCGGCCCACCAGCATTGGGTAGCATCTGTCCCTGGGCAAGCTGACATATTTCTAAGGACTGCCAGGGAAAGGATGCTTTTAGGTAACAAAAATTAAAAGTGGAAGCTATTGGCATGAGGTTCTTCTAGAGACCACATTGCCAAGTACTTTCTAAGCCCCTTTCTCCTCTGCAGCAGCAGCACTCGTCAGCATGCTCCTGGTGGGTTGGAAATGACCACGACTGGAGGAAGAGGATGATCAGAAAAGTCTGGTTTTAAGAAGCAGAAATGCTTTCTTTGATTGAATTTGAAAGTTATAAACCTGAAACTAATCAGAAAAATGTTTCTCCCTTTGAGATGCACAGCTCTTTTGAATACAAACGCATTTCTGTTCATCTCCCGGTCAAAGACGTGCAGGCACTCAGCATTCGAACGCTGCTTGGCCAACAGGTTGGGGTAGAATGGATGAGGTCATGCTTGTCAGCCCCATCCCAGTATGTCTCCTATACGCTGTACCTCTACTTTGAGTGAATGAAAGGGAGTCTAGAGATGGCTAGGAAAAGCAGAATCAAATACATAGTGGGTAACATACTGAGCTGGAGACAAGACTCCACAACTTGGGGATCTGCTGAGAAAAAGGAAAGAGGGAAGGGAGGAAAGGAAAAATAATGGATCTGGAAAAGAACATGTTATCTTCACCCACAGATAGCTGCTGCTTCCACCAGGCATCCTGAATCACTGCTTTGCCATCTTGTGCAGGCACTTAGATGTGGATAGACATCTCCATCAGGTACTTTCTTAGAAGCTCAGGGTTGCTAAAGTGACTCCAGAAACAAGAGCACTGCTCCACCCTAGCAAATGCCTGGCACTCCGAGACTACCCGGGTGACTTGCACTTTGCTATGAGTTTCAAATGAAATAGTAGATGGCACTGTGTCTCCTCTGTCTTGTCCGGAAAGTGCACTCCAGGTCTTGGCTTGCACTATCAGCTGTGCCTCAGTCAAGTAGAGGTAGAGGTATTAGCGTTCATTAATACTGAGGCAGACTCAGTATTCTCCTCCAGGAGAAATTACCTGCTACACAGCAAAGGAAATATTATGGTTTTGAGTCTGGGACTACATGGGAGTTCCTCTTTCTAAACATCTAAAATGTTTAGAAAATGTTTAGAATGGCCTCTAAATCTTCCCTTGCAAAAGAAAATTATCAACAATGTGGCTTTGTTAATAATGAAAAGATTGTAGCATATTGCAAGTGCGTGCAAAAAAATCCGTGTGCTTTCAGCTACCATCAGTCCAGACTCAGAGTCCCATTTGAATGAGATCTGCTGTGTGAAAGTAATTGGAAAAACATGGTTAAAAATGTGTGTGTACACATGCACATAAGAAAAGCAGCTTTCATTAAACAGCATTAAACATAGAAACATATGTCAGACTTAAATCACAAAAGTTTCCTCTGATTACTACGAGCACTGGCTATATGGAATGGTACCTTGCTTGGCTTGATTGCGTGCAACACTGGTACCTCCAAGCAAAGAGGTGAAGTTAAAAAAGAGGGGTGGGCTGGAAATTTGAAGTCTGATGACTGAGTATTGAGGATCTTCACTGTTCAAGTAGAAATTAATTAGTGCCAAGTCACTAGGAGACATCATGGGGGAAAACCACAAGACCTGTAAGAGTGAGACCTTGTTTGCTTGAAGCAGCTGTCAATGCAAGATCTGGTGAAGATATAAACTGATTTATGTCTTCATGGTGAAGATATAAACTATTTTTTTGTAATAAATGTGCACCTACACAGGTAAGCACACCTTGGATTTTCTCTCAGCCTGATGCTGATTGCTTGTACATGTGTCTGGACTCAGGTTGGTTTTAGAAAAGCACTTGGAAGGGAAGAAAAATGCTTGCGAAGCTCAGGGGGCCAGAAGAGCATCCTGGGCTGCCCGTCGTGGTCAGACGGGTGTCGTACGGGCACTTTCATTCCCAAAGTTTGCTCCCATCCCCTGAGCCTGGCAAAAGCCTGGCAGCTGCAAGGCGGGGGCAGGAGCTCAAGCCCAGGCTGTCCTGCTGGGTGGTTGCCCACAGAAGCTTTCATCACCTTTTCTGCCCCCAGACAGCTCCAATCCAACACGCTCTACTACCCATGGGCCACGTCCATGCCTCCAGCAGGAACAGACCCCGAGACTGAGCAGCTCGCCGCCCCGTGTCAGTTCCTAGGAGGAGGTGAGAGGGTGAGCAACGTTTCAGGCCAAGGAGACGGAACGATGCGCGGAGCAGCCGGCCGGGCACGGCGAGGTGCAGGGCACGCGTGTCCGTCCCGAGCTCGGCAGCCACGCGTGGACACAGGAGGGACCGCGGGCAAACCCACCGCTGCGCGGGCAGCCGCGGTCAAAGCCCGGCTTGTGCATGCGTGGCTACAAACCCAGCAATCCACTTAACCCCACGTAAGTGATTAAACTGCATCTAATCCTGTCTGTTTACGCTCAGTGAGCCGATGCCACAACCCCCCCACCCCACGTCCTGGCCTGCTGAGCTGGGCTGATTCAAAAGCAGAGGTGCCATACCGCTGCACAACGCAACGTATCCTGTTTACAGTTCAAGAGAATTAGCCAATCTGCCTGTTTATGCATGATGTTAGCTGGCCTGCTGCTGTAATGGGAGTGCAAAGATCATGGGTTTAGTTTGTAATGTGTTTAACTTGTTTGTTTGGAGGCTAAATTACCAGACCTTTCTGTTAGGAAAAAAGGGAATTGTTTTTCAGGGGCCTCTGTAACATGAACCCAAAGGTTAGACATGTCCTTTGAACGCAGCCTGTGACTAGCTGAGATTCGAGTGTGATGCTTGAAAGAGAATTTGTAGTGGCCACCAAAACGGCAGTTAATATGACAAAGGAGATTTTAATTAAAAGTTATTAATTCATTACATCGCTCACAGACAAACACGTGCTCCGTGCACCACGGTCTCTGCTCGTGTACGGCAGGAACAGCCCCGCACTTGGCGCTCCTGGCTTGGGCTGTACAGACAAGCTCCAGTTTCAGGCTGGCCAGGCAGCACCGCCGAGGGATACAGTCAGGGAAACCGCAGCAGTGCTGTGGGACCCCGTGGCTGCGGAAGCTTGTATTTCTCCATGAAAGAAATATAAAGCAAAAAAAAAAATATCTTCTGAATGGCTTTGGCATCAGCCTCCATTTTGCAATCACCCCTTCCCTACAGAGACCTTTCCTGCTTAGCTGAAGGTTTACAACCTTCATGTCTTTCCTTTCCTTTCCTTTCCTTTCCTTTCCTTTCCTTTCCTTTCCTTTCCTTTCCTTTCCATTCCTTTCCATTCCCTTCCCCTTTTTGACCATCTGTGTGTTGGGCGGTTGTTTCTGTGAAGGTCCCATCAGGTTCAGTGACATCTCCTGCAGCAGGCAGTCGAAGCTGGTCAGAGTTTCCAGCGATTGCTTTTTGGGTTCAGAAGGAGTGCTCCCGTCTACGAGAGGCACCAGCTCGGCCGGGGGCAGGAGGTTCGGCCGGCAGCAGTCAGTGTGTCCTCAACACTGCGCAGCCCACGTGCAGGGAGAGAAAACTGCTTCAAAGACACTTGGTCGCTTCCGAAGCAGTGCCAAGGGCGCGGGACGCGGGGTGCCCCGGGGGACTGTAACCCCTCGGGGAAGGGGTCAGGCCAGAGGAGCGACTGCAGAAGCGGAGGAGTGGAACATGTGATCTTTGGAGGGGGAAAAATATGCAGTTCATATAATGGCCCTACAATGTCTAATGTTTAGAAACATGAAACCAACAGAGCCGGTAGGTTTTTTTAATTGGGAGTGTAGAGTTTTATTATTTAAAAGGTTTTATAAAGGAGTTTTAAATAGACCATGGAATTGCTACAGCAGTTTTTTTTCTGTTGGAAATTACTCAGCCATTTGGTTTCTATTTTTGCAAAAAGCACAAGCTTTTTGAACAATCATTTGATATGCTTGTTGATGCATCACAAAAAGGAGATATGCTTTGAATTCGCCTTAAAAACCCCATGTAAACACAAGACTTATGTGTAATTGCAACAGAATACCATCTCCTTATTGAGTGCTTTCACATGTAATTTCCTCTCCGACTACTGCATGTAAACACACTTATTGTATTTGGGAAACTCCCAAATCTCAGGCACAATCAGGATCAATAGCTTAGCAAAGGCAAATTATAGTTTAAAATGTCCATGTTTTGCAAGAAGATGCCTAGATGGGAACAGAGGAAGAAAGAACCGCCAACATCCAGCAGCACACCAGCAACATCCTCCACACCGCGGGACCCCTGGTCCGCAGGCTGCAGGGGAGACATCCAGGCACAGGAGCGTCGTTTCAGACAGACAAGGGCATTTGCCTCTCTATCCCCTAAACTTTCCCCTAAATCTCTCTTTCGTTTTGTGAAGAAAAGACAATGTCTTCCACCTGTTGGCATTCTGTTCATTTTTCTTGCATTTTTCTTTCCCTAAAGCAGTGGGAGGCTGTAACAGGTTTGAATTCAGTGGCTGCTGCCGCCCCAAGCCCACAGCCATGCCGTGCCGGATCCTGACCCGCTCCCTGGCTGCACCTCCATCACCGCCCCAGAATGAGCTGAAGGAAGGAGAGACTTTATATTAGGAACACCATAAAGAAATAAACAACAGCCCCAAGACAGTACACAGGTGAGAAGTAGCAAGTAGTGTAAAATTCAACCTGACAAAAGACGGTGAGAAAATTGTTAATTACCACTAAGTGGATTGTCTTGGTTTCCCATTGTGCACGTTGCACATTTCTGTGTACAGGGTCGATTACTGTGTCCTTCCCTTTTGCTTCCCCCCAGAAGCCAGCCAAAATGCTGTATGCATTTTCCATTTCTTGATCTTTAGTGTCCCCATGGAGACTTGCAAGGTCTTTTTAGTTTAGCACAGAAGCATTTACCACCTTCTTCCTCACAGCTGGGCCTTCCAGGCAAATTGTTGAAAGTCTAAATCCTATTAATTTGTAGATGAATAGCCATGAAATTCTCTTAGGAAAGTTCTAAGGTACTATTAGTACCCCTAAGGCCATTTATGGTTTTAATGGTTAGATGGTTATAGCCATCTTCATGGTTATAATTTTCCTCTGCTGAAACTGATATTAAAATTTAAACTAGGGAGAGTTCCCTCTGTACCTGAAGGCAACACAAGATCAGGTTTATGCTTCTTCAAAGCCCTTCAGCTTCCCCTACACTGAATTACATAGCTCTGGGCTGAGCACCATAGGGGATTAGTGCAACTTGGACTCTGCCAGTGTTGCAGTATGGCAGAGCATATTTAGCTTTATCCACACACAGGCAATCACATCACCGGAGTGCACAATATTGTCATCAAGCAAAAGAGCTGTGTAACGTGAGTATCCTGTAAAAATGGCATGATTGCAAGCTGAAATGGTTTTTCCCTTAGCTTTTTGTATATTTTTTATTTTCAAATTTGTTTCTGCTATGCCCTGATTTATCAAAGCACTAAAGCACATGCTTGACTTTAAATGCCTCACTGCAGCTAAAACTAATTGCATACTTAGTCTTTGATGGCTCAAGGTCATAAAGAAATCACTAGCTTTTCCAAACAAATACTTCAATATGTTAATTGCTAGCAAACCAAATCCCACAACCTCTTTGGTTATGGGTATAGATTTGTATGCCTGACTGGAGGGTTAACATGCTTCTGCCTGGGATTTCCCAGCACAAATGTAGGCACCGCACAATTACTCAGGGCACAGTAAGTCCAAAAGTATCAGACTACATGGCTTGGTCGAACGTTGGCACATCACACGTTTACCTGGAAATGCCTGACCGAATGTACAGAGTAGGACAACTGCACAGGGCAGAGACACAGCAAAACCTCTGCTTTCTACGGGTTTGCATCTGATGTGTGACAAAGCACTGGGCAAAACCCACGGCTGTCCTGACCCTGCTGGCACATGTCTGGGTCAGAGATGACTAACCTGCCAGGGTTACCTGAACACGTCCGTGAAGTCTTCAGCACCTCCTCAGCAAACATTTCCCACCTGGCTGTGGACATACGACAGCCTTCTCCTGGCCACACAGTTCATGCAGTCCATGTTTTGCCGAAAGACGCAAGGATGCAGAGGCCGGGGAGGGAGTGTAAAGCACAAGCATGAGACCTGTATGGCAGGACAATGCTGGCACGGAGCTGGGTGGGTATGAGCACGTCGCTCCTGCCGGGGACATTGGGCCAGCCCTGGTCGCGCTGCAGCCCAGCAGCACGTGCGTGTTGGCTTCTCCTTCGCTTTTTCACTCTTCCTCTAAGCGAGGGTGAGAAAGAATCACACTTATCTCTGAAAAGGTAAATCGTTATTTATTTGTGAAAGCAGGAGGTGAAACTGAGGAAATGAAATGTCTCATACCTAAATACATGTATACACATACACACACATGCTCTGCATACCTATATATACAAGCCACGTGTGTATATAGACACATATACATATATATAAAAAGATACACAAATAATATATAAATACATAAACATATACATATATAAAAATGTGAAAGCAGTACTGCATGAGTAGAGTGCCCATGGACGTTTGCTCTGACAGCCTGGGGATATTTACTCCCTCCCTCCATGCTGGCTGCTTTCCCCTCCAAAATTCTTAGTCGAACAATAATATTTTAACAGTTGCAGCTTTAAAAAGCTTGATTATGACCAATCATTTCTCCCAGGCAATTGTATATTTAGCAGAAGGGAAAAATTAAACTTCCCAGGAATGAGGTTGTTTAGGGCATAAAATTCAAGGAAATAGGTATTTAGGTCATTGTGGACATGGTTTTTATTTTCCCTAATTTTCAGATTACTTTCGATTAGGTCTGCTCGGAGTGGAAACTTCTTGATGTGAAATAGATACTATCTAAATCATTAGAGCTCATTCATTGCCATGTGCCACCTTTTAGAGCAATTAAACCTGACCTTGGGGTTACCTAGCTGAACACTCACCGACCCAGGGCACTTCCTCTGAATATGAATAAGCTTGTAGTACAAATACAGTCAGGAGGCAGCATCGCTCCTGGCACAGATAATGCCTTTGTTAAATGGAGCTGAGGTCCACGGACTGTTAGACTATGGAGGCCATTGATTCAGAACATTCTCTGTTGGGATCAGTTCTGGGTTGGGTTTTTGGTTTTTTTTTTCTTCTTTCTTTTTTTTTCCTTGACATCTGGAGTCTATCCCCTCGCCAACCTCTCAACCCCCCACTCAAAAAGACAAAGTGAGGGAAACAAACAGACAGGCTCACAGACAGAATGAGCCCCAAAAAAGCTTTGGCAAATTTTTTTTTAAATAATAATGTCTAAATTTTTAAGTCTTTTGGACGTTAATATTTTTGTCAAGTATTTGCCAGCTGAACTCAAGGCAGTCTCAGAAATACATCCCTGATTCTCCCCAGACGGTTTGCTCCTCACTTTCAAACTTTAGGTAGTTCTTCCTGTAGCCACAATGTGCAGCACCTGTGCGCCAGATTTGTAGCCCTTTGATCACAATATATTTACAGGGCAAAGAACATCCAATATGTGAGCGACTGATTTCCCTGGAAGTATCTGGGAGGTCAACCTACCCATTAGATTTATTTCAATGCCTTCTTCCTTTGGCAGAAAAAATGTGGAAGCTGCCTCTACTTATATTAAACAGAAAAGGAGATGCTGGTAAACAATTAAGTGGGGTCTTGTTTAGAGAACAAATCTTTTTATATGCTGCCAAGCTATGCTAAACAATAACTGTCAGAACCTGTTAAAAGACCAGAAAAGCAATATTGCCTGGTACAAAACTAATTTTGCTAGCATTTGTTCACAAACTGCATTGCATGTTTATTCCAGTTTACCCCAAGAACTCTCAACAATCCAAGACAGCTCCAAATGCTGTTTCTTTTAGCTTTCATAATGTGTTAAGTAGGGAAAAAAAGCCATCTGGCATTCCTTCACCTGGCAGGCTGACTCCTCGTTAGGCTGCTGACCTGAAACGTAATCTCCACCATGACCTACGGAGAAATGCGCGGGACCCACCTGCAAAGTAAAAGCCCTTTTTGAGACATAATGCCAGATTCCTCATGGCTGATGCATTAGGATTCACCTTTAGGAGACTTTGTCAACTTGTATTTCATTGCTGCATTGTGCAAAGGTGGGACACCATAGGGGTCTTTCTGGGTCCTGATGACTTCAGAGATAATCCTTTTTTTTTTTCCCCCCTCCATTTTCTACATGTAATGTGCTGAATTATATAGTATCAAAAAGTTTTCTCTTTTACTTTTAGCCTAGCTTATGGCCTGACCTACATGCAATTTGTGTGTCTATGTTGACTGCCAGTGGCATCTCAGTGATGCTGGGATGAATTCATGCAGAGCAGAGGCAACTACTGGCAGGAGAAAGATATTTTTTTCTGTCAGAAGAGAGTAAGCTTTCCTATATTAATATTTGACAGTGGATAAAGCTTTGCCATTTTTAACATCTTTCCCTGCTATATACTTAGGCAACAGCGGCCCTGTTAGCACAGCCCAAACCAGCCCCCTAAGCAGGCTCTGCTTGCACCTCGAGGACAGAACGGGCACATGGCGATGCTATCCAACTTCTTGTTTTCAGCACAGCGATTTGGGGACCAGATTTTACTGCAGTTATCCAAGCTGACAGTGCTGTGGGTGTATAGATGTTACTCAGGCTCCTCTTAATAAACACTTGCTTCCAAGCAAGTCTTTCTGTTCATTTGCAGGTAGAAGTTAAAGCTACTGAAGGAACTAAATCAAACCTCCTTGTTCCTCACTGACATAATCCAAGAGGACAAGATATGGAAATACTCCATATTGTACCACTTCTGAATTCCTTTACACATCTTGTACACGGGGTGTGCAAAGTCACAGCACAGCATGCAGAAGCTAGGTCAGGACTTAATGTTGGGCAGGCAACACTTTTCCACTATAGTCTATAAAAGTCTAAAGAATTAGCAAATATTCACAGCCATGGCAGATTTTTGAGATTCAAACAGATTTTTTTTTTCACAGGTGTAACTATCAAAAAAGATGATGAAGACTATTCTAAATCCAGCTTTATCTAAAAATTCCACCCAAAGCAAGGATGCAGCCAAATTAAATGCTGATTTATGAAATGCTTCTTCATGCTGATTTTTATCTACATAATTGCTAATATGTTATAAAAATACTTGTTCAAGAAAACCTTTCAGCTTTAAAAGGCTTGAAGATGGTATAAAAACGTCCTCAAACTTCTGAAGGCTTACTCACACCTTGGACTTGTCCAAAACTTGGCAATTATACTTCCATGATACATTGATCTGTCTACAATGTCCATGATACATTGATTTGTCTTTCAGCAAAGGGAAGCCAAAATTTGGAGAGTCCTTGTAGGCAGATAAACTGATATTTCTCTGAAATTCACTGCTAAGCAATGTTTTCCAAGTGTCTTTAACCACTGGTCTTACAGTATCCACAAGAGAAATAACTTTGATTGTTACAATATTGTACTCCAAACAGTCCCTGACCTGTCTGATTAGGGACATTTTGTTTTCTAAACTGCAGAATTAAACATGTTAATGAACTGTTGAATGCTTTATCACAAATTAGACACAGTGGGAGGTTTCCTTTCCCTGGAGCAAAGCATCCATGTGTCCACCATACATAAACAAAAGATGTATTTTTGTAGAGCTGAAGTAGCAGATTTTGTATTAAACATGACTTCATGATCTTAAATTGTCTATAAATAAATAAGCATTATGTAATATGATATAAAAATAATCATGCTATTAAGCCTATTAAATTACTCTGCTCTAGTCCTCCACTTGCCCAGATGCTGTGTGGATCCAGTGATTGGACTGTTGCCTTTCAAAATCCAGCCTACATTAAAATTGTCTGCTGGATTGGGGAATGGCATTTCCAATAAGGAGGTAAAATGAAAGATACTTTGAGAGTTAGAGCTATGGAAATTACTGGCCTTTTTCTCCTCTCAAGTAAGGGGCAAATTATCATTGGGCCTCTTATAATAAAGACAAAGTGATCACAATTCCAGATGGAAATCTTATCATCGAATCCAACCAAAATGTTTTGGTTTTTTTTCCCAAGTGGAGTGGCTGCGACTTCCTGGGGAATAGCATAGTAATTTGGGGATTCTGCCTGCACTGAATTTATGAATGTACAAAGAAATAAAATACAAACTCATCCTGGCTTAACCAGAAGTTGGAATTTTTTCCATTACCCAGTGGCGAATGTACTTTAGTCCCAGATTTTTATGGAGATCTTGCATTTTTCCTACAGCTTTGATACCACAACCATTTGGAAATCCTATGTTGCCTTGGGCAACAGCGCACTTGGTGACAGTGGTCCTGCCTCCACATTTATATGACTTTAAAAGTAACTGCCCCTGTATCTGCAATGGTCTTTGGTCTGTAATCTTGATGCCTCGCTGGGTTTGTCATGTTTATTTATGGAATGGGATCAAAGTTACTGACTTCGAGTCTGAAACCATCACCCAGCCTCCCCAGAAGACGTGTGCGTAAGTTGATTTTCCTCCGAGTTTCTGTTCAGGCACGTTCCCTCCATGCTACATCCATGACGTGTATTTTAAACAAAACTCCCCATTTTTATTTCCCTCCAGCTGGAATGCAGCAAAGCCAGATACCCAGGGCTTTGATGATAATTATGCCAAGTGAGATTTTCTGTGCTTGTTTTTCAGCATTACAGGAGCAGACTGTTGCTTCGTAGCACTGAACAAAGCAGAACTTGGAGGAAGCCAAGTTCCCGTGGTGGCTGAACAGTTTCAGGGTGAAAGCTCTGCTCCCTTTTCATCTTCATGTACAAATGCAGAATCAAACCAGCCACTCTTACACAGTAGCAAGTGCAGCACTTGAGTTCATGAAAACAGCGCTCTTCTCCTTTTGAAAGTTTCTGTCATCATACATTCACATCCCCTAGGAAGCAACTTGTTTTCTCTGTAAGCATTTTATTGGAAAACGATGACATTACTGTGTCATGAGTATAATGAAATGTCACCCATGCTAGGATATTACTTTGGGAAATAGAGGCTGGGGATTCACACCACTGTCATCCTTCACAGAGAGCCAGCACCACGTCACTGGCAGTGGAACTGTAGGATACAAATGAATTTGTATTTGCTCAGTTAAAATACTGCAGTTTTGCTTGATTAGCTGTTTCTATCTACACCAAAAAAAGAAAAAAAGGTTAATTACCTGATTACAATATTGTACTTTCCTTGTCAATATAAAATTAATAATTAAAAAAAAAAAAAAAGGAAAGCAATAAGTAAGTCCCACCTGCTCTGACCACGAGGCAGACAAACTAAGCCATGATCAGAAAAGAGCCACAGAAGGAGCCTGTCCGCCTGTGCCTCGCCAGCATCCAGCGTGTAGCTGGGGAATGCGCCTCAGTGGGTCCCATGCTCTTGCACAGAGGAGAACAGATGGGCTGTCATTAGACATTGCTTGATGTCTATTTGCAGTGAAAGAAGGATAAATGTACTCATAATCTAATTCCCATTAACTAGATACTTCATCCCCAAAATCATGAGCACAAGTTGGGAGCGTTGGAAAAATGGCCGAGACAGTAGTTCACCAGTATTAGTATCTGTGTGTTTGCAGTGTTTTGGTATTATTTTTTTCACCAAACCACATGTATCCTATTGCTAAGTAGATCTTCACTGTCTGGGGCACAGAAATGCTCCATTCATAGGAGAAATTAAACAGAAAGCTCTGGTTAAAGCCAACCCATTTCTTGCAGAAGTTTAAGTATCTCACTAGCAACACTACTTTGGCTCCTTCTTATCATACAATTAGAAAGCAAGGGCTGCCTGTGAATAGGTGGGGGGTTGGCAGCAGTAGGAAAGGCAATATTGCCAGCTCCACTCTGGCCATTAGCAAGAGCAATTTGCCCACAAACAGTCTGGAAGGAGTTTTCTCAAGTTACAGTAAAGTTAATGGAGTTGGAAATTCCTCCTCTTTTGGATTAGCTCAGCCTTCTTTATGCAACCTTTAAGTATATGGTGAAGTGCAAGGAAGGTTTTGATAGCAGCAGAAGCAACTGGGTAGCGTATAACTGACCTGCAGTGTAGGGGCCTGATCCAGGAGCTCCTCACTGCTCCCAGTTGCTCCGGGTGCAAAAGCACGAGACCTCCCTGTACTGGTGCTTTTGTAAACTGAGAGGAAAATTAAAACGCTTGTAGGCTGATTCTGATCTAACTGTTTTTTTAAGGGGGTGGGGAGAATTGATATAAACAATAGAAATTTAACAACATATGGCATCACCACTTCAATATCAGATTTTGCTGACAGCCAGAGCATTGCAGAACCTCATAAGCACAGAGAAAGCTGTTGAGAGGAGAGACAAATAACATAGATGTGCCAACAGAAAACATACATTCTAGATTAATTAAAATTAATGGCTGGTCTGAGCCAAAGTCCATTATGTGACACAGATTAATCAAAACATCAGAAACCAGCTCAGTCATTCTGCACATCAGGAATCTCTTCTGTAGATCTCTGATCACAACATTATGGATTCTTCATATCATTCTTTCAAACACACCTTTCTACCTCCTCAGATTTAAGACCTGTTATTACAGTGTTAAGTAACTGATTATAAAAAAATTGAATGTCGTCCATTTACATCAGAAGGGAATCAAGCAAAAACTATGTTTATTCTTCATCTATCTTTATTATATCTAAGATCTGATAAAAGAAATTAAATTGGGAGAAATCTGTGTGGTCAACAAAGAGTCTTTCCACTTAGAGGTCAGCAAGATTTACCCATACATGGCCTTTACTACCAGAGGAGAGCTAGCAGGGAAGCAAGGAACACCTGCTGGAATCACCTCTACCTGCAGAAGAAATGAAAAAAATGCCCATGTGCTTTAGTTAAAAAAAATGGAGAAACTTTTGCACTGCATAGACTTGATCCAAAACCTACTAGAGTCACTGCGGCTAGCTCAAGTGGGTTTGAGATCTATCTGTACAAAGGACCATGTCTTCTTCTCTCAGAGGCACGGCAGTGAGGGTTGCTTCGAGACTCATTTTCTTTGAAGCCAAGTGATGTGTCAGCAGGGATGAGCCCACAGACACAGGTGACCCATCTCAGGCACAACCTTCGTCATCCCCAGATGATGGATGGAAGAAGCTGGTGAGGGCATATCCTCCTTCGTTTATCCCACCTCCTTTCTTATTTTTTTTTTAAGTGCCATTACATTACTGAAAAAATACTTATAGTTAATCAGCACTGCTTAATCCTATTCACTTCCATCTGTGCCTCTTTGTAGCCTGACACCTCTCCTGTCCCGAGGCCATGGAAAGCGAGGGTATTTAGTGCAGGGACTCTGCAGTTGGAGGCCTCTGGGGAGCAGCTGTCCCCAATCATTCTGTCCACAGCCCTTTCATTCCCAGATTACATCTTGTACCAACAGTTTGTGTGTGGGAAAAATCAAAGATGTCAGGGGCTCCTCCCAGGACGTGCACTTTGCGTAAGGTGCCCAATCACCGGGGCGCGGGCGCTTGACCTTTACGCTTGCGGAGAATAATGAATTGGGGGCCAGTTTTCAGGCACTCACCATCATCATCCAGCCCCCACCAGAGCTCAGCATTAGAGTAATCACTGACATGCCAAAGCAATGAAAGCAATCTGTTGTTAACTGGCTGAACCGGCTTGTCCCGAGCCCCCAGACTTCCTCATTCAGGCATATTACACAATGGCAATTCTCTCTTTCTTTAAAAGGAGAAAAAAAACTTCAACAGGCTAAAAGATGCCTCCTCATAGCCTTCCTTCCCCTGTCCAGGGGTTCTTCAAGAGCAGCTGACACAAAATCCAAGAATGAAATTTCAGAAACCACAGACAGTGTTGAAAGTTGAATGCCTGAATAAATCCTAATGGACTAGAAAGATTTTATAATGAAAGGAATTTCTTTAATATTAGGTCCTCACTCAAGCTCATGGCGATGAATCTATTGAATTACTTGCATTCACTGTCCTGGGAAGAGACCTCAGTCTTCCGTTGCAGCTGATCAGGGAATTTGCAATGGTTTGAAATGAAAACACACCAGCAGTTCCTTTGTGGGTGCAACTTTGAACCATAATTCTTAGCAGACAAAATTCTATGTTTTGGGTATCAACCCAGCTACAAAGCAGGCAGGGGAACCGAAAACCCACTGCCTGCTGCGCTTCAGCCCGTCAGCAGCAGCACTGAGTCATCACTCATCCGTGCCGGGCTTTCACCCAAAATTCTATTCTCTGGTACCCACTTTGTTACCAGCAGTTGCATATCTACTAACAGTAGTATTTTAATTGCCTATTTAGCCTTTAAATTAAGCATTCAGTTGGGTGAAGACCAAATGCTGTGGGGTTCCTGCATATGGATGTGCTAAGCCTGGCACTGCCTGGCTTTTGGCTTCTGGTTATTTTTAGCTTCAGACATGATCCTTTACACCACAATATCCTCATAAAACCATAAAAATAAAGTGTAGTTTTAGGAATGTATCAGTAAAGGACAGGAAAGCTAAGCGCCCAGCTAAGCTCATTGCAGGAGCCCATGGCCAAGTTAGGAGGCAAATCTCACTGCTTGCCACCTGTGTGGTGCTCATTAGAAGGTGCCAACTTCCCTGGATCATAACAAGTAGCAGATACTTGCGCAGATTTATGGAGGGGATGGATGGGCCAAAGACACTTAGTCTGGTCGCGTACCCTGCTGGGATGTCCATTGTGCCCAAAGGCTGTGATCCCCTTCCCTCCAGGTATCTGTCCCCACCACGCTGTCCGCGTGGCCCCAGCCCTGCTTTGTGGTGCCTTCAAGCACAGCCCATCCCTCTGGTCTGTTGTTAATCCCAGCCAAGCTACGACCTCAGAAATATCTATCGTCTGGCTCATGCAACACAACCTGCACTCCCAGGCAAGACAGAGGCATTAGCAACTCTGCAAATACACAGATGTGGTTAAGAGTTCAGGACAGACAGCATGAGAGTATCACACTGAACTGCTGTTAATGCTCTAAGAAATTATATATCCACCCTTGTATCAAATGCTCTTTTTTCACTGCTGAAACACCATTGTTGAGGATCTCAACGGTACTACTAGCTAAACCTGTCAAACCTGGGTAATATTTTATGAGTGATTTAAGCACTTTTTCCAGCTGTTAAACAAAGGCTTCTCTTCCAGCTTGGCTAGGGAAATGCTACTTAGTGCCTAGGTCATGTAAAAAAAAAAAAAGTATTGTTATTTCATGAACAGTGTGAGATGACGCTATCGCTCTTTCTTCCACACTTCAACAGCTTCCTGTTGCTGACTTGTTAGCAGGTATTTTGCAGGATTAAATGACCTGATGTTATCGGGCTGCAGGGCAGAGTTCGGCGTGTCCGGACGGATCTGATCGACTGACGCAGTGTCCCCTCTTCAGCACCTAGAGAAATAATCCCCATTTTTCATGCCACACGCCAGGAGACTTTGTCAGGCTTGCATAAACAGATATTTTGACAAGGAAATTTAAGTTTTCCCTCCATTATTTTGTCTAATACTTCTCATGTTTTGTCTATTGTATTGCAGATTGGTTAAAACAGAAGTGCAGCCGATGTGGCAGCAAAATTGGTAGATAAAAATGTACTGTCCGCTTCATTTTTCTATTAGACAATACTTGTGGGTTGAAGAAAACTACTCCAGCTTAGGAAAATATTCTCATGTTTCAATGCAAACCCTTAAAAAATTAAGTTTTAATGCCAAATGCCCATATTCCAGCCACAGCCTTGACACTGACCCTCCAGTTGTGCCCACTGACCCTCCAGTCATGCCTGCTGACCCTCAGTTGGAAGAAGCAGCTCAGCCCGATTGTATCATAAACATTTCAGTTAAGGGCTATAAAAATTATTAAATCCCCCCCTGCTGAAGGGCTAGGCCACATGCATCCTCCTGTTACCAAGGAAAAAACTGGCCATGGGCTGGCAGGGTGCTCCTGGTCCTCGTCTCCATCACCCACCCTCCCCAGGGAAGTCCAGCACTGCCCTGTATTTGTCGTGCTTGCCTGCAGGGACACAAGACCCTGTATCCATGCCTGACATGGCAGATCCATATAATTTACCTGTAATAATTTTGCTTGTCTTAATGTATCAAGGGCCATTCCAGACCCTTGAGGACCCTCCAGCAGAAGCAGAGCGAGTCCATCAGTAGCTCACCACGCACGAGGAGAAAGAAAGAGCAGAATGCATCATTGGTTTGAAACATCTACAGTTGTATCCTACCCCATTTTACAGATTTCCAGTATTATCTTCATTTATAAATATGTAATCTCTGGAGAGGTGGCTGAAGCTGCCCGGCAAGCTCTCATTGCAGAGACCATGCTGCAGTCCAGAGGTTCACACGATCCCTGATATTTCTGCCCCGCTCTGCCTGTCTTCCTCACCTTAAAGGGGTACAAAACACAGAACATATTTCTTAAACAACTATCAATCACAATCATATCAGTATTATAGCACCAGTCGGCTCTGTCCTTTAAAACTAAAACAATCTTGCAATGTGCCTTGAAAAACAAGGAAATTTAGGGAATGAAATCTTGGCGCTCTGCAACTGAGTGGTAAAACATTGCTTCAGTGGAGGTTGGCCGTCACATTGGCTCTTCTGGTCTGGGGCACAAAGGGTAATTATGCGCATGGTGCGGGGCCCCCCTTTTGGAAGGGAAGTTGTTGGTTTAAGGATCGGAGCCCAGCTCGGCAGTGGTGGTATATCTACAAGCAAGTTAATAGCTGATGTAGGTATCTCCAGTATGAGTTATGAAGTTGTTAATCCTCCACAGGTTTTAATAATCATTTAGTATTTAGTGAATACGCCATACTATAAATGTCTTATTAAACCTAAATTAAATGCAGATTTGGAACATAAATGTGCTATAGAAATTTATGAGGGATCTCAGCAGAGAATAATTTTTTTAGACACTGCTATGAAAGCTATAGAATATCAGTTTCTGAATTAGTATAAAATACTGAAAATACTGTGTGTTAGTTGTCAGTTATTAGAGAATGTGTCTGTGGAGGTATGTCCTAAAACCCCCACGCAAGCCCAAAACTTAATTCATCAGCAGGAATTTCCAGGTCTGTAAAAAGCAAATGAACAATTTCCATGTCAGTACAGTACTGTGCCACCTGGAGTCATCACGTGCGGGTCCCACCTCCATGCTAACCAAGCTCAGGATGTGCAGAAATGCTGTGCACATCCCAAAGGCTGCCAACATTAGGGTTGATGGTGCTTGTTTGGACCATCAGTGTTCGTATCCAACATTTAAGAATTTCCAGCATGCTGTAGTGGCTTGCAATACCAGATTTGATACTAGGCTTCAAGAAAGGATGATTAACACTAAATTTGTGGTTCTTTTCTCTTAGCACTTGTTTGATGAATTTTTTTAACCCTAAGGCCTTTGACCAAACCAAAAAACTGGGCAACTCTTTCATTTTACACCCTGAATAGGTCCACCAAAACCCCAGTGGGATAGCTCACACACCAACAAGGCCTTTGCTGGCTAAGCCCATGAGTCACTTTGTTCAGCCACAGCCTGAGCACTTCTGACAAAGCTCAAGACCATTTCAGACACGGCTCGAACCAGAAGCCGCCTTCCCCTGGCTAGGTCAGTGATGAGCCAGAGACCCCAAACCCCTGCACCCTCCCCGACTCAGCACGGTCCTGCCCCGCACAGTTCTTGGGCACCGCAGGGCCAATCCCCCTACAACAAATGGCTGGAAGTGTCCACCCAAAAGGGAAAAGAGCTGAGAAACTCATGCCGAAATGAAAAGGAAAAACTGAGCAAAACTATGGACACGCTCAGCATCGCTGCTGGCTCCAGCTGCTGCTGAGAAACACGAGTCAGAGCACCTCAGGTTCCCTGTGAGAAGCTGAGAGTCTGTCAGTAGCGTTGTCACAGCTGAGTCCTGCAGAAGCAATGCTGCATTCAGTCGAGTCTTGGTTTCCTCTTCCTCCCTGAGAGTGATCGTCGGAGCTCCTGCACCCCTCACTGTGAAGCCTGGAGATGTGTTGTTGATAAATTCAGGGAAGCCATTCCCAATAACTGTCAGGCATATCACACACCACGAGGTATCGTTAGAGGACAGTATTGTATGTGTTGACATGCCCTTGGTAGAATTTACATCAACAATACTGTGCATTAATTTGAAATGCTTACTGTTTTTTTAAAAGAAGAAAAGCAAACCTACAACAATTTCAACCAGATTACAAAGCTGTTAATGACTGCAAAAGCTGTCCCTCATTCACACTGAAGCCATTTTTGGGCTCAGATGGTCAGGCTCTGAGGTAGGTGAGGGTCCCATTTTCTGCAGGAGAACAGGTCATCAGCCTTGCAAGGTTTAACACCTTTGGGCAGAGCAAAGCTGTTAGCTGAGAAATGAACATCATCAATACCATCTGCCTAAAACTCCTCAGTGGCTGGGAGGTTAGAACAAATTTTAAGGAAGACAAAATAGTGGAGAAGAAGCTAATTGGTCCAACGATTGTACTTTATTTTAGAGTCATGCCAAATTTACTTCATGGTCTGCACCAAAAATTAACACATAGCTGTCACGTCCACATGTGTATTTCCTAAAGGACCATCTCTGTTTCTGGTAATTCTAGATGCAATTGTAAACCTTACCTTAATCAGGCACTATGGAAATCTGTTCCCATTCAGGCAGGGAAAGAAGGGGAGAAAGGAAGCAGCAGGGCAAGGGCAAGCTCCTCTGAGTACTGGTATGAGCACTCTAGGTAGTTTCTAGAGGTAAAAAAGAGGCAGTTTAGATTGACTATGTGCTTTCCGCAGAGCAAATCAGTGTGGATGACTTCCTATCAGTTACGAGACTGATGCATCTACGATTTCTGTTTCCAGCCCTGCACTTGATTAAAGGACACTCCGCATCCAGAGCAATGTTGTTATACAGAATGCCTGTGTTATCAAATAATAAACTAACTGTCACAATATTGGCTCAAGGTCTAGGAATTTTCTAGCATAGGAAGATTAGGACAATTACAGCTCAAATAAGTACCATTTTTGACTAATTGTTTGCAGATATGGCATAGAAGCAATATGGCTTGTTTTGGGAAAGTAGTGTGATTTTGCTATACAAAATTCTAGCTGAAGCATAGCTAAAAAATAAATGCTCAGAACCCAAACTTGCTTAAATCTGTACATTTGCATTCACGTGAAGGGAAGTTGCACTTACGGAGCTGAAGAGCTGTCGCAGCATGCTGGTCTCCCCTTTAAAACAGAAATAAAAAAGCAGTTACTATATTTGATTCAGTCATGTGGGTTTAGATTTTCCTACAACCACATGGGCACCTCTTCTGATCTAGTCTACAGAGAACAGGCTAAACCAGTGAACAAGTCTTCCCTCTCCCTGCACCATATCCATAAAGATAGACACACAGAAATTCACTTTACAAAACTCCTAGAGGCTCCCAATGCTTTTTCTAACCATTAACATATTTGGCCTTTTCTACATCGGAAGGTCACAAAGACCACCACATCTCCATCACTGACTCCATATCCTCGTGGGGTGACCTGCACAAGCATCCTCTCCTCCATGGGCACTCAAGCTGCTCTGCAGCACATCGAGCGACAGGCACGCAGGCAGAAAGGTCTTGGTTCTCCATTCCAGCTGAGTCAGAGGCTCAATATGTGACCTTCTGTCACCTGGTCTTCTTATGTCAAAACCAAAACTGAGTTTAAAACTAGGAACACACTGAGAACCAGATGATCCATCTGAGCCAAGCCTTTCTGGGTAAATATGTAGCAAAGAACACAAATCATACCATTTCAAACTTTGGGAATCTGTATATATTTAAATGTATACAAAATTCTGCTGTTTCTTGACAATAGGTTCATACTCTAGAAGAACAGAAATCCAGCAGACTGAAATTAATAATGCATTAGAACAAACACCAGTGCATTGTTTCCCATTTAAGGAACTGCCTGGATATAAACAAAACCCTTACTCATATTCTGTGATTTAAATAACAGAATCATTCATATCCAGAGTAACAATTGCAGCTTTCAGAAAAATAAGAAATAAAAATTATTTTCAAGAAGAAATCTGAGGAATTAGTCTTAAACTCTGATCACCAATGCTTTTGCTGTCAGGGTACTGAAACCACATAACTGGAATGTGACTCACTTCAAACCTCTTCCTCTGAATGTCCCCAAAATTTTAGAAGACTGATTTGGATAAGTGAAATGCAAGCTAAGGCCATTTCTACTTTTGATGCTCTACCTAAAGGTACTGTTTCCACAATGTGGCCAAATCCTGTATTGCCTAAATTTGCACTAGCATTGCCTCTCACTAAGATCAGGTTTTCCTCTTGCCGAATGTAAGAAGCATGCAGTGCATGGAAACATGGATATAACTATTTGCCCAAAACAACAACTCAGCTAAAAAAATCAAAAAAGATGAACAAGGATCAGGGATCATGGACCCTCACTGAGATAATTTTCTTACAGAACCTGTCTGGTGGCAATGGGGCACAGTATTATAGCAGTAGCAAGATCATGTTTTGCTTTGCCTCTTGGGTTACAGCCTGTAATGAGAGTAGCTCATGACTATTCAAGTTCACTGGACCACAGGCAGCTGAATTATTGCACTTTTACACATCTCCGACAATACCTCCAAATAACACCAGAAAGAACCCAGGCAAATGTTTTAAAAACATCATTTTAAAAACCTGAAATACAAAGAGAGAGTTCAATTTAATAACCAGTTGAATGGTTAAAAAAAAAAGTACGGTGCTTTACATTCAAATACAGTAACAAGATCCTTTTCCCTATAATCTCACAGTGGAGAAAGTTGGTTGCAAGGCAGATTACTAGCCACTTTATTTTATTTATGAAATGTATAAGCCCAGAGTATTTTACTATAAAATTCACAGCAGCATACACAGCATTTGGAGTGAACAAGAAAAAAAACAGATCATAAAGTATTTTCCTTTGCTTATATTATCAGTTTGTGAAAACAACCATCTCATGAACAAACCATTTTAAACAAACAGAATTTTATTAGTGAGCAGTACAGCAAATTGCGGTTATTTCTCACATAACTTCTTTACATGTCAAGCACTGATTTCCTTTTTATGTAACTGAAAGCCTATAAACCGATGCAATTACTCTCCACATATACATTAGTTTAAATGCTGGGGGGCTACAGAAGTCATTTATCTTTCATACTTTCTGTTAGGCTGCAAGTCAGCTCTGAGATTTAAATTTTGTTTAAAAGTTCTTGGCTAATTGATCACTTTAGAGATGCTTTAAACACAGGTAAAACACCGACAAAGACTTTTAAAGTAAGCTTTCTTAATGGATGAATTGCAACTATCCATCATTCTGCTTGCTACTTCCCTACCACCATCCCATTAAACCTAATAAGTTCTATTAAAGCTGTTAACATGTGGCATCTGTTAATGGAAAGTGTATAATGCACGAGGCATGACGGGGACCTGAGGGCTCAAAGAAGTAAAGTTTGGAACAGAAAGACAAATTCTGACCATTCGTGAAGTTAATGTAATGACAGGTCACTGTTTCAGGCCTTTCTTGGAGACGATTCCTACTTAAAGCCTTGCCTGCGCACAGGCAGCAAGGATACGTTCACCGGCACAGCCGCTCAGTGTGCATGTTATATTTCAAATGCCTCAGCACATGAAACATAGAAGGAAAAAAAATATATTTATTTTTGGCTTGAGAAAACAGTGTGACACATGACAAGTCTGGATCTCTTTTGGAGAGGCTGTGCTCTGTATTACTGAGATTAAGTTTGATCATTCCTGAAGGAACACAGAAATCCCCCAACCTGGATGGCAAGGGCTGTAATAGTTGCTCTTAATGTCTGCTGTTAGCTGATTACTGACATCTTGAAAGCATTGCTCAAGCAGGCCTTCTCGCAAGCTTCTGTCATGTGGATGCTCTCGCAGATGAAGAGCATGCATCACAGAGAGTGGGTGACACGGAGCTTCAAGGACCGGCGTGTAATCAAAAGCTTTGAACTGTTCCTAGCTTGTGAGACCGCTTTACTTGTTACTAGGGGGACTATCAGAACATATTATAATGACCAAAGCCAGCCCATGTAGTAACAGCTGTGAGTGTAATCCAAAAATTAGCTCATTAATTCACAGGAAAGTATTTTCTACTCGTCTTTCATTACAAAAAATGTGTCTGCTTGTTAGCGAAATCTAGAGCTTTAACAGGAACCTTTAAAACATTAGTAATGCACATGTGCTTTTCTATGCCTTAGTGGGAGATTTATCAAGTTTATTCTCTAATCTCTGTTTACAAGCAGAAATATGATGAACATAAATCATTTGAAATAAGATTTCAAGCTACAAATCCAGTTTGCTATTTTCCGATGTCATTATGTTATTTCAAACCTGCAATTAATTCTTTTCTTTGTTGGCCTGTTTGTTTTTAAAAACAATTTCACTCCACTTGACCTTTGTATTTCTTGGAAAAATGTTCAAAGTTGGAAATAACTCTAGATGTTATCTGTTGTGTTTATTTACCATACACAGCATGCTAAACTTGAGCTGAAGCTTAGGAGCCCCAGAGAGATACAAGATGTGAGGGGCAAATCTGCAAGCTACCAGTAGGAATTAGTACCATAGTGATGCTGTGATCATTATTAAGGACAGTCAGGCTACTTTTTGAGTGGTGGCTTTTATAAAAACCTCAAATATTAAAAAAAGAAAAGGAAAAAAACCGATGATACGTTGCCAGCTCTTGCAGAAAACTTACTCTATTGTTGCTAAAATGTAATGTTTCCCATCATAGGACCAAACAGCGCAAGTGAGCAATGACACTGCAAATTAAATGTTTATGTAGTAGATGCAAAAGCCTCAATCCAATCCATACCAATTTTCTTGCAAAACATTAGTGCATCCAGTTTATGCACTATACAATGAATATCTTTTCATAACATGCTAAGTTATATTTTCTTCTTTATAATGAAGAAATTCACGAATATAAAAAATTAGAGATCTAAACAATAAAGTGTTTTTGCATGTTGAACAGGGGCGAGACAGTTCTGCACGCCTGTTCTGGCATTGTTCACAGTGTAATGAATAATCACAGAAGTGTGAAAAATCACCCTGGCACATCCCTTGTTTTACGGTCCCTTTCTCTTAGGTTTCCTCATCACCATTTTGCACAGTGCCGGAGCTGTAATCACATATATTTACGAATTCTATAAAATTTGTTCTTTATTGCCAATTTGCTGCAAAACTTAAACTACAACAAGCAAAATTTTAACCATCCACTGGTGTTCAGCCTCGGATTCTGACCCATGGCATATCCAGTTTGGTCTCAAAGGCCAGCCTGGAAGTGCAGCCCCTCCTGCCAGCAGAGATGCAGACACTGAGGCCGTCCCTGGGCCCTGGGACAGGTCCCTGTGCCATGCACGCACCGAGACTACAGCTCCGCTTCTTAGTCGTGGGAGGAGAACCCACGCTGCCGTTCGTTCCTGGCACCAACCAGCACCCATGTTAATATACAGCAAAGGTACTTAAGCCAGTAGACATGCAGCTGGGAGATATGGCTGCTGCTACACCCACAAACAAGCTGGTTCTGACTGTTCTTCCTCAAGTTCATGCAATTACTCTGAAGTTCAGATTCCCAGCTGAAGTCAGTGGGAAATGTGCTGTTTTGGCAATACTTGACCAGTGTCCCCTTGAAGCCAGCTTGAAGTAGCTCGATTTGGTCTGCAACTCTAAAATGTCAGCTGTTAAACCAGCCTCAGCTATCTTTCAGAATGAAGAACCTTTGACTATATAATTAGTTTTTAATTGATCAGTAAAGTCAGGCATGCCAGGCTTCTAGCACAGCTTGCTCAGGACCACACACTTGTTAGGCAGGAGAAACTTTTAATTAATGCAATAGCCCAAAGAAAACCCAGATGCCCATGCCCGCAGGGCGAGGATGCTTAGTGCTGTTTAGATGGGTTACAGAAAGGGAGGCAGGTTGCGTCACAACTTCAGAGTCCAAAAAACCCCCAAAACTCCAAACAAGGATAAACTTTAATCTAGACAATTTAAAAAAAATATGTCTTTCTCATCCTATAAGCACAGTATCAGACTGGAAAACAGGACACAAATCCTTTTCCAGAGCGTGTGGTTTCTTCAGCTCCACACGTTCAATCTCCTGGGTCCATGACAACACCTTGACATACTGCACATCTGTACTGCAGCACCCCAGACAAGAGGCCAAAGATACTTTTTTCAGTTTACATTTCCTTGAGGAACAGCTGATTATCTGCCTTGAAGTGGGAAGAGAGAAGCTGGCCCAAAGGACATGCTCCAGCAGCAGCAGAATCGCAGACCCCAGAGCAGGGCCTGCATATCTCACAGGAAGAATGGGCGCAGCTGAGAGAAAACCGGAGTGCACAGAACCCAGTGACATGAACAAATTGCGCAAGAGAAGAAGAGATTGATCCAAGAAAAGCCAAGACAGAAAAGTACCAAAACAAGGAGACCCCATTTTCTCCACCAGCCCAAGCCGTTCCAGCTGTTAAACAGAACTGAGTTAAAAAGCAGCTGCCAGGACATCTCAGTGAGGCTTTGGGTCTCATTTATAAAAGTGAGAGGTATTATAAACTGATGACCGATGAGTTCCTGTGATGGGATAACCGTGGAAACTCTCACCCCTCCTTTTCTCTCTACATATGCCATAAAAAGTGCAGGAGAGGTGCAGAAGATACCAGCATAATGGGGGTTTGGTGTTGCAGTCAAATGTCAGCACACTGCACAGAGGTGCCACTTCCAGCCTTTAACATTACACACAGGGCTGATGTTTATTTTTTACAGTGACCCGCAGAAAAGCATCTATTGCAAACCACTAAAGTCTAATGGGATTCTGCTCCTGCAACGAACCCGTGTGAGTTTGCAAGGGTTTAAAAATATTTCACTCTTTTTGGCTTCTCTTAACCCATCCGCTCACTCTCCTTCTCCCTCCCTGCAAAAGAAACACTTTTCAAAGCACTGCATTTTAACTATATTTATACAAAACTATCACCTCAAGGATTTTACTGCAACTCGATGATGAACAGAACAGTAGCAGAAGCTCAGCATGGTTTCGCTGGTGGAGCTGCAGTAGTGCTATGCTGAACAACAAAATTAGTAAAAAGGCTTACTTTTTGAAATTAAAATGCATGGGGGAACAGTAAGCACTTTAACACCTCTTCAGAGCTCAGTCCTTCAAGGTGCGGGCACACTGGCCATGACCCAGGCAAACACTTCAACGCATGCCTACCTAAGAGTCACCCTATGCCTTCAAGCCCTCAGGCCCCCAAACACTGCTGGAGTAAGCACCACTTGGGCACAGGTACAGAATTGGGCCCAAAGCCCCGAAACAGAAACTATTGTCATTACTGTTAATTAATTACAATTATTGTCATTATGTTATTATCATCGAACAGGAAAAAAAACGTGCTGTTCACTAACTGCATTACAGCCACTCAATCCCAGTCTCAGGAAGAACAGGACTCTACAAAGCTGGTAATCGTAATATCAGAGCAATTTTAGTACATTCTGCAAGATTCGGTTTTATCTTTTTGGGAAGTTTTATCTGTTGTCAGTGGGGAATATATGTCTTAAAGTAGCTGCGCTGTTTTTGAGACCTCTGCTGCCAGCTAAGGATCTGCTGAAACTTGTGTTTTCAGAAGTACTGATCATCTATATTGGATCAGGAACAGGGCAACAGCAGTTCTTTAGAAGCATTAGCTAAACCGTTATACCTCTATCGCATATAGGCCAGATAAACAATCTCTGCTTTTTTGTGCTAGAGGGAGGAAAAAAGTTCAGCTCTGGCAACAAAAAAATAATTCAGAGAAAAAATGTAATACAGAAAGCCGACAATATTTACATTTAACAGATTGTAGCATTTTGGTTTTCAAAAGACCAAGTCCAAGGTAATTAAAACTTTGGTGGCCTTTCAGTTTTTAAATTGCAAATAAAGGATAACAAAACCTAGAGAGTGAGGTCTTTCTCCAGCACATGTGGCCTGAGAAGTCCGTGCTGTCACAGTTTGACAGGTGTGTGCTTGTGTGCTGCTAGGACTGCTGTTGCCCCGAGTTCCTCGTGAAACCTGAGAGTGTTTGTAAACAGTCTGTACTTTCTCAAAAGTGCCCTAGAGATTTGTTACAGGAAGTCAAATTGCTCAAATCTACCTAATTTGGCACGATACGTTGAAAGCATGCTTGAGTGATCATAATTGCACTGGGACTGACTTCATTTAGCAATCTCTAAGCATACCTTTCCAATAACAACTGCAGGCGATATAAATTCAATCTCTTGTTTGTTTCTGAAAGTGATTAGCCTAAAAAATTTGGAATTTAAACACGCATAATTGCAAAGTGTTATTTATATTCAATTTTGATTTATTAAATAAAAAGTCCCCTTTTTTTCCCCAGGAATTATTTGAGTTGCTTTGGAAAGTGAAAGGGATTACAAATAGAAATGAAAGGAAAAAGATAATTCTTATCAGTGGTGAGTGCTGCTCTTACAAGGGCATTTTTTCCTTTTGCAACCTATAATATTGCAGCAAGTGCATAAAAGATTCTGATGTTTATTTCAAGCATGGACTTCTCACTGTGAAATACCTATGGTTCACTAGCATTAATATAATTTTTCTTCACATCTATGCAGAAATACGTGCAAAGATGAGCCAAATCAACTGTGCTGTACAATTAAAAGGACAGAAATAGAGCTGAAACAGTCCCATTTTCATTCTGAGTATGACAATCAATGTTATTTAATATGAAGAACAAGGCTGAAAGAAAGATATATATTTGGTGCATCCATTCAATTTTTTTAAACCAATTAATCTAATACATATTTGCATCCTTTTTATATAGCATTCTCCAGAAACTATTAGGGTAAACCCCATGATGGGCAAGAATTATCCTGAAAGCGAATTCTGGGAAAAGATCTGCAGAAAGAAAATACTGAATTCATAAATATAGGCAAATACTCACAAAGCCTTTTCAGCTAACTGAAACAAGCAAAAAAAAAAAAAAAGACATAACTTGTGTATAAACCCAAATGTCTGACTTCCAATTAAAGAAAAATACTGTGAACTCTTTATAAAGCGTGCTCACAAATTAAGAGATGAAAGAAATTAATTTCCAACAATTATGTTGGAAAAAGCAATTTCAAAAATTCAGAGAAACCCACAAAATTCATTAGAAAAAACTGTTTCCAGAGAAAGCCTTGCTTCACTCTCATCACGAATAGATCCATGCATAGCTTCCTTGCTCCAATTAAAAAGAAGAAATGAGAGATGAAGCAAAGCAGTAAAAATCTCCATAAGGGTTAACCCTGTAGCCCCAATCTTACACTGTCAGGTAGGATTGCATTCTCCTCGCAAAAAAACAGAAGCTGAACAAGTCTCTTTTCCAATAGCGATTTCTTCCTATCTTCTTTATAAGCACCTTCCTCCTCCTCCTCTTCCTCTGTTCCTAACCTGAATTGTGCTCAACATCAGAAATGTTACCTCTCAACCAAGAGCCCTTGATAGCATACCCAGTGCTCAGATAAGCCAGAAACACCAGCACTCCGCCAGCAACAGCACAGCAGCAAAGCTCTTGTGTCCCGTCGCACGGTGCCCACGTCCGCGCATCCCACTCGGACCCGTCCGGGTGCCACCGTCTCGGGATGCCCGCAGCGCGTGCTTTACACCTTGCGAGGAAAGGCAACAGCACGGAGGACTTGGAGGGAAAGGTAGTTGCGCATACTAAAACTCAACTTAAATCTTCCAGACGTTGCTGAAGCCCTACAGGGCCCTGTGGCAAGTCGTGGGATCCCGTGTAACTACGAGGAGCCTGTGCTGGAAATCCATGGGAAGCGCCGGCTGTGTGATGGCAGCAGGTGTATGGGGGGGAATGGGTCACTTAAGCAGTGCTGGAACAGGGAAGGGATTTCTCAGACCCATCAAACTTTACCTAAAGGTTACTTTGTTTTTAAAGTAACAAATTAACCAAATTGTCCCTAAAATAAAGCCAAACCTCAGGGCAAGTGATTTATAAAGGGTCTGTGCACAGTCTTTCTCAAACAAGGTGGGACCTTCACCTACCTAAGCAAATAATTTAGTGCTATAATTTAGCCCATTTCCCCTTCAGCAGTACTACTGCTTACCCAAACCATCTCCATTTATTTTTAAACCAAACATGTTATTTATTTGATGGGAGGGAAGAGAACAGAAAGAGCGGCACAACCTGAACATTCATCATTGTTGTTTGTGCTCCTTGAAGGACATTGTTGAATTATTGCTATAAACATTCCACATTTGGCTAAATGTTGTTGATATAAACAAGGATTTTTCCTCATTAAGGTAATTTGGTGCAGTCTGAGAAACTGATTTATCAAGAGAATTAATTAAAGGCAGATATGATTTGTGGCTCGTTATACTTGTAGATGTTTCAGCATAAACATCCCCATTAAAATTAAATTACTGCTAATCTTATCCTACTAACAATAGTTTTTAAATACAGTTCACATATGCAGACACGATGCCCTTATTCAAATCTGGAGCTGCGCAGCACAGAGTCCCAAGCTCACAGTTGTCATGGTGCATAGGTGGAAGAAGAGTTTTGCACATGGGTTGTGTGCTGTACGGTACCTTCACACTGCAGGTTTGCTGGCTTTGGGGGAAGGCAGGTGAAAATCCTGTTTTCTTCTCCAGTTTTCCCAGAAGGTACAGATTTAAGAGGATTTTCTTGGGCTGGGGGGAGGATGTAATTATGCAATTAAAAAAAAAAAGTCTCTCCCTCCTTCTCTCCAATCTGGACTTCATGTAGTCCGCAGAGGCAGGACACTGATCAGGTATCAGTCAAACCAACTCCCCCTGAATCAAGCAAGATTTGTCTGTAGCACCTTGCTTCAAGAGTCAGTCCTTTCATATAACATTTCCTATTTTTTTCTTTTCAAAAGGCTACAGAAACAGGAGAAAAAAAAAGACACACTGTCAGATGATGACCTGCTCATTGGACTTGGGTGTTTTGCAGCTGAAGTTCCTTCAGGACACACATCAGTCACCCATGGGTGCTGCTCTTCGTTTCCTCTAACCCAGAGGAACCCCAACACAGCTACAGAGCTGCCAAGGGGAGATGCAGACCTGTGCCCTTCTGGGGCAGCATCTGGAGACCTGGCAAGAATGGCACTAGAAACTTGTGCTTATGGACCCTGAGTCATGTTTTTACAGGTTCCTCGGTCTTCTTTCACATAAACCCACCAGGGAAAGGTTCACAAGCACTAATAAAGATACTGAAGTGTCACACCTCCTTCCCTTAGAACTGGCCCTCAGAACACATCCACAAAGGAAAACCAAAGCACAGATTTGCCCCAGGTTTCCCAGACTACCTTTACACAAGGTGCTCTAGATGGCACATGAAACAGGCAGCAGCATCAGTTCTACCAGTCTGCCTGAAAACCAGGTCTGTGCTCAGGGAGGTACTGATTAAGACCCTGCTACCATTTATTTTGTTTCCCATGCTTGCTCATGAAAACCAGCAAATAAATGTGGTGTCCACCCCTGCTCCAAATGTACCAGTATTTGCTCCTTAGTTCTTGAAAGTCAAGGGGGCACAGACCTTGCTTGGATTTAGGACACACTGCTTCCCATGCTCTCACATGTTGGTTCAAATTCCAGGGTAATCAAAAGTGATCACATCATACCAATTTTCTTACCTGCCAGCAATACAGAACATAATTTGTTAAAGAAAGCAAAGATTTCTAATCTTGACACAGAAAGAAATCAGGGATGAAAAGAAATAGGGAAGAGCAATCTGACTTAGGTCATGGAAGTATACCTCATGTCTTAACAAAGAGCCTCTCAAAGATTGAAGTACTAGCTGTTCAAAACACAGATGAAAATGCCCGAATTTATCTACAGTTAAAGGAAACAGGCATTTTGTGATTTAGAAGCCACCTTTCTGTTCCCAATCTTAGTGATCAATCCTGTAAAGATGCTGAACATCTTCAAGCCACTGTTAATTGAGTCTGCTAATTACAGTGTTCAGTAACTCACAACCCATGAACATCACAGAGCCAGATAGAGTACATATTTACAAAGAGGGCCTTTGGGAAGTCTAGATTAGTCTCAGGACAACTTGAAAGGAAAGATAAGGAAGCTTAAGGGGACTCTTCCTCTCCTGCAGCAGACGAATGAATTAGCAGTGAAGGCTCCAGCTCTGGTCAAAGGGAAGGGATAATGCAGTGATGAAGTAGGTCTTAAATCATTTTGATGTATTTAAGTGTCACTCTAAAGAAGATCTAGAGATGTGGAGAGAAAACAAAGTATCAGTCAAAATAATTAGGGAAATTTGAGGATGCCATTGGTCGGTTTGATATGTAGATATTTCAGCACAAAATTTTCATCACTTTTTAAAGGGTCTTTTTTTATATTGCTCATTTAAGTGACAGAGCTTTTGTTTAATCAGGTTATTTATCCAATTTTATTATTTCATTTCTCTCGCAGGGAAGTCTCATAAAAAGTGTTTTATTTTCCACAGGCAAAACAGTGTCACAGGGGCAGGGAGGGTTACATGCTGCTTAACCAGGAAACTACAAACACTTGTGGGGACTCTGGTGGCCCTACCAAGGGAAGCAAAGTCCTTTCCTGGTCTCTATCAGAAGACAGAGCTTGACATGTGGACTCCAGCACCAGAATATGATCCGCTTACAACAGTACACTGGAGTCAGCATTATGGTGGCACCCAAAGTTCACAGCTGAGGTATGGTGAGCATTAAACACACTGATATTCTATGTAAGTGGCATGTGGTGTATGTCTGAGATGCTTACAGGATTGCCAGGCAGACAGCCGAATCCCTGAGGGGCAGGAGAAATGCAGAGATGCTCCTTCAGAAGTCACCATGGTGCAATGAAGGAACAAGAGGATCATCTGGGATGCTGCAGGGGAGCAAAATAGTCCTAGGCCAGAGCTGAATCCAGTCTCCAGAGTCCCTTTTTGGGCCAGTCTCCATCACTTATCATTGAAATAAAGGCAACAAAGAGAATACATCACAGTCTTCTATTTGAAGTTTGAATTTCACATCTTCTGACATAAATCACTGAGATAGAAACAAGACTCAGGGGAACACAAGGGAAGAAAAACTCCTTTTTGCATACACTTTTTCAGAAGTGAATACTCCTCAGGATACACGCACATAGTTGAGGTACTACTATATAGGAAAAACCCATAACATTTCACTTGGAACTTACTAACTAGGAATTCATTAATGTCTTTTGCCTTCATGCAAATGTTTATTTCAGGGAAGGATATCTGCATATACCTCATCTGGGAGGGGAGAGGGAGAATGAAGAATTTATCTCATAGAACTTGAGAAGATACAGAAGTCATGTTGTTCCTACACTTCTCATAATGGTTGGCTGTCAACAGCTGCATTAAGTGGGCTGCACCCATTACAGGGATGGAAGCTGTCATCAAAATGAATTAGACGCTTATTTGGCTATAGTTGCATTTTATTTTCTGCTGGCAATTCACTGTTTATCTGGCATGCTAATGAAAAGTAGGCTGGGAAAATAGGGCACTAGTGCATAAGAACACAAAGTATGTAGATTATTTTTCCTTCTATAATGGAATACTGTGGGGTTTTAGAGTAATTTAAAGAGGCTTTTTTCTTTTTGCTTATATATCCCACTACTAAAGAGCAGTTGTCATCCTAAATCTTAACTACAGATTATTTGGAAAGCACAATTAATGGCTATGAGATAACACCACATCCGCAAAGTTAGATAATTAATGAGTAATAACTGACGTACTTGTGACTGCAAACAAATGTGTCTCCACTTTGAACTTAAGAACAGACAAAAATCTTAATTCACCTAGAACACCAATACATGGGCATAATAAAGCTCAACTATGAACTGACCTGATCGTTCACACACGGGTTCTGGAGGAATCAAAAAAGACAAATAAATCAGATGTCAGTCTACCCCCAACCTCTCCAGTGCTGTAGCTGTCTTTGCTGTGAGCAGTCTTACAGTACAGTCTGGAGAAATACCCATATCCCATGGTTCATTGGTGAAACACTGTCAAGGGACCTTCTATAGCACTCACAAGCACAAGAAAACCTTGCTGCTCTTCCCAAGGCCACCAGCAAGGGAGATGTGCAATAGTGACTGCAAGCGTTGCTTACATGGGCACCAGCAAAGAAGGGAAAGGGTTGCCTGGGGTCCAGGTGCCCTTCCCCCTCCCACTGCTGTTATGCCTTATACTGCCATCTGCTACCTGCCTCCTATGATGGACTGAAAACAAGGAAACTGTCCAAAAGTCTTTCTTGTTTACCAGGAAATTCTCTGCTGCCCTGTGCTGACTTGAATCTGGCCTCTAGATGCCCAAGTACACAGAAAGATCACATGAGAGGTGCCTACTTAGAAGAAATAAGTGCATATTTTAAACTTATTTTTAAAGCTTGAATAATGAGTAGCAGAGAAAAAGGTGGTTGAGCATTTATTTTATCCAGGTATATCCAGCTTTCTGGGGTCAAGAAACAGTAGTGCACATATACTTTACCAGCAAGAAAGAAGGGGGGGGGGGGGTGTAAGAGAGGGAAATGCCTATTAGGTAAATATGTATCTTTGTTCATTTTGGTCCCCAAATGCTGAGCCTCACACACTATATCAGTGTAAAACATCACAGCACCCAGAACTGGCAAAGAGCAGCCTGTGTGCTGTCTACAGGCTCAGGGGACAAGTATTCACCTTCACAGCTCATTGACAATTTGCTGTAGGAGTGTGATCCTACAAAGGCAATACATTTCCTTCCTCTGAAGCTGCAAAGCCGTTCATCATTTTCATGAGAGTACAAAACACCCACATACTTTTCTTAATACAACAAGCTGTATGTTGAAAATGCAAATTGCCTGTATAGAAGTATGGCATTTCAGCTCAATCATTCTGACCTCCTCTTCAGAGATTTGAAGACAAAGCTATAACAAGGCTCAAGTGGAAGTACCTCATAAGCTATCACAAAAATAAGCCAACACTGCCCTCCTAATTTTTCTTACTAAATTGGTCCATCTCTTAGCGCAGTTTAGTTGCTTGTTCAGTGACTTGTGGCTGAGCTCACCAACACCACCATATGGAAACAATACCCAAGAGGACAGGATTTTTCTCTATCAGTCACAGTCCTACAGCCCTTGCCCATCTATTACCCCTAAGTTTGTGTGCACAATGCAGTGACAAGAGCTCAGTGCTCTGCCAGTGCCACCTCATTTTTCACAGAGCTCAGGACAGTCCAGCAGTACAATCTGGATGCTGTGGAGTTTTGCAGAAAAATGTTGAAGCATTGCACCAGTGTTTTGCAGCTCCAGGCCTGCCTGCGGTTTCTGAATGTGGCTGCATTTATGAAATTCATTTTGCACTTTTGGTTGCAGAGTGAATGCAACCTACTAGGCCTAACAAATTACCCTATTCTAGAAAAACAAAATGATGTGAAAAACAATAATTCAACAGAAGTCTAAGGAAATTGAAAAATGTAATGATCATATTTTTATCATGCTAATCAGCCCCGCACACAATCATAACAGGCTATATACAGAAGGCTGTAAACCTTCAGCACCTCTGGGCTCCTTCTGTGCGATTCATCCATCCCTGAGAAGCAAGAACTCTAATAAAGAGATGAGGTGGATAATTCCAAGCGATTCAGTAAAGCACAAAATCAGCCTAAATTTGTCTGTTTGCATTTGTGAATCAACAGCCCTGACTCACCTTCCTTCTGAATTAGGCCCATCAGTCCTACAACGAAACAAGTAATTCTTCCTTCGAGTCTCTTGATCCAGAAGTAACATCCTTTTTGATCCAGCCATTTGTATTTGGGCTCAGCCAGTCCAACTGCAAATACGAGCATGAGCTACACTATTTGGACTTGGAGCCATTTTCCCCAAATCTAAGACTCAGTAGATGCAAAAGGGAGGTGTTGGATTTGCAGGTCACCTCTCAATGCAGATGAGTTTATTGAAATCCCAGTGAAAAGCTACTGTTGTGCAGTAGGCAATTTTCAAGTGTTAATAAAGCAGCCAGTTTTGCCAAGCAACACCCCAGCTCCCAAGATTGCAATAAATTCTTGAGCATCCTGCCAAATTTCAGTGCAAACAATAAAGCATTTTCTGTTATCAGAGCACGAAAAGCACTCTTAACTAGTGTAATGTGCCCCTTAGCTTTAATTCAAGGCATCCCCCAAAATCATTATCCCCTGGAAGGCAGGGCTCATTTCAGCAGGCAGCAGCCAAGCCTGGCTGGGGAGAGCTGGAGGCCTGACATTAATAAGGTGCTCTATGGCTGAAAGACCGTAAAGGGAAAACCTTAACTAGGTGTTATAACAAGGGGATATGAAGTGTCACAAAGTGTGTAAACGTCATGAGCCCTCTACCAGGCCTCTATGTTAAAAGTCTTCCTCATCTTAGCTCCTCTGGGTAAAATATTTTCCTTCTGCTGCTGCTCCTTTTAAAATATTTTGATAACAAGAGTGAAAATTATAATTTCAGCAGTATATATGCTGGCAGCTTTGTGGGGATGGCAGCACAGATCACAGCACTGATGAGAAACAGGGAGTACATAGCCCGACAACAAAAAGCAAACGTGTATTACTATTAAAAGCTGTTTACAGAGTGCCACAAGTGTTTCAGATACAACATAAACCCTGCTTCCTACCACCAGCATTTACAGCCTCATGTTTAGGCACGTTCTCAGCTTTATGCACTTGGTAAATCCGTGGGACTATTGCCATGGATTAATGGGACTATTGCCATGGATTAATGCCTGTAGGACTGGGGGGCTGTAAACCCCATCCAGCAAGTCTTGAACCCATCACCCAAATGGAGCTAATCGCTGTACTAAACACTTCGTTAGGCAGGTATCAATGGAGAGAGCCTTGCAACGGAGCCATACGAGGTTGTATTAGATCAGAGGAGAAACATTACTGGAAAGAAAAGGGCAGTCATTTTTTTTGAGAGACAGAGAGAGAGAGAATGCATTGGAGAGATAATTTTGATTGAGCGATAATGTGTTAAAGATGATGTGATGAGATTGTAAGCATGGAGAAGTTGGCTCCACAATTTTCTATGCATGGGCAAAGAATAAAAAAAAATAACCATTACTCTGCTAGGGCCAAATACCTTGCAGCGACTCTTATGGACTGCTTTAGTTCCTCATTCCTGGTACAACCAGAAATGGTAGTTTAAAATTACTAGGAGACCTCCCAGCCTGTTCCTCCTCATTCTGTGCTCCTGCAAGCGCAGGTCCCGCAGAGCAGAGGCCACCGCCGTGGGGGCAGCGGCAGTCCCGCCAGCGGCCGCCATCTCACGCACGCGTCAGTGCTGCGCCGGCTGCCTCAAAAGAGCCCTGCACACTACACCCAGCTTTATCTCTGCTGCGGACAGCAATATGAATTGCTTCGCCTCGTGTTTTTTTGTTAATGAGAAGAGAGCCCAAGTGCTGCGCGGAGTACCTTCCCCCAGCCCTGACACTGTCATTGCTGCCTGTGATGAATTAGGGCTGTGCTTGAACCTAAAGCCCAGCAAATTAACAGTTAATTAGGAGTTGATAAATAGCGGAGTCACACAGACCCTCCGATTTAGCTTGTTTTCAGCTGCCGCCCTTCTCCCGTATCTTGAAGCAGCAAGTGTTTATGTGCTCGTAACAAGTGCCTGAGTGGGCTGCCAGGCCTGGGGTTTGTCAGGGGCCTGGATGCTCTCCCACAGCCCCCTCCCGCTCCCGCTCCCTTACGTGGCTCTACTTGACACAGCAGCTTTATCAATATTTATCCCCGAGATAAAGAGATGTGACAGTGCTTTCGGGGAGATATTAGGCCCCGTGGTGGGAGGGAGGGAGGGAGGGGAGCATTTCCTAGCCCATCCCTCGGTAAAGCCTGGTTCGTTCCCGTGGGGGCATCCCTGGGCCTGGAGTTTCCTCTCACAGGGACTGATATCTCATCTGACCGCGTCAGACAAGCTCGTGGCTCTGAAGAGGGGGATTTGACGAAGCCGAGGGGACTGCAGTTCATCCCTCCTCTACACAAGGACAGTTTTCCCAGTTCCTGCCGAATTCACTGGAAGGAATTATCTGTTCCAGTGGGAGCAGCTTCACTTCATCCACCTCAGGTGGAGCACAAGCACTTTGGCGAGGTGCCGGTACACCTCAGCTGGAGCCCAATGGCCTCTTTCATGTCTTGACACTGCTGATGGATGCAGGGGACCAAGGAAGGTTACCAGTAAAATCAAATTAAAGGATAAAATAACTCAAGTTGGTTAAACCTGCTTAGGACTGGAGATGCTGGACATTCGCAGGACCACCTCAGGCCCATAAAACCTCTCAGTGACCGCTGTGGACACGGTGTGGGTGTATGTGTTGGTGTGTGCATGCACACTCATTCAGCAGTGCTCTGCTTCAGAGCAACTTTAAGAGATCAGGTTGGAATAAATCTTTGAACTACCTTGAAACATACCTGGTTTGGACAGCCATGGGGCAGGGACATGACCAATATGTATGTGCAAAATTTCAAAGGTAATAGGTTTTTAGTTTTTTCCTTATGAATAGGAAGCTAAAGTGTATATACCTATGTGAATGAAATAAACAACGTTGCCTAGCTTCAGCTGCAAACGTGATCTATGTCCTTCAAAGAAATGTCCATCCAGTTGAAGGCAGCATTACCTAAATTTATAACTCCATAATGTCGCAAGGAAGGAGGGATGACAAGTGCAACTAGGGAAAATAAGCACTTCCAGAGGGAAGGAAAGCAGGGTGCATGGGCTAAATTGGCAGGGGCTAACGAGGATAAGCCACTCATTGTCAAATGGCTCTGCTCTAGACAAGTGAAAACACTTCACCTCCTCTTTTTTCATTGTGTCCCATTTGTACCTACCCGGTGGTATTCTAGCTCTGCAGGGTACGGGGCCTTCAGCAGTTTCCATATTCTGTATGGCCCTTTTAGGAATTACTAGATTTGGCCAAAAGAGCGGAGAATAGACCCAAAACATTACTCTTAATTTGAAGGGGCTGTATATTCATGAAGCAGGATCTAAAAGAGCCCCTGTTAATAAATACATAAATCAACAAAATCCCTTAAGTGCTTTAAAGGTGATTAAACATACACTCAGATTAAATTAAATTCACTGTAGCTTTTAGACATTTCTTTAAGAGACTTGAATAGGTTTGTTTTCCCTCGGAAAAAAAAAAAATCCAACTGTGTCACATTCATATAAGAGCATTGCTTCTCTCAATAAAGGCACATTCAATCAAATCCAGAAACCAACATTTAAATAACATTACAGCTGGGCTTAAACCAACAAGCAGAAAAGGTTGCAGTGAGGGAGTGATACCACCTTCCTCCCTAGTCCTATTTTATAAAAAGAAGGGCACCACTGTTAAGCAGGAACAATTTACCAGTTTTACTTTGGGAGTCTCTGTGGCTTTGCATTGCTAATACTTGGCTCCGAGTACCACGCAATTGTTTATTGTATTAGACTTCCATGCTTGGAGATGTGAAACAAGATGACAACTTATTTTAGAAGTTATTAAACCATTATCAGTCTCTGAGGTAAATTATCATCTGCAAATACTAATGTTCATCCTAATTAATGGTAGCCAGTGACAAATGGAATATCAGTTATCCCATTACCATCCATCATCACTCACTGTGCAATGTGACAGAGGAACTGGGCCATTTCAAATGAATGCCTTTATAGTTATAGGTTTCATTTAGAATCAATGCTTAGAAATGTAAGAATTAAGGACCTGAAATAAAATACAGGCTATGGAAGGAGTCAGTAGGAAATCCTTCTGTAGGAGGCAAATGGACTTGGACCAGGTCCTTTAAGAAATGACCAAGGAATTCTCAGGTGGTTTTTATCTCTTTCCTGTTCAGCAGCATCCTGTACTGCTTTTCCTCAGCTTTGCTTGTTCCCCACAGAGCAAATTAATGAATCCTTCTTCACTTTTTCAAATAAGAAATTGAGTTCCTACTCAACAGCCAGAAAAAAAGGGTTTGATCTGGCTATATGCAACTATTTCATCATATTTCTATATCCTTGAGCACACAGTTTTAAACTTATATTTATCTGTCCTTAAGATTGCAGGCCATTCCTTTGACTGCTTTCTGGGATTTTCCTCAAATTAGATGGCTTCAAAAGAATGTGATCTTTTCAAGGTTTGAGCTCACAGTAGCAAACTTAATCTACAGTTATCTTATTAATTGTCTATTCTCATAGGCTTAACACTATTCTGCAGCACAGACCCTAAGTGTGTGTGGGAACAACTGGTGGTTATATTTAACCATGTAATTTGGACTCCCTGTTTAAGTAAAGGAAACAATAATGGTGGCCTTAATTGCAGAAATTACCAGTTACTTTGAGTTTGACATGTGCTTAATGACTAGGCGGATGGAAACACTAAACCTAATGCCACTTGGCAGACAATTGGAATTGATAATCACCTCTATAAAAGCTATTGATGGTAATCTGTTATGAACAGATTTGGCTAATTCCAAGCAGAAGTGATGTATTACTTAGCTTTAAGACACAGTCTCCAGTAGGTAGACAGTAATAAATAGTATTCACATATCATTTAAAACAGAAACACAGATCTTGTAAAGAAAACCATGAAGTACTAAGAGGCAATGTTGTTTCCATCACTATTGTTTTTTATAGACGGTGCTTACTTTCAAGTAATAATGCACTGTACTTTATCTTACAGTATTGCCTTATATTACCATGTATAACGTATTTCATGTACTATTTGTGCTACATACTCCCAGATAACACTCTTCCTGAAGTTCTGATGAAGTATGCTGATGTGCTGTTCAATATAAAAACTGGATCGCTCCCCTCCAGCAGGAAAGAACCCACAGCAAAGCCAAGTTGTTACCTTTGGTGAAGCTGCCTTTAGTGCAAGAAAAGCCTTAGAAGGGGTAATTGTAGAACTGATATTGAACAGATAAGTATCAGTGGATATCCCAGGTGAATTTTCTTATGTGAAGGTATGCAGAAGGGCTTGCCCAAGTCTGTCTTGTTTCTTTGATTTCTGTCTCCCCAACAGCTTGGCCAGTATTTTTCTTTTTTTACTCTTAAAAATCATTTCAGCAGAATTTGCAACTATCTTATATACTATGTAATTTGTATAGACAGTCTTGGTCCATCCCAACCAAAATATTAACAGGATACTCTGCTGAACTTTGTTGTAAGCTAAACAAAGCCATAGCAGAATGTGATGTTTTTGAGGAAATGTGTAATCAGTGGTATCATTTTTCCTCACTTGTTCCGTAAAAGAGCTCCTATTTTCCTGGGCAAAGTAGCCTACTCAGTACTTTAACGGGTTCCAGCTTTACCTTGGGATTAGTTAGATTCCCCTCCTAGGTAAAATAAGGAAACCAGAGGTGGAAAGCCATTATTATGCTTATGCATAGTTCTCTACCCAGATTAACCAGGTCAGGGCCAACAAACTCACTGGATTGCATTATTGTCCTTACACAAAGAAGAGTGTGTAAGAAAGACCTGAAAGTCTGTGGTTGGTATAGAAAATAAAACACTTACCCTTGAAGGGCGACAGTGTTCCTTAATTTGAAAAGCAATTTCCAACTGTTCTGCTAAGTGCTAACTGCTGACAAATCTCCTACAGTTTTATGCTGAAATTCTGAGCACTTCTATAAGCTCAGACATAGAATCAGATACATGGACAAGGTACCAAATCTAAAATGCAAAAAATTCCTCATGTTTCTTACACCTGCCCTATCCACCTGAAGCTTTTGGGAAATATTTTGCTAGACAGCTCTGGAGTTTGTTCCAGGTTTGCTTCTTTGCTATTTTGTCACTGGAGGAAAATAAGGATTCTGAGGTTTCATGCGAAAGACTGCTCTTGACTCTATGCCTTTGCAACACAACAATACCCAGGTCTTTCGTGCTTCCACTCATTCACTGGCAATTTCAACTATTTCAATAGGAGCAGAAACCACCTGTTGGCTAGGCAGCTAAGCTGATGCTGTTGTGAGATAACTCTCTCCCCAGGTAAAACTTCCAGGAACAGCTAAATGACTTAGGCAATTTTGGAGTGTAGTCCAGGAAACTTAGGTATACAAGTCACAGAACCAACCTCTTACTCTCTGTTTGCAGTATCTACAAGACATTAACCCAGTAAGTGAAGAAAACCCTATGATAAACCCAAAATTGTTTTTCTGTCAAAGCAAAAAGCTGAGGCAGTGTGTTGATGTAAAGTGAAGTGGTTTTAGACATCCACCAGAATCTAAACACCTTATAACAGCTAAAACTTGCATAAGCCTTTAACAGCTTCTATGTAGTCAATGGGAAGTCAAGCAGCACACAGCAATAAATGATGCACTGTAAATGTGTGGAGAGGGGCTTTTATGAAACAAACTTGCCATGTTAGCCAAATGCTTGTGTTACTGCAGAGAATCATATCCTGCTTTGCATCTTGTTTCAGTGCCCTTTTTTCTGTGTGGTGCAATCATATGTTGGGTGTTACTAATTGGTTTGAATAAGCACAAGCCAGGATTAGTGGATCCAGACCAAGCAACGAAGGGTGCAACATCAGAAAAAAAGCATTAGGTGGTAAAGTGAAATCCCGAACAGCCACGTATATACATAACTAAGTACCTCTCAGGACTTTGCCCTGCTGTGCAGATGCCATACATTGAAATCCTGCTCTTGCATCCAAGTTGCATGCTGGAAAGAGCACTGCACAAGGTAGTTCTGGAGTAACTTTCTGAAAGTTGGACCTTCATCTCAAAGGGGAAGACACTGCAAGGCTGATTTCCAGAGCTGTTGAAGTCAGAGAGATAACTAAAAACACATCTGGTAGCACATAGATGAGCAGCCATGACTAACTCACAGGACTGAAATGGCAATACATTTCATTTGATATTTTCTTCCAGCTCAGAGCTGGGAGGACTGTCAGCTTCAACATGCTGAAGAGTAAAGGTATGCACAAAAGTGAGATTATGCTACGAAGCAGTACTCTAGGTAGGAGCATTGCTTGTGGCATCCATGTAGGGATACATGAGGGATGAAAGAAGAAATCACCTTTTTCAGTAATACCAGATGCAGTTCAGGAAGACAGCATCACCAAAATGCTTTCTATTAAAGTACACTGCTGAAGCCAACACTGGAAAGGACAAGCAGAAAAGGCACTGAGCAGAAAGAAAAAGAATAGATGATTTTTAAATTTTTTTATTGTTCTTCTAACTTGCTACAAATTGCTTTTGGGCAATTTTCCTGCATTGATATAGCTTTATAAATAAAAAGACTGATTAATAAGAAAGATTTAGAGTCATATGTCTGTCTAGCCCAATATACTTCACTCAGTACAACTAACTTTCCTTAACACATAGGGGAAAATGAAAGTTAAAAGAATGGCCAGAAGGGGGCCAGAGGAAAATACATATTTTCAGTCACAAATTTAAGATAGAAATGAATGGTAGAATATAAATATGAATACAAAAGAAACAAAAACTTAAAAAGGTTCAATACAATTAAATAAAATCAAATTTGTTAGCTTGGAGTTTTTAATAGACTGCATATATACCTAATCATGAAAGGAGGATATTTAAAGTAATTTTAAAGGCCGTTAAGTAAAGGCATAAACTATATAAATCCATTTAATAGAAAAATAGATTTTAGTAAAAGTAAACTGCTATGATAAAGAAGAAAACTTATTCTATAAGAAAGCCTTCACTTTTGACCGCTGCTAGAACAAGCAGCCCTACTCCTTCAACCTCACCCACAAACATTCTGCATCATGAACAAACATGAAAGTTTTCATCCCAAAGGAGTTACATATTTGAAGAAAGATGAAGCATGAGAAAATGGAAGATAATAGTGAAAATCCAAATATAACCTTTCCTGAACTTCAGCCATTTGGCAAACTACAATTATGTACAGTGATTCTTGAGATAACAAGAAAGCTAGTAATAGAATCTGAACACCAGGTTCTCAATTTTAAAGAAATACAGTTTATAGTTAAAAATACTTTCCATGCAGGGAAAAAACAAGTCCTGACTTACTTTATAATTTAGTAACATATCTCAGACGGTATTTATTTCTTGCACAATACACGCATAATAACATCTTTTCTGGATGAGCAATATTTTTGTGACCAACCCAACAGGATGTCTCACTCGTTGGAAACACAATGAACTACAATCAAAGATGTCACCAGCCAGACTTGCAACTAATGATTTAATGTATATTTTAAAATAATATTTTAGGTTTTGGTGCTTTTCTGGTACATGTATTCTATATCAACAGGCTGTAATCACAATCAGTTTTCTAATTTTTTCTTGGAAACTGCTTGAAATCTTTATTTTTCTCATTTGAGAACCAAGATTTGTCAAGACTAGTCCTACATACGTTCCAAAGAAGTAAGTTTTACATCCTCTACACAGAACCCCCCCGGCTGCCCTCAGAAAAAAATGATATGCAGACCCCTTTGAAGGCACTTCTGAATCATTAGCAAGACTGGAAAGATTCAACAGTTCCCTTCCAGTCTCTGGCCTGCTCAAAGCAGCTCTGCCATGCCCTGCTCCCACCTGGCAGCGCAGCGGTCCATGGGGTTGGAGCTCAAGGGGGGAGCTACCTGCAATCACCCAGGTACGTCCTGTAGCAGCAATTCTATGGCAAAGAATTTTTCGGGGTTGTACCTCAGCAAGCTCAGCTATGTAAAAGAGCTTGGGCTTAGGCTACTTTTGGCCTTCAGATATCGGCTAGTTCCTCTTTGCGGATGCACAGTAATGTTAAGATGAGCAACCCTCCTCTATTCCAATGCACAGTAAAACATATTAGGTTAAGCTAGCTTCACTGCCAGCTTAGAGTGAAAGGTCACTTATCGCATGGCCACAGCAGAAAGGAAATAGCTACCACCTGACAAAGAGTGGGTTCTGCATCTGCCTCTCAACCCTATGCATGTGTTTGCAAAATAAAACACATTACCAGAAAGTCAGCACTTAAGCCTATTTACTTTGCACTGGAATGGATTAAATCTAAATGTGGAGAAGCAGCAAAGGACAGGCGGCAACTGCTGCCCATCAGTCTCCATAGGGTGCCCTGCCCAGAAACCCCTCTACCTCTGTCTGGGCATCTTCACACGGACGTACTATCTACATGGGTGATTGCTCCCCAGCCTCCCAGCCGAAACGCTAAGATGCAATGTGCAGATAATAACAAGATGGACAGTAGGCCTGATACTAAACTTTAAACTAGGGCCTAAAGAGCGATGCAAATTCACCTAGGAAGAATTTCACTTACGAATCTGTATCAAGTGTAATTATCCACAAGGTTTTTATTGATGCTTTTAAGAATGAGCACTGCTTTATAAATGCATTCCTGACTGTGCCATAAGTAAGATATGCAGAGTAGAAGCTTGCTGTAAAGTAAGAGGACTTGAGAATTTGTTGTGAAAGGTAGGAGACAGCCCAATTATCAAGGCGTTAGAAATAATTCCCCTACCTTATTCCAGGCAGGAGCCAAAGTCTACTTTTTGCCTAAGCCACAGGCAGTGAGACCCATTGGTAGGAGCAGCCAGCCAGTGAGCTGGAACCCTGTTGGTGACACAGCAGTCTCATTGAGTGTGGCACTGGATAAATACACAAGCAAATTCCTTGTTTCCCTTCAAAGCACCCAATTCCAAATAAACTACCAAGAAAAAAATCTAAAAAGTAAGGCAGCAGCAAATAGATATTATCAGCAAATATCATCAGGAAGTTCAACACAGCCCAGCTCTAGCTTTGATCTTACCAACTTCTAGGAATTTAAATATTTTTCCACATACACTGTTTCACAAAGACTAAAAAAAACCCCTCAAACTCTTTAGCTTTTATAACTTGTAGATTTGTTTCCAAATCAGTGCTAAACAGGAGCTAACATTTAATCTACTTTCAACAAACAATATGAATTCAGAATACAGTACTTTACTGTATAATGTTGAGGCTATGCATAAATCATATCCCAATTCAACCTAATTTGACAGTACAGCCTTTGTGCTTGTTCCTTACATTAGTACAAATTCTAACCCTGATGGCCAGGTGACAAATCCAAGCCTAACTCAGATAGCCTAAATTAGAAATATCAGTTAATAATAAATATTGAATATGGGGTTATGACACAAAGGCAGAAATATCCACTTTTGGTGATGCTACACATCATATATGTCTAAAACAGGAAATGTATATGGCCATTAATCACTTGTAATTAGTCATCTCTTGTTGAAGATATCATTTCAGTGGAATTTCTGCATTACGATCCCAGAATTGTTGAGGCTGCATGTCACCTCTGGAGATCACCCAGCCCAAACCCTTTGGTGAGTAGGTTGCTCAGTGATGAGTCCAGTCAGGTTTTGATTATCTCCAAGGATGGGACCCCATGACCCCTCTAGGCAACCTGTTCCCGTGTCTGACCACCCTCACTGCAAATCTCCAGCATTTCAACTTATGCCCATTACCTCTCATCCTGTCACCGGGCGCCACTGAGAAGAGTCTGGCTCCATCTTTTTTTTACTTTCTCCCTTCAGGTGTTTACACACACTGCTAAGATCCCCCCCCCCCCCCCCCCCCCCCCCCCCCCCCCCCCCCACACCCTTCACAAAGCTACCACAGGCC